>NC_045603.1:96869574-97199990 GCF_009762305.2 Zalophus californianus | reverse complement strand
CTGGAGGGGAGTCATAGGGGAGAAGGAGCCTTTCTTTTAAGGGGTGAGAAACAAACTGAAGACTTCTAACTCGGGAGCATTTTAGAGAGCCGGATGAGGTGGAGGGATGTACACTTGGCCCAGGTCATGGACACCTGTACAATCATCTAGTTTCCCAGTATTTTTATAAATGGAGATTGGGCCCCATGACACCTACTCTGTCTTCCTTCATATGTTGCTTGATCACCCTTTCTCTCCTTGGTGCTTACATACTTCAGACCCTTTAGCCAAACCCTTGCCTATGACAGTATTTTAGTTACCAGTTCTCACTGTTCCGCCTGGTCATTGAGCGTTTTGGGGAAAAAAACAGCTTATATGGAATGGGGCTTGGTTCAACAGCTAACTTTAACTGCACCTCTACTTCTGGTTCCTCAAAACCAGTGGGTCGGCAGTAATGCTGTGTGGAAGTTTTCCCATTTCTCAGTGACCAGATTGAATATTTCCAAATGGGTTTTCTATTAATGTTACTGTGGTTCTTTGTTTTGAAATAAAAATTCTGAATGTACATATGACATCATGGGCTTGCTGATTTGGGTTTGTTTGTTTGTTTGTTTGTTTTGTCCTTCCTGTAACAACAAAATCAGCTTTAAATCCTGGTTTGGGTTGTTACCTGGAGTAAGCTTCCTAAGTCTAATACATACGAAAATAGTGGTACTTGTTCATGATGCAGATGAGATGAACAGCCTTAGTGTGTTGCTTTCTTTCCCCAGTGAGAATTCTTTTCTCTCACTTCCTTACCCCTCTGGTCTTTGCTCTCTGAAACTCATCCTATGCTGATGTCAGGATATCCATATTACATGTATTTAAGATTTTATTTTTGAGTAATCTCTACACCCGACGTAGGGCTGGAACCTACAACCCCAAGATCAAGAGCTGCACATCCCTCCAACTGAGCCAGCCAGGTGCCCCCATCATACACTGATATCACCATCCTACTTAAGATCCTTCAGTAGCTTCCACTCAACTACAGAAAATAAAACTTAAGCCCCCTACCGATCTCACACCCACACCCCACCCCAGGACAAGTTCCCTGTTACCTTTTTAAGTTTATCATTTCTTAGCTCCCGTTTAGACAAGAAAACACCCACACCCACTTCATCACTCCTTAACACCTTCATGCCTTCATTTATGGACTTTACATTTATGGACTTCTGATATTCCCTCCCCTACGTCTCCCTATCTTTACTAAAGCTATTTGAATGGTATTTTTTAATTTTATTTTTTGGTTATCAAATGATCCTTTATTGAAACATTTTCCTTTGTAGTTGACTAGCTGGGCATTCCACCGTACCACTGTTGATGTCATCTGTGATGTCATGAGGGTGGTGGCCATCAACATTGCAGCCCACAGACTGGGCAGTCCCCAGGATTTCTTTAATGGTTCCAGAGAGTTCTCTGTCTAAAGATCGGTGTCGCGTCTGTCGGGCAATACTGACGATCTCATCAAAAGTGACAGTTTCACTGTCCTTAATGTTTTTCTGCTTCTTTCTGTCTCTTGGTGGTTCCTCGAGGGCTTTGATAATCAGGGCAGAGGCAGAAGGTCCCACTTCGATCTGGGCCTGTCTGTTCTGAGGGGTCAGTTTCACTGTAATCCTTAGACCCCTCCAATCACCGGTTGCCGTGGTGATGTCATCACCAACCTTTTTTGGAGACCGACCCAGCGGGCTGATCTTCGGGACCAGGGCAGACGTGGCACCGACTTCGCCACGGGGACACCTCAGGTACACGACTGATCTCACTGGGGTCAAACTTAGGCGGCATGGCAGAGGTGGCTGGTGTCGTAAGAACCCGGATTCGGGACGACCGAAGAAAGTTGCACCTTTGGCTCCCCGAGTTGAAAGCCAAAAGCGGCTACTTTTTATTTCTATTTAGCACAGGCATGAGCTTCATAAAGCCTTCCATATGGGCAAACAATCCTCACCCTGGTACTCTTATGTTAGGAATGACAATGAAACCCGAATGTCCTGAAAGAGCTTGGTGACTGCACCATATTCTCCTTAACTCTGGGGATATTAGATCCCTTTTTCCATTTTTGTTTTTTTTAATCCATTCTCCAATAACCAGAGTAGTCAAAAATATCATGTCACTCCCCTGCTTAAAGACTTCCGAATACATCTTGTCACACTTAAAATAGCATCCAGACTCCTTTACTGTGGCCTGTAAATTCGGTAACCATACATCCCAGATGACTCCTATTACCCTGGTGTACACTGCTTTCATTATCAAAACCCCTCTAAAAATACCTTCTGGTTCCTCTACCTAAAAGGTTTGCTTCTTCAACTTCATCTCTCATTACTCGTTGCTCACAGAAGTCTATCTCACTGGGCCTGCTGTTTCTCAAATATATCAAGTTCATTATCAATAGGTTCTTTGCACTTGTCCCCTTGTGTTTAGAATATTCTACCTCAAAATTTTGTATGGCTCAGTCTATCTTGTGAGTTAGGTCTTAGTTAACAACCTCTGTAGAATGTAAGCTCAAAAGCAAGTACCCTGGCTGTTTCACTCCTGCCTCGAACACTGCTGGACATACAATTGATTGTCATCAGTCCGGCTGGTTCCCATCAGAAGACAGAAACTATGGGCGCAGGGTGGCTCAGTCGTTAAGCGTCTGCCTTTGGCTTGGGTCATGATCCCAGGGTCCTGGGATCGAGCCCCGCGTCGGGCTCCCTGCTCACCGGGAGGTCTGCTTCTCCCTCTCCCACTCACCCTGCTTGTGTTCCCTCTCTCACTGTATCTCTCTCTCTCAAATAAATAAAATCTTTAAAAAAAAAAAAAAAGACAAACTACACAATGGTTTAAACGGAGAAAGTGAAACATAAAGAATGTCAAGCTGGGGCACCTGGCTGACTCAGAAGAGCTTGTGACTCTTGATCTTGGGGTTATGATTTGTAGCCCTACTTTGGGCATGGAGCCTACTTTAAAAAAATCGTGTTTATTAAAAAAAAAAAAGGAAAATAATAGGAGAACTCAATATGGTATCCTACAGCTGAGGGAGAGTATCCAAGGAGAGACACACTTGGAAGAAAGGCCACCTCCCCAAAACTGAGGCTCAGTTCTTTTTCTTTTCTTTTTTTTTTTTAAGATTTTATTTATTTGAGAGGGAGAGATAGTGAGAAAGAGTGCCAGCAGCAGAAGGAGAGGGAGAGGCAGGCTCCTCCTGATCAGGTGGCCCAATGCAGGGCTCAGTCCCTGGACCCCAAGATCATGACCCCAGCTGAAGGCGGATGCTTTACCGACTGAGCCACCCAGGTGCCCCTGTCGTTCAGATCTTATTGGAAAAGGCATAGTTGCAGCCTACCGGATAACAGAGAAATTTGCTGGATTGCACAAGCCAGAGCTGCTGTGGTCTGGGGAGCAGGAGACAAGTGCAGGTGAGCCACAGCTGGTGGCCAGCTATGTGAGTGTACAGAGGGAGTCGGGGCACCAATATGGGGGGGAAAGGGGTGCCGTACTTGGGGCCTTGTGGGAGGTGATTGCCAGACATGGGCTGGGGCTGTGAGGTGACTGATGGAGCTAGCCTTCTGGGTGCATGCCTGTGGCAGGGTGCCACCAGATGCTTTGTCATCTATGGTGTGGCCATTGGAAAGAGCAGGACACGCCCCCTTCTTCCTACAGTATCCTGACAGCACCATCTACTGAGAAAACTTCACTGTGCTTAACACTCAAGAAGAAATGATTTAAAGGAATCCATTATCAAAAGGTACTGAAGGATGAATTTGGAGCCGAGAGGCAAAAAATCAGTAACTGACGCAATAAAAGTTAGGTGGCTGGCTGGCTGAAGTGGTCCCGGGTTGCGAGAAACTACTCTTTCCACACCTCCCAAAGCCTACCTGCGCTTTCGATAAAATTCAAGTTGAAACGTACCACTTTCTTTTTCTTTTGAGCGTAAAGTGTTTGTTGCCAAACCTTTCGCCAAGGTTCCACCTGGATGGCTGCGGCTTAAGAAGGGCTAGGGGCCGCCGGCCAGGAAAGGGAAAGGGAGGAGGGGAGAAGTAGAAGGAGTGCCCCTGGGCCTGGAGCCTGGCGCTGCGAGATGCTGAGGACCAGGCCGCAGGTGGGGACCAGGCCGCAGACGAGCCCCAGTCCCCCAGCTCTGGCTCTCCGTTCCGGGGCTTCCTTACGCCATCCTATCACCAGGGAGAACTCCTTCAGTGTCGACTCCCAGAGTGACCCCAACGAATCCCCTCGTATCAACTCTGTGTCCTGGATCCGGGCCCTGGTTGCGGCGGCACAGGGGCGACCACGGTCGCGCCAAGCGCCCACCTTCCTCCCTCGTGTCGCCGCCCCGCTCCCTCCGTGACAGCAGCCCGCAGCGAGCACCCAGCACGCAGGTTTCCGGCCTGAGCCTCTCCAGCCCCAGGCGTGGCCCTGCGGCCCCCACCGCTCACTTCCTCCGCCCTTTCCCCAGCCCTCCCCTGCGGCGTGGCTGGAGGCCCGCCTGGCGCCCGGGAAACCGCAGACCCCGCGGGAGGCGGGGCTTCGGCCGCGCGTTCACTACGCAGGCGCGGACGGCCGCAAACCCGTCGTCTGTACTGCGTTTTGTTCAAGATCCTCGCAACGATTTCTGGTTCTAGTGCGGATCATAACCCAGCCAACCTTCCAATGCAGGTGTTTCTCACCTGTATTATTATGAAGTGGATCTAACTACCTTTCCTGGATTACTCTCGGCTTAGTGAGTTAATTGATAAAACTGAATCATGTGAGTTACATGAGATATATTTCAGAATTTAAATCCAAATCTCATTTTTTTAAATGAGGAAGTTGAGACCAATGAATGAATTGGCAAAACTGGAGCTGGCATGGTACCTCTGTGTCTTTATACTCAAGAACTGGAATAAAGTAGCCAGTAAGGTGTAAGGTGCCAGTTTCTACGTATATTTACCAAAATATTTTATTAAAAGGTGTTTAATCTTTTTTTAAAAAAAGATTTTATGTAGTTATTAAGGAGAGAGAAAGCACAAGCAGGGGGAGTGGCAGGCAGAGGGAGAAGCAGGCTTCCCCCTGAGCAAGGAGCCCAATGTGGGACTGGATCCCAGGACCCTGGGATCATGACCTGAGCCGAAGGCAGACGCTTAACCGACTGAGCCACCCAGGCGTCCCAAAGGTGTTTAATTTTTTTTTTTTAAGATTTTATTTATTTATTTGAGAAGAGAGAGCATGGGCGGGGAGAGGGGCAGTGGGAGGGGGAGAAGCAGGCTCCTGCTGGGGTGTGGGCGGCAGCGGTACTATGGCTGCTCCACCCCAGGACCCTGGGATCATGACCTGGGCTGAAGGCTGACCCCTGACTCACTTAGCTAGCTAGTCAGGCACCCCAACAAGTATTTAATCTTTATCAATCTGAAGTGAGAAAGGGATCCTATACTTCTAAGTTTACTTTGTATTATGACATTGAGCATTTTTTTGCGTGTTAGGAGCTCTTTGCATTTCCTTATCTGTAAACCGTTTGTATGTATCAGAGGAAAACTATTTTGGAAAAGAACATGTTTTGACGAAGAAACAAGACAAAATAAATAAAAGTAGAGTTTATAAGTAAAATAGTTACCATATGGGGCGCCTGGATAGCTCAGTCGTTAAGGGTCTGCCTTCGGCTCAGGTCAGGATCGCACGGTCCTGGGATGGAGCCCCGTCTGTCTCCGTGCTTGGTGGGAAGACAGCTTCTCCCTCTTCCACTCCCCCTGCTTGTGTTCCCTCTCTCACTATGTCTCTCTCTGTCAAATAAATAAATATGTTAAAAAACAAAAGAGCAAAGTCAGATGCTTAACCCACTGAGCCACCTAGGCGCCCTGTATTCTACTACTTTAGATACCTCTTACAAGTAGAATCATACAGTATTTGTCTTTTTGTGCCTGGCTTATGTCACTTAGCATAATGTCCTCACAGTTCATCCATGATGCAGGCTATGATAGGATTCCCTTCCTTTTTAAGGCTGAATAATATTCCCTCGGATATATATACCACATTCTGTTTATCTATTGAGCCATTGATGGATATTTGGGTTACTTCTGCTTATTGGCTTTTCTGAATACTGCTGCTAATGAACATGGGTATGCAAAAATCTCTTCAAGAACCTGTTTTCAGTTCTTTTGGATATATATCATAACTCAGATTGCTGGATCATATACTGTTGTATTTTAAAATTTTGGGGGAACCTCCATACTACTTTCCATAGTGGTTATACTATTTTACAAGCCCACAAACAAAATTAAAAACTTTTGTGCTTCAAAGCACATTATCAAGTGAAAAAACAACGTACAGAATGGGATTTGCAAATCATAAATCTGGTAAGAGATTCCTATCTGGACTGTTTAAAGAACTCTTATAATGCAATAAAAGTACTAAAAAATTAAAACTCAAGTGATCCAATTAATACACAGGCAAAGACTTCAGTAAACATTTCACTAAAGAAGATATGCAAATGGCCAATAAGCACAGGGCGCTCAGTTGTTTGAGCAACTACCTTCGGCTCAGGTCATGATCCTGGAGTCCTGGGATGGAGTCCCCATCGGGCTCCGTGCTCAGCGGGCAGTCTAATTTTCCCTCTGACCCTCCCCGCTCTCGTGCTCTCTCTTTCTCATTCTCTCTCTCAAATAAACCAATAAAATCTTAAAAAAAAACAAATGGCCAATAAGCACATAAAAAGAAATTCAGCATCATTAATCCTTAGGGAAATACAAATCAAATATCTACCTATTGAATTATGTTGGATATCTGCCTAATAATCCATTAAGGATGTCTCAAATTTCTTTAACGTTTTAAAAAGATTTATTTATTTTAGAGAGAGAGAATGTGTCTCTGAGAGTAGGGTGGGGTGGGGAGAGGCAGAGGGAGAGGGAGAGGGAGTGGGAGAGGGAGAGAAGCAGACACCCTACTGAGTGAAGAGCCCAACTTGGGGTTAGATCTCATGACCCTGAGATCATGACCTGAGCCAAAGTCAAGAGTCTGATTGAGCCACCCAGGTGACCCTCATTTTCTTTTTATTAAACCGTTTTTTAAGCCAGTCTCTTAAACCATAATTCATATATTATAAAGTTCACTCATTGAAAGGGTACAATTCAATGATTTTCACAGATTTGTTCAACTACTACTGAAATCACCCTAGAAAGAAACTTGTACCCATTAGAAGTCATTCCCTATTCCTCTGTCCCTACCCTCTTTGATTTTCCTCCTCTTGGTTCTAGGCAACCACTTATCTACTTTCTTCTCTATAGATTTGCCTATGTTTAAAATTTCATCTAAATTGAATCATGTAATATGTGATCTTTTGAGACTGGCTTCATACAAATTAGAATGTTTTCAAGGTTCATCTATATTATAGCATTTATTTAGTACTTGACTCCTTTTTTATGGCCAAATATTGCCTGGTGTGGACATACCACATTTTCATTATCCGTTCAGCTGTCTATGGCTATATGGGTTGTTGCCAATTTGGGATTATTGTGAATAATGCTGCTTATGAACATTTGTGAACAAATGTTTTTTTGTGTGTGAACATATGTTTTCATTTTTCTTGGGTAATGTATCTAGGAGAGGACGTGCTGGGTCATATGGTAACTTTTTTTTTTAAGATTTTATTTATTTATTTGACAGAGACACAGTGAGAGAAGGAACACAAGCAGGGGGAGTGGAGAGGGAGAAGCAGGCTTCCCACAGAGCGGGGAGCCCTATGCAGGGCTCGATCCCAGGACCCCGGGATCATGACCTGAGCCGAAGGCAGACGCTTAACAACTGAGCCACCCAGGCCCCCGTTGGACTCCTTTTCTAAGAGCATTAATCTCATTCATGAGGGCTCTGTCCTCAAGACCTTATCATCTCCCAAAGACCCCACAACTAATACCGTCACATTCGGTGTTAGGATTTTAACATATAAATTCAGGGGGACACAAACACTCACAGTATAGCAGTTAAGATGCTTTTAATTTGACTCAGTTTAAGTCATCTATTTTTTGTTGTTCATGCCTACTAGACTGGCAAAACTTTATATATCTGTAAACACAAAATCTGGGTGGGAATGCAGAAATGGAAACTGTCTTAACTGCTAGGAAGAGTATAAAACTGTACCACCACTTTATATAGCAGTGGCTTTCTAGGAAAGTTGAATGTGCATAGCCCGAGTTCTTCATCTACCCCACCCCGCCCCCAATTCCATGTTGTCTGCCAAGTGGTTTTGTAGTTTTGTTTTGGTCTGAATGTTTGTGTCCCCCCATCCCAGATTCCTATGTTGAACTCCTAACCCCCACGGTGATGGCATCAGGAGCTGTGGCCTTTGGGAAATGATTCGATCATGAGGGTGGAGCTCTCATGAATGGGATTAGTGCCCTTAGAGAGGCTCCCCACCCCCTGAGCTTTCTTGCTCCTTCCCTTATGTGAGATTACAGCAAAAAGGTGGCAGTCCATGCACCAGGAAGCTGGCTCTCATCAGATATTGAAGCTGCTGATGGCTTGATCTTGGACCTCCCAACCTCCAGAACGGTAAGAAATAAATTCCTATTCTTTATAAGTCACCTAGTATGGTATTTTTGTTATAGCAACCCAAACAGACTAAGATGAGTTCCTTCTACTAAAAGAGAGGGGTCTGCTACCATTTATTTGTTTGTTTGTTTATATTCTCTACACCCAACTTGGGGTCTGAACTCGAAATCAAGAGGTGCAGGTACTTCCACTGAGCCAGCCAGGCACCCATCTTTTCTTTTCCTCTATTTTCTTTTCTTTTTTCTTTCTTTCTTGCTTTTTCTCTTTCTTTCTCTCTCTCTCTTTCTTTCCTTCCTCCCTCCCTCCCTCGCTCCCTTCCTTTCTTTTATAAAAGATTTTTATTTATTTATTTGACACAGAGAGACACAGTGAGAGAGGGAACACAAGCAGGGGGAGTGGGAGAGGGAGAAGCATGCTTCCCGCCAAGCAGGGAGCCGGACATGGGGCTCGATCCCAGGACCCTGGGATCATGACCTGAAGCCAAAGCAGACACTTAACGACTGAGCCACCAAGATGCCCCTATTTATTTATTTATTTATTTATTTATTTATTTATTTATTTATTATGCTTCCCTTTAACTTTAGATTCAACCGTATGATATGACTTGGCCAATAAAATAAGGCAGAAGAAGTACTGTGTCAGTTCTGAGCCCAGGCCTTAAGAGGTCATGCCAATTACCATTTGCCCTCTGGCATATTTGCCATTGTCAGGAAAGAACTTCCCTGGGTAACGGCTGCAAACTCAGACAGGCCTCCGAAATAAACAGGCAGAGATATCTTAGTCCAAACCTCAGAGAGAAGCCTCACTCAGCTTGATCTGTAGCTTGAGGCTTAGCCAAACCCAGCCTGGATCTGCTGACCCCTCCTAGCCTATTCACAGATACAGGAGTGATAATAAATAATTGTTATTTTTGGGGCACCTGGGTGGCTCAGTCGTTAAGCGTCTGCCTTCAGCTCGGGTCATGAGCCCAGGGTCCTGGGATCGAGCCCCACATTGGACTCCCTGCTCCATGGGAAGCCTGCTTCTCCCTCTCCCACTCCCCTGCTTGTGTTCCCTCTCTCGCTGTGTCTCTTTCTGTCAAATAAATAAATAAAATCTTTAATAATAATAATAATGATAATTGTTATTTTAAGCTAGTGAAGTTGGGGGCTGTATAAGTAAAAAGGTAACTGGTAAAATACAGCTACTTAATGTTCTGATAATTCCATCCTTAGTCATATACCTGAAAGAAATTTAGGCAAGGATAGATGTAGAGGGACAGTTAGAAGCTACTGCAATTATCCAGGTGACTATGGCTTGGCACCAGTGGAGCTGGAAGAATTTGGAAACAGCTAATTTTTATGGGGGCTTTAATGAGAGATGTACCTCAAGTCTAAAATCTGGAAACCCACAAGAAAAGGAATCAAAAAATATATGCCAGGCAAACTTTAATTAAAGAGAGTTATTTAGGGGCGCCAGTCTGGCTCACTCCGTGGAACATGGGACTCTTGATCTTGGGGTTGTGAGTTTAAGCTCCACATTGGGTACAGAGATACTTAAAAATAAAATCTTAAAAAAGAAAAAAAAGAAGGAGTTATTTAACTTACCTTGATAACCAAAATAGACCTTAAGACCAAAATCATAATGAAGATTAGAGGAAGATCACTTCATTAAGACAAAAGACCCAATTCACCATGAACATATAAGTTTTAAATATGTATAAAACAAATAAAATGGTATCAAAATATATAAAGCAGGGACACCTGGGTGGCTCACTCAGTTAAGCATCTGCTCAGGAGGCTCAGGTCATGATCCCAGGGTCCTGGGATCGAGTCCCACATCGGGCTCCTTGCTCAGGTGGGAGCCTGCTTCTCCCACTCCCTCTGCCTGCTGCTCCCCCTGCTTGTGCCCTCTCTCTCTCTGACAAATAAATAAACTCTTAAAAAAAAAAATATATATATATATATATATCTAAAGCAAAACTGATAAAATTAGCAAATCAACCGTAACAGTTGGAGAATTCAACATGTCAATTTCAATTAACCATAGGTTAAGCAGATACAAAACCTGCATACTCAAATTCTTTACCATGGACTCTCCTTCTTCTCTGTATATGAAAGAAATTAACATTTTGTTTGTCATATATATATTTTTTAAAGATTTTATTTATTTATTTGACAGAGAGAGACACAGCGAGAGAGGGAACACAAGCAGGGGGAGTGGGAGAGGGAGAAGCAGGCTTCCCACCAAGCAGGGAGCCCGATGCGGGGCTCAATTCCAGGACCCTGGGATCGTGACCTGAGCTGAAGGCAGACACCTAACTTACTGAGCCACCCAGGCGCCCCTGTTTGTCGTATATTTTTAAATATATATATTTTTAAAAATTATTAATCAAATTTAACAATCTTTTCCTTTATAAACTTTGTGTATTAATTCCTTCTTTAAAAAAGACTTTTTCATCCCAGTATTATAAGTATTAAATATTAAAAATATTTATCAATGTTTCTTCTAGTAATTTTATAGCTTTCATTTATGTTCAAATCTTTGATTTCTATGGATTTATTTGTGGGTATGCTGTGAAATAAGGATTCATCTTTGTGGTTTTTTCCTCAGTACTAGCCAATATCATTTACTCAACAACCCACCTTTTATTCTTTGATTTGAAATGCCAATTTTACTGTATATTAAATTTTCATATGTATTTGTGGCTATTTTGGGCCATCTTTGTCTCATTGATCTATTTTTCTGCAGCACCAAATTGCTTACATATTTCAAAAATATCTGCTGGGCTACTCCCTTCTCATTTTCTGTTTTTGGAATTTTCCAGATTAAGTTTTTCAACTTCCAAAAAGAAACCCGGCGTGCCTGGGTGGCTCAGTCTGTTGACTGTCTGCCTTTGGCTTGGGACGTGATCCCAGGGTCCTGGGATCAAGCCCCATATAAGGCACCCTGCTCAGCGGGGAGCCTGCTTCTCCTTCTCCCTCTGACCCTCCCACCTGCTTGTGTTCTCACTCGCTCTGTCTCTCTCAGATGAATAAATAAAAAATCTTTAAAAAAAGTCTTCTTATTTCTATAAATAAAAAATAGAAACCCATCCTTCTAGTATTTTAATTGGGATAACATTGAATATAAATTCATTTGAGGGGCACTAACATTTTTACAATATTAAGTTTTCCTACCTGTATATTCCTCAGAAGAGTTTTGGGTTTTCTTTTGTTTTTTAAGATTTTATTTATTTGAGAAAGAGAGTGCAAGCAAGGGGAGGGGCAGAGGGGGAGAGAGAGAAACTGAGGCAGACTCTACACGGAGCGAGGAGCAGCGAGCGAGACTAGGGGCTTGATCCCAGGACCCTGAGATGATGACCTGAGCCTAAATCAAGAGTCAGATACTTAACCAACTGAGCCACCCAGGCAGCCCCCTCAGAAGAGTTTTATAGTATCATTCATAGAACTTCTCAAATAAAATACTTAGCAGATATTTCATATCATTTTTTATTGGTGCTTTTTGCAAATGGCATCTTTAGTATTGAAAAATAGGTTTAATAGAGCCTGGAAATTAAAACACTGGAATAAATTCCATCACTGCAAGAGTATCTCAGCAATGTTTTATGTAATGAACTCTTTAAAATACTACTTTAGGGGCCCCTGGGTGGCTCAGTCGTTAGGAGTCTGCCTTCAGCTCAGGTCATGATCCCAGCGTCCTGAGATCGAGCCCCTCATCGGGCTCCCTGCTCTGCAGGAAGCCTGCTTCTCCCTCTCCCATTCCCCCTGCTTCTGTTCCCTCTCTTGCTATGTCTCTCTCTGTCAAATAAATATATAAAATCTTTAAAATAAAATAAAATAAAATACTATTTTAAGCTACCCTATGATCCAGCAATTGCACTACTTGGTATTTACCCTGAAGATACAAATGTAGTGATCTGAAGGGGCACTTGCACCCCATTATAGCAGCAATGTCTACAATAGTCAAACTATGGAAAGAGCCTAGATGTCCATCAACAGATGAATGGATAAAGAAGATGTGATACACACACACGTGCACGCATGCGCGCGCGCAGAGAAATATTATGTAGCCATCAAAAATGAAATCTTGCCATTTATAACGACGTGGATGGAACTAGAGGGTATTATGCTAAGCGAAATAAGTCAATGAGAGAAAGACAATTATCATATGATCTCACTGATATGAGGAATTTGAGAAACAAGACAGAGGATCATAGGGAAGGGAGGGAAAATGAAACAAGACAAAACCAGAGAGGGGGACAAACCATGAGAGACTCTTCACCTCAGAAAACAAACTGAGGGTTGCTGGAGTGGTAGGGGGTGGGAGGGATGGGGTGGCTGGGTGATGGACATTGGGGAGGGTAGGTGCTGTGGTGAGTGCTGTGAATTATGTAAGACTGATGAATCAGACCTGTACCCCTGAGACAAATAGTACATTATATGTTAACAAATAAAAATAAATAAATAAAATACTATTTTAGGGGCACCTGGGTAGCTCAGCTAGTTAAGCATCTGCCTTCAGCTAAGGTCATGACCTTGGTCCTGGGATCGAGCCCCACATCAGACTCTCTGCTTAGTGGGGAATCTGCTCCCTCTGACTCTCCCTCTGTGCTCTCATTCTCTCTCTCTCAATAAATAAATTAAAAATCTTAAAAAAAAAACAAACCTAAAATAATATTTTAGGAGTGCGTGGGTGGCACAGTAACTTGAGCATGGGACTCTTGCTTTACGCCCACGTCCTGAGATTGGGGTCATGAGATCAAGTCCTGAGATGGACTCCACGCTCAGCACAGAGTCTGCTTTAGATTCTCTTTCCCTCTTACTCTGCCCCTTCCACTCGTGCTCCTCTCTTATCTCTCTCTCAAAAATCAATCAATCATTCAATCTTTATTTAAAAAGTATCTTTTAGGGGCACCTGGGTGGCTCAGTCGTTAAGCATCTGCCTTCAGTTCAGGTCATGATCTCAGTGTCTTGGGATCGAGCCCCGCGTCAGGCTCCCTGCTCGGCGGGAAGCCTGCTTCTCCCTCTCCCGCTCCCCCTGCTTGTGTTCCCTCTTCTGCTGTGTCTCTCTCTGTCAAATAAATAAAAAATAAAATCTTTAAAAAGTACTATTTTAGTCCACCGGTGTATCCAATCAATATGGGTGGAAGGGTGGATTTGCATGCCTTCTGTTTTTCAATGCTAAGTTGGGGAAGCATTTCCCAGGCAGATGCAATATCCATTCCTATCAATATATTCAGGTGAAGGAGACCCAACCCTTGCACATAACGCCTCTTCAAACGTACCAATTTCTTTCCAAATTTTCACCTTAATCTCATCCTTTGAATTCTTATATCCTCCGAACCGAACTGTAGCCCCCATTAGGACTTCAGCAGCAGATTTTAGAACCACAGTGCATGGGGCTGCCCACGTCAAGAATCCTAGAAATGTTACTTCTCCACTCAATGACTATTTTACCTATTTATGTGCATATGCCTTTTGGTCCCCAACTGGGGTCATGTCAAAGAACCTAGCCCCCTCATCATTTCTTATTTTGATTAATTGTAGGAACATCACCCCAGGTAATTGGAGGTCAAGTTTCTTGAATTCCTCCAAACTAGGACAAAAATACTTATTGAACAGGACCAAGGTACCAAAACCCCAGTCTTTAAAATTAGAATTATAGGGTCTCCTTTATATATATTAATATACCAAAGACCCACTTCAAGATTTCCCTGGGGGTAAGTAGAGAAGGAAGGGCTTCATGACACCTGTATGGAAGATTAGACTTTGGATACTTAGTAGGTAAGGAAAATGTGGACCTTACTGTAAATTAGCAATCTCCAAAAAGGTTACTGAAAAGGTTTACTGATAACATACATGTGAAAGAGGTACTGATATCATATGTTTGAAAACACTATTTAGAATAACAAAAAAGTATAGTATTTAATATCTATAAATGTACTATGATGTTTGTCCAAGGGAGTTAAACATTAACCATATTTTCTGTTTATTTAATGCTTATCTTTTTTCTTTTTTTTAAAGATTTTATTTATTTGACACTGAGAGCGAGAGAGAGAGAGAGAGAGCAAGCACAAGCAGGGGGAACAGCAGGCAGGGGAGAAGCAGGCTCCCTGCTGAGCAAGGAGCCTGATGCGGAACTCGATTCCAGGACCCTGGGATCGCAACCCAAGCCGAAGGCAGCCACTTAACCGACTGAGCTGCCCAGGCGCCCCTGAATGCTTATCTTAGTATGTGTCTTAGAGTTATTTTTTATTATGGAAAGGCTGATTTCCTCCCTATAGTCTAGTAAGACAAGGGCTGAGAATTGACATTGTGTTTAGCAATATAGAGATCATTAGCATCTTGAGAGGAACAATTTTGATGGAGTGATGGTGTTGAAAATTTGATTGTGGTGTGTTCAAAATAGAATGGGAGGATTTCAGACGAAATATACTTCAAGAAAACAAAGTATTAAAAGAGAATAATAGGGCGCCTGGGTGGCTCAGATGGTTGAGCATCTGCCTTTGGCTCGGGTCAGGATCACAGAGTCCTGGGATCGGGTCCTGCATCGGGCTCCCTGCTCCTTGGGAGCCTGCTTCTCCCTCTGCCTCTCTCTCTCTCTCTCTCTCTCTGTCTCTCATGAATAAATAAATAAAATCTTAAAAAAAAGAGAGAATAATAGAGGGGCGCCTGGGTGGCTCAGTCGGTTGAGAGGCTGGTTGCCTTTGGCTGAGGTCATGATATCTGGGTCTTGCCATCCAGCCCTGTGTCAGGTTTCCTGCTCAGCACAGAGTCTGCTTCTCTCTTTCTCTCCCTCTGTCCCTCACCACTCTTCCTTCTCTCTCTCTCTCAAATAAATAAATACAATCTTTAAAAATAGATAGATTTTATTTGACAAAGCGAGAGCACAAGGAGGCAGAGCGGCAGGCAGAGGGAGAGGGAGAAGCAGACTCTGCGCTGAGCAGGGAGCCCAAGGTGGGGCTCTAACCCAGGACCCCGGGATCATGACCCGAGCCAAAGGCAGACGTGCCCCAAATAAAATCTTTAAAAGAAAATGAATAATAGAATGATAAAAGTGATTTTTAAGAAACGACAAAATAAATCAACATATCAGGAAGGCCTAATGCCTTAGTCTTGGACCAAATGTACTTGGATCAAAAATTTAAGAATACATGAAGTAGGGCACCTGGTGGCTTAGTTGTTAAGCATCTGCCTTTGACTCAGGTCATGATCCCAAGGGTCCTGGGATCAAGCCCCACATCGGGCTCCCTGCTCCATGGGGAGTCTGCTTCACCCTTTCCCTCTATGCTCTCTCTTGCTCTTTCTCAAATAAATAAATAAAATAAAAAAAAAAAGTCTGTACCTAGGAGATATTTTTGTCTCTTCTTTCCAGTTTTTGTTTGAGACGGGGATGCGAAGGATCCTGATCATAAAACTTACTCTTCGGGCGCCTGGGTGGCTCAGTCTGTTGAACGTCTGCCTTCAGCTTCAAATTTTTTGAAAAGATTTATGTATGTATGTATGTATTTGAAAGAGAACGCTGCGTACACATGCTCGCATGACCAGGGGGAAGGGCAGAGGGAGAGGGAGAGAATTTCATGCGGACTCCCAACTGAGCAGGGAGCCTGAAATGGGACTTGATCTCATGTCCCAGAGATCAGGACCTGAACCAGAATCCCGAATGGGATGGTCCTAGAATCAAGTACTGTGTCGGGCTCCTGGCTCAGCTGAGAGTTGGCTTGTCCCTCTCCCTCTGCCCTGCTTGTGCTCTCTCTCTCCTCTCTCTCAGAGTCTCAAATAAATAAATAAATAAAATCTTTTTTTTTAAGATTTTATTTATTTCTTTGACAGAGAGAGAGATAGCCAGAGCAGGAACAGAAACAGGGGGAGTGGGAGAGGGAGAAGGAGAAGCAGGCTTCCCACCGAGTAGGGAGCCCCATGCGGGGCTTGATCCCAAAACCCTGGGACCACAACCAGAGTCGAAGGCAGAAGCTTAGTGAATCAGCCACCCAGGAGCCCCAGTAAATAAAATCTTTAAAAAAAGTTGTGGGATGCAACTAAATCTGTGCTTTGACGGAAATTTACAGCTGTAAATGGTTATAATAAAAAATACATAAAAGCAAAATATCATTACTCCTTATGAAGCTAAAAAACAGACAAGCAAGTTAAACCCAAAGGTAGTAGAAGAAAGAAAATAATAATGAAAACAGTGGAAATCCATATAATAGAAACAGATAGGCTAGAGAAAGAAATTAACAAAGTCAAAAATTAGTTCTTTGAAGATTAATATAATTGGTAAATCAATAACAAAGGGACACTAAGAAACAAAGGGGGAAAATACAATTTACCAACTTCAGAAAGGTTTTTTAAAGCTTTATTTATATAAGTAATCTCTACACCCAACATGGGGCAAGATCCCGAGATCAAGAGTTGCATGCTCTTCCGACTGAGCCAGCCAGGTGCCCCATTTTGCTTTTCATGGCTGCATAAATACTCCAACATATGGATGTATCAGGGCATATTTAAGCAAAGTCCTATTAATGGACATTTAGACTTTTTTTTTTTTTGGCTATTCCCAAGAGTGCTGCAATGAGTATCATTGTGTAGTTGTCTGAATAATGACTTAGCATGAAGTCCTAGGAGTGGATCAAAGGGTTTTCATATTTTATATTTCCATGCCTATAACTGACATTATTTATTGCATACATTTTATGAGTTAAAAAAAATCACATTAGATGATATTCTCATTAAATCCTCACAGGAACCTTTTGAAATAGCTTCAAGTATTACATAAAAGAAAATTAAAACCCAAAGGATTGCAAAGTAACTTGTCCAAGGTCACAAATGGTAGGGCTAGGATTTTAATTTCGGTATTTTCTAACACAGAGAACCTGGTTTGGGCCCTTTTATCTGACACCACTTCAGAAGGCCATACCAAATTACTCTCCCTTCAGTCTTTTTTTTTTTTTTTTAAGATTTTATTTATTTATTTCTCAGAGAGAGAGAGAGAGAGATACAGAGCACAGGCAGGGGGAGGGGCAGGCAGAGAGAGAGAAAAGCAGACCCTCTGCTGAGCAGGGAGCCTGATAGGGGACTTGATCCCAGGACCCTGGGATCATGACCTGAACTGAAGGCAGACACTTAACCGACTGAGGCACCCACGAGTCCTACACCCCTTACTTTTTAATCACATCAATATTTTCAAAAGATTTATGCATCTATGTGTGTATTTGAAAGAGAACGCTGCTTACACATGCACGCATGAACAGGAGGAAGGGCAGAGGGAGAGGGAGAGGATTTCATGTGGACTCCCAACTGAGCAGGGAGCCTGAAATGGGACTTGATCTCATGTCCCAGAGATCATGACCTGAACCAGAATCCCGAATCCGGAGCTCTACCCACAGAGCCACACACGCACCCTCAGTACTAGATATTTTTCAATCTTTGCTATTATTTTGAGACTGAGCTGCTCGCTTCGGCAGCACATAGGCTATTATTTTGAGACTCAGAATATGTGCCTTCTATATTACACGTTTGCTGGATACACAGAACATCCAAATTTGAACTAATTGTTCATTATATTCTTCTAGTTTCTTGATGATTAATTTTTTATTTTGCATTTTTATTTGTATTTTATTTATTTATTTATTTATTTGAAGATTTTATTTATTTATTTGTCAGAGAGAGACACAGCGAGAGAGTGAACACAAGCAGGGGGAGTGGGAGAGGGAGAAGCACGCTCCCCGCTGAGCAGGGAGCCTAATACGGGGCTCGATCCCAGGACCCTGAGATCATGAGCTGAGCCTAAGGCAGACGCTTAATGAACCACCCAGGTGCTCCTATTAATACATTTTAAATTTATTTTGGTTTCACATATAGTTTATCATGGGTTTAGAGTGCTCTAATTCCAAAAATCTCAGCATTATTTACAAAGGAATCTGTTTATGATAAAGAAAGGCAGTATGGAGAATATAATCTGAAGACTTGTAGGAGTCTTGATATCAAATATTTACTGTCCCTGCAAGTTGTTCTGTCCCTCTTTAGGAATCAGGCTTGCTCACCCAGGATATGCAAGTTGATAAAGTTAAACTTTTTCACATAGTACAATAAAAGCTGACATTACAAGTTTTCTTTTTCTTTGCAAAATGGTTTCATAATTTGAATAACAATCAAAGCTTCAACAACTGAGAGAATTACTCATACACATGGGAGGGCGCACATACACACACAAACACATATTTGTGAAGAGGGATCTGTGAGTACAGTACACATAAATTCTAAAGTGACTTGTGCCTGAGGGTTAGAGAGGGATGGTGGATAGCAGTGATGAAGTGATGTTCTTTTATTTATTTTTTAAGTAATCTCGACACCCAATGTGGAGCTCGAACTCACGACTCCAAGATCAAGCCTTGCATACTCCACCCACTGAGCCAGCCAGGTGTCCCAAAGAAATGGCCTTTTGAAAAACACTATACAGGGGGGGACAACTGCGTGGCTCAGTTGGTTAAGTGTCTGCCTTCCACTTGGGTCATGATCCCAGGGTCCTGGGATCCAGTCCCTCATCGGGCTCCCTGCTTGGCGGGGAGCCTGTCGCTCCCTCTGCTTGTGCGCTTTCTCTCTGACAAATAAAATCTTTTTTTAAAAAATAAAAATGCATATTTTTGGGTCCTGAACCCGGAGATTCTGATTCTGTACATTTGTGATGATTTCCCAGAATCTGCATTTTTAAAAAACTCCAAAGATCCTTTCAATTAGGATGGTATACTAACAAAACACAATAGAATAGGCAAATGTGAGCCATTAAAAGGTTTTCAGGAGTAACACGTTCCCATTTTAGGTTATTCTCCCTGTATTATGGGGAAAGACTTGGAAGTGGGCAAGACCAGATATAGAGATTTTAATGATTAGCTCTACCAATATGGGCCTAGATCAGGATCCACTGGAAAACAGCAGAGCAGAACATCTGGGGCTTTGGAGTCAGGCAATTCAGGGGTTGAATATAGATTTTTCTGCATACAGTCAGAATCACCCTGGACATTAAGCCTGTGACTTCTTTTTCCTTATATAAAAATAGTGATGGAGTGCCTAGCTGGCTCAGTCGGTAGAGCACGCAACTTTTGATCTCAGAGGTGTGTGTTTAAGCCCCATGTTGGGTGTAGAGATTAATTAAAAATAAAACCTTTGAAAAATAATTAATTAAAACTTATTATTAAAATAAAATAAAACGGGGCGCCTGGGTGGCTCAGATGGTTAAGCGTCTGCCTTCGGCTCAGGTCATGATCCCAGGGTCCTGGGATCGAGCCCCACATCGGGCTCGCTGCTTGGTGGGAAGCCTGCTTCTTCTTCCACTCCCCCTGCTTGTGTTCCCTCTCTCGCTGTGTCTCTCTGTCAAATAAATAAATAAAATCTTAAATAAGATAAAATAAAATGGTTATAATAACATTATCTCCTTTAAATGAATATTCAAGAGAGTATTTAAAAATCTTATTACACACTTGTTGCTCAATACTAGTAGCTAATCTGGGAACCTGTTGGTTGGTTTGGAATATATTACAAAGGTAGACTTGACTAGTAACTATTTGGATATGGTAGGTATAGGAAAGTAAATATCCTAGGATAACTGCCAGGCTTCTGGCTCTGATAGGGTGGATTATATTGCCGGGAACCAGCACAGAAAATCCTGAAAAAGGAGTGTGGGAAGAAGATAATGGGTTTGATTTGGGACATATTAGATTTGTAGAATTTCCCTGAGAAGTGTGATTCCTGAGTGCCTATCTGGGAGGTTTCGCATACATTAGCACCAGTCCTCACCGCAAAGTAAGAAAATGATGACTTCAATTTATGTATTTTACAGAGAAGGAAACTGAGTGTCTGAATCAGGTTAGTCTAAAGGGAGATACCAAGTAGGCAGATATGTCTGAGACTTGATGCTGTAGACTCTTAAACTGAAGATCCAGATTTGAGCACAGTTAGCCTAGAGGTGTAAAGGTGCTAAGGGAAAGAAACAGGGGTAAAGCATGAGGACTGATAGTAGAGCAGGTCTGACTTCTAGACTCAGCTCTTCTTCCATGTGTGTCCATTGGGAAGTTATTACCCTCATCATCTGTAATAAGATAATAATGCCTCATCTTGGTTTATGAAAATGAGAGATACATTTAGAGTAGTTATCACAAAATAAAGCAATTATCACAGTACTGGGCACATAGTTGCTACACACATAAGTTTAGAAAGAGTCAGGTAGGGCTCCTGGGTGGCTCAGATGGTTAAGCCACTGCCTGCGGCTCAGGTCATGATCCCAGGGTCCTGGGATCGAGTCCCGCATCAGGTTCCCTGCTCAGCGGGAAGTCTGGTTCTCCCTCTGCTCCTCTCTCTCGTGAATAAATAAATAAAATCTTTAAAAAAAAACACTTAGAAAAAAAGAAAGTCACGTAAGGTAATATCTAACGTCAAAGCACTTAACCAACTATGTTACTTCTAAGAAGACAGGCACCATGTCTATTTGCTCACCTGCAACATCTTGCACATACCTGATACCTAGGAAGTATTAACGAATATTCCTTGAGGGGCACCTGGGTGGCTCAGTAGGTTGAGTGTCTACCTTTGGCCCAGGTCCTGATCCCAGGGTCTTGGGATGGAGTCAAGCTCCCTGCTCAGTGGGGAGCCTCCTTCTCCCTCTCCGCCCCCCTTGTGCTCTCTCAAATAAATAAAATCTTAAAACACACACACACACACAAAACCCCACAAATATTCCTTGAATGAGTTAATGAAGAATGAATTTTGAGGTGCTTTTTACATTTTAGCTTGATCTATTACAATGGCTCATGAAGGACAGAAAATTAATTACAGTGAATTGGTTTTTTTGTTTTGTTTTGAAGATTTTATGTATGTATGTATTTATTTATTTGAGAGAGAGAGAGAGAGCACAAGCTGGGGGAGGGGTAGAGGAAGAAGGAGGAGCCTGCTCCCCACGGAGCAGGGAGCCCAAAGAGGGACTGGATCCCAGGACCCCGGGATCATGACCTGAGCTGAAGGCAGATGCTTAACTGACTGAGCCACCCAGGTGCCCCTAATTACAGTGGGTTGAAGAGGGATGCGGGGCAGTTTCTCAGTGGAGATGGGTTATAATCAACTCCAACTGTGAAGAGAAGGCAATATACCTTTGGATGGGTAATTTAAACTTCCAGAATTTTAGTTTCCTTACATATAAATGATAGTTAACCTCAGAGTGCAGCTTAAGGATCACGTGAAATAAAATTTATAAATATTTTTCCATGTAAAAGGAATGCTATACAAATGTACTCATAGTTATTTTCCTCCAAGTTGAAACTGGCTTCTTTTTCTAAGATTTTATTTATTTATTTGACAGCTAGAGAGAGAGCACAAGCAGGAGGAATGGCAGAGGGAAGGGGAGAAGCAGGCTCCCCGCTGAGCAGGGAGCCCGATGCCCGGGCTGGATCCTGGCACCCGGGGACCATGACCTGAGCCAAAGGCAGATGCTTAACTGATTGAGCCACCCAGGTGCCCCCAAACTGGCTTATTTTTCACTATTCTTTTGGAAAATGCAAGGGGCATAAGGAAAGATACAGTAAAGAGCCATTGATGGAGTTAAGAATAATAATCATATTTCTCTTATCCTGACCAAGACTGCCGAGTCTCAATAGATAAAAAGAACCCTTTTTCTTGACCTAATGAATAAGAATTAATCAGGGAATCTGTGGAAATTAGCGTATTTGTGCTCAACGGTTCATCGGGCAGCACCCGAGGGACAGGCAAAGCCTACACAGTTTGGGGAATGTTAAGTATGATGGTAGGATTAAGTGGCTGAGGAAGGATTTGAGATTTAGGAAATGAGATCTGGCATCTAGGGGAGGCTGAGAATCAGGGAAGATCTAGGGTTGCAAAACAGACAGGAACTGTGCGGCTAATCCGGTTTAATGTGCACTTACTATTTTGTCTGAGAATGTTCACTTCAACTGTGGAAAACAATTGGAATTTATGTAACACAGGAGGCACATTAATTATAGGTAAGTCAGGGGCTCCTCCCTGGCTCAGTCGGTGAAGCATGTGACTCTTGATCTCGTGGTTGTGAGTGATGCCTACACTGGTTGTGAAGATGACTTAAAAAAAATCTTTTAGGGCGCCTGGGTGGCTCAGATGGTTAAGAGTCTGCCTTCGGCTCAGGTCATGATCCCAGGGTCCTGGGATCAAGTCCAGCATCGGGCTCCCTGCTCCTTGGGAGCCTGCTTCTCCCTCTACTCCCCCCCCCCCCCGTCTCTCATGAATAAATAAATAAAATATTTAAAAAAAGAAAAAATATTTTAAAACAATTATAGATAATTTAGTAACCAGTAAGACATATTAGATTTAGATAGAGTACACACGCAGAGAGGAATGGAAAGGGGCACCAGATACTCTTTAGCCTAATGCTAAATATCCTTACTTAGCCGAGGTACTCAGTCAACTCTGAACCTAACATGGCCGCCCATCGTTGACACCCATTCCAGCCCCACATGTATTCTGCTCAGGTAGTGAAAATAAATTCCAGGGGCGCCTGGGTGGCTCAGTTGTTAAACATCTGCCTTGGGCTCCGGTCATGATCCCAGGGTCCTGGGATTGAACCCCGCATCGGGCTCCCTGCTTGGCGGGAAGCCTGCTTCTCCCTCTCCCACTCCCCCTGCTTGTGTTCCCTCTCTCGCTGTGTCTCTCTCTGTCAAATAAATAAATAAAATATTTTTTAAAAAATAAGAAAAGAAATTCCATAGCTCCTCATCAAGCCAAGGAGAGCTGCTTCTGCGGCCAGAAGTACTTGCCCCGGTGTCTGGGAAAGAAGCCTGTGGGATTGTGTCCAGGTACCTTCCTTCTGCAGAACCCCGGCCCTTCAATCTCAAGTTCTCGCTCCCTGTCCTTGCACCCGCATCACGCACCAGAGACCTATCCCGTGGCATTCAAGTCATTTCTTAGCTTAACCTTTTAAGATCCTCAAGAACACTTTCTTCTTGTCCGTCACCACCCAGAAACCAAGAATCTTTTTTTTTTTTTAAGATTTTATTTATTTGTTTGACAGACACAGCGAGAGAGGGAACACAGGCAGGGGGAGTAGAAGAGGAAGAAGCAGGCTTCCCGCCGAGCAGGGAGCCCGATGCGGGGCCCGATTCCAGGACCCTGGGATCAGGACCTGAGCGGAAGGCAGACGCTTAACCACTGAGCCACCCAGGCGCCCCCCAAGAATCTTTTAAGGAGAGACTGGCCACCAGCCGCTTCGTCTTTTTCAATCGGGTTTCACTTCAGCCTCACACAGAGGAAACTATTCAAATGCCTACCTTTCAGCATCCTTAGTCGAACTAACTTCCTGTGCCTGAAGCTTTTGTCTGCCCCAACTGGCTTCTTTATTTAACAAGTTCCCTTTATCTGCTTGAGGCAAAGCTCACTTGGCCCCAGGAGGCTTGCAATATTTACTAAAGTACCTCCCCCACTTTCTTGCCCCCGTCTGGTGGTTGTCTGCCTTTACCTTTAGGTTTGCAGTCATGGCCTGTTTTTTCCCTGTAGACACCGGCTTTTGTGAATAGTAGGATTATTCAGAAACGAATGAAATGTGTCCTTTGCCCTGAGAACCGGGTGCTTGAAATTCAGTAAGCAAGGCTTCTAATCCTCCCACTTTAGAGCTTTGGATCCAGACTGTGAAATTCAGAAGAGCTTGGCAAATCAACCCTGTGTGCTTCTTCCTTTCAGGTACAAACTGGGAGGGAAATGCAAGGGGAACATGAAGAAAACGTGAGCTTTAAAAACTAAAATATGATAAACTAAAATAGGACACCAGAGGTAACAACCGCCTCCTTTTGGAAGATGGAGAGAGAAAGATTTTCAAAAGAAAGGGATGTGAAAAGATGGAGGGGCTGGCTGGCAGGTGAACTTATCATTAATTCGTTTTCTGCCTTATCTCTGTTTTACCAGGATATCGTCTTAGTGAGTCTGTGACCAAAAGGATAAGTGAACAGCTTGAAATTGAGTTTGCACCTCTCCTAATGCGTCTTGGCAACTTTTTCAAGCTTTTATGTGGCTTACTTAGGAAGATAGATTTTGCTTTTATTTTTTTTTAAGATTTTATTTATTCGACAGAGCGAGAGAGCGCAAGCAGGGGGAGCAGTAGAGGAAGAAGAAGCAGACTTCCCGAAGAGTGGGGAGCACGACATGGGGCTCGGTCCCAGGACCCCGAGATCACGACCCAAGCCGAAGGCAGACGCTCAACCATCGGACCCACCCAATTTTGCTTTTACTGACTTTATTCTCAAACAGCAATCTTATATTCCTAGGTACTTATTTATATATACATACATATATATGTTTTACATATATATTTCTGTTTATATATTTAAATATATGTTATATATGTTTATATATATATTGTTATATATAAATGTTTATATATTGTTATGCTTATATATGTTATATATATTTTTATATATGTTACATATAAACATATATACATATGTATGTATATATGTTAATAGCACCATAATTTATAGTGGCAAATAACCAAAACAGAAGCAATTTTAAATAAGTTGTAGTGCATCTGTAATATGTAATATTATATAACAGTTGAGGCAGATCTTAATTTCCTCGTGTGGAAAGATCTCTATGATATATTCTTTTTTTTTTAAAGATTTTATTTATTTATCCATAAGAGATAGAGAGAGAGAGAAGCAGAGGAAGAAGCAGGCTCCCCACTGACCAGGGAGCCCGATGCGGGACTCGATCCCAGGACCCTGGGATCATGACCTGAGCCGAAGGCAGAAGCTCAACCATCTCAGCCACCCAGGTGCCCTATGATATATTTCTTCAAAGAAAAAAACAAACAAAAAACACCTGGCTGGCTCAGTCGGAAGTGTGCTATTCTTTATCTCCCGGTCAGTGGGTTCGAGAGCCATGTTGGGTGTAAAGATTACTAAAAACAACAACACAACAACAAAAAAAACCCATAAAACAAAAAAGAAAACCCACTTGTGTTCATTTTTTTTAAAATATTTTATTTATTTATTTGACAGAGAGAGAGACAGTGAGAGAAGGAACACAAGCAGGGGGAGTGGGAGAGGGAGAAGCAGGCTCCCCGCTGAGCAGGGAGCCCATGTGGGGCTCGATCCCAGGACCCTGGGATCATGACCTGAGCTGAAGGCAGACGCTCAACGACTGAGTCACCCAGGCGCCCCAACCCACTCCTGTTTCTGTGTTCGTGTGCACCATCTATTTGATCTTATTTACTTATTTATTTTTAAGTAAGCTCTTTGCCCAACGTGGGGCTCGAACTCACAACCCCAGAGATCAAGAGTCACTTGCTCTCCTGACTGAGCCAGCTGGGCACTCCCTCTATGACATATAGATAGTTTTTTTCTGATATATTCTTACGTAGAAAAAGCAGGTTGTAGAACAAAATGCATGATGAAATTCCATATTTGGATAGGAAAAATGTGTTATACTTCTGTTGTGTGTCATGTGTACACATAGAAATGTCTGCAAAGATAATCTCAAAGTTAACAGTGATGTTAAAAAAAGTTAACTTTAGGGGCGCCTGGGTGGCTCAGTGGGTTAAACATCTGCCTTTCGCTGAGGTCATGATCCCATGGTCCTGGGATCTGAGCTCCATGTTGGCCCCCTTGCTCAGCAGGGAGCCTGCTTCTCCCTCTCCTCCGCACTTGTGCTCTCTCTCCACATCTCTGTGTCTCTCTCTCTCAAATAAATAAATAAATAAAATCTTTAAGGAAAAACTTAACTTTATGTAATAGTCTTGTTTTAATATTCTACAAGTAGTTTTCTTTTTTTTTTAAAGGGAATGACAAGGTCACACTGAGATCTTAGGAAGAGTCCCAAGACCTAATCCTTCCCTTAGTTCAACTACCTCAACTTCACCTTTATGTTCTTCATATCAGAAATGTTTTGATAGAGAATATTCAAGAAAGAAACCATCTCAACCTTGGCTGATACATTTAGGAAAATAAGAAGTCCTTTTTAAAAACATAATTATCAGGGTGCCTGCCTGGCTTCATCGGAAGCGCGTGTAACTCTTGATCTCGGGGTTGTGAGTTTTGGCTTCACGTTGGGTATAGAGATTCCTTAAATAAATAAAAGAATAAACAACAACAAAAGGTAATTATATCACTTTTTAAGATTCTTCCAAATAGATCTACACCTCTACATTCTGACTTGCAAAGAGGTTGAAGATATAATGCTAAGTGGAAAAAATACACAAACGTTTAGAAGAGAATGTATAGTATTCATAAGAATTCACATAAAACCACCCCTATTATGTGCACTGAAATAGCTGTAGAAATTAAATAAACTGTGCTTACTAGATTCACTTTATGATTCATTTCTCTATTGCTTAAATTTGCTCTCAATAGCAAGTTTTAATTTTGCAATCAAAAAAGTCCAGGCATCTTCTTTCTGCCTGTGGGTTCTGTCCCTGTGCCTTCATAAAAACACCTTTTTTAACGGGGGGCGGGGGGCAAACTTGTATTAATTTATTATATCTTTTAAAGATTTTATTTATTTGAGAGAAAGCACAAGTAAGGGGGAGGGGAGGGGCAGAGGGAGAGGGAGAAGCAGGCTCCCCGCTGAGCAGGGGGCCTGATGTGGGGCTCGATCCCAGGACCCTGAGATCCTGACCTGAGCCGAAGGCAGATGCTTAACCAACTGAACCACCCAGGCACCACTATCTATTTATTTTTAATATTTTATTCATTAATGAGAGAGTGCACACAGGAGCGGGGAAGGGACGGTGGTTGTGGAGCTGCCGACAGAGAGAGAAGCAGGCCCTCCGCTGGGCAGGGTGCCTGATAGGGGGCTGATCTCAGGACCCTGAGATCAGGACCAGAGCAGAAGACAGACGTTTAACCCAGAGCCAGCCAGTTACCCCAAGAGGTCCCATCTTTTGGAAAGATAAATCCAGACTCCCTCTGGTTCCCTGATGATCGTGGGTTTCACTGTCCTCCGCCTTTGGGGTTTTGTCTTTACCCTAACATTCACCTGTTGGGAAGAAGAGTAGGTGAATGGCATTTCCAGAATGGCTTATCTCCAAAAGACAAGGTGGAACACCAGAAATCATCATTCTCCTTTTTTCTCCTTCCCTTTTGATCTTTATTTTCCCCTTCTTTCCCTTTCCAGTATCGAGCATGTTTTAAATAGGTGTTGGGGCCCCTGGGTGGCTTAGTTGGTTCAGCATCTACCTTTGGCTCAGGTCATGATCTTGGGCTCCCTGCTCCACGGGGAGTCTGCTTCTCCCTCTACCTCCAACTCTCCCCCAGCTTGTGCTCTCTCTCTCGCTCACTCTCTCTCAAATAAATAAATTCTTTTTTTCTTTTTTTTTTAAGATTTTATTTATTTAATTGAGAAAGAGAGAGCACAAGATGGGGGAGGGTCAGAGGGAGAAGCCGACTCCCCACTGAACAGGGATCCTGATGCGGAACTCGATCTCGGGACTCCAGGACCATGACCTGAGCCGAAGGCAGTCGCTCAACCAATTGAGCCACCCAGGCGCCCTCAAATAAATAAATTCTTTAAAAAAATACAATAGATGTTCTTTTTCTCACTCTAAATCTTTAATCTTAGCCATTTCCTTGCCTATTCCCAACGTCTTATAGCTGAACTTAATCCAAAGCAGAAACAAGCAGTAATCAAGTGTGTAAAAACATCCGTTACACAGGAAGGTTCAGTGCTGGAGAGCTAACATTGAAGTTTCCCTAAGACTATTACTTTTATAATAGCTATTTTCCCATTTCTAGGCTCTGGGTCACCATTTAGTATTTCCTCAGATGTGTTGGCGATTCATTATGTGCAAAGAATTTGGTAAAAAAAAAAAAAGTAAAAATGTGACATATTACTTCTTAAATTTTTTTAAAAATAAGCATTATGGGGCACCTGGGTGGCTCAGTCGTTGAGCGTCTGCCTGTGGCTCGGGTCATGATCCCGGGGTCCTGGGATCGACTCCCACGTCGGGGGAAGCCTGCTTCTCCTTCTCCCCCTGCTTGTGTTCCTGCTCTTGCTATCTCTCTGTCAAATAAATAAATAAAATCTTTAAAAAAAAAAATAAGCATTATGCCCAATGTGGGGTATTAACTCATGACTCTTGAGATCAAGGGTCAGGGTTCCACCGACTGAGCTAAGCCAGACGCCCCAGTGACATACAATTAAAAAAAACAAAAAACAGAGGTGCCTGGGTGGCTCAGCCATTAAGCATCTGCCTTCAGCTCAGGTCATGATGCCAGGGTCCTGGGATCGAGTCCCACATCAGGTTCCCTGCTTGTCAGGAAGCCCGCTTCTCCCTCTCGCACTCCCCCTGCTTCTGTTCCCTCTCTGGCTGTGTCTCTCTGTCAAATGAATTAATAAAATCTTAATAAATAAATAAATAAATAAATAAAACCCTCTAATCTCTTCAAGGAATTTTTCCTTCACTCAATACATTTAAAACATAATGAAAAAGCCAGGTGGCCGAACAGTGAGATACTACGTTTTTAAAATGTCACACTCAAATCTGGTTGAATTATAAAACTAAAATGTGGGGATTTAGAGGTGATTTCGTGTACTATTTTAATTGTTGGATCAATGCTTTCTGTTTTTATTATCAATCTGTTCATAATGAAGGGCTTGGCACAAAACTCAAAGAACTGACAGTTGAATAGGCTTTTGTGTTGTCCTTAGGTCTTGGCAGAAATTATCCCCAATTTCTTCTGTCAGATGTCTAGATAATTTGATTGGGTGAGGTTTCACAACATTGGAAAATTGGGGGAACCATGAGGGAAAGGGCCAGAAAAACTGCCTGGTTGGTTACCCTCTGCTGCTTCGGAAAGTGGACGTTCCTGTGGGGCAGGAAGGCAGACTGACTGAAAGTGCGCTCAACCAGATCAATCTGGGGGCGAGCCAGGATGGGAAGATAGTAGAAAAAAAGGATTCCTATCATTCACAGATGCCTGGCTCGCCAGCCTCTTCTAAGGTGAGAACATAACTTACCTGGATAAAAAAGCCTATTTCAAACTTGCCTCAGAACTTACATATTTGACTCTGATCCAGTTTATGGTAACATTAATATATTAATAGATTTATACTTTAAAACACATTAAATTGTGCTTTGTAGTTGGTCTGTAAATTTAACAAGGTCCTTTTTTTTAATAAAACCTGCCATTTACAAAAGGTCGTAAATAAAAAATGTCGGGCACCTAGGTGGTTCAGTCGTTAAGCTTCTGCCTTTGGCTCAGGTCATGATCTCAGGGTCGTGGGATCGAGCCCGGCATCCGGTTCCCTACTCAGCGGGAAGCCTGCTGCTCCCTCTCCCACTCCCCCTGCTTGTGTTCCCTCTCGCGGTCTGTCAAATAAACTCTTTAAAAAAAAATAAAAATTGTCTTAAAATAAGCTTATTTCAAAACAGTTCTTTCTGGCAGAGTATAATTGTACCCAAGGGTGGACACATAACCTTCCCTGTATGTGAGTTACATCAGCTGACCTCCCCCCCCTTCTTTAGCGCCCTCTACCTTCGGTTATTTGCCTCATCCCTGGCTGCCCTACATTTAAGACTCTTGAAACCTAAGAGGTCTATCACTTCCCTGCCCCAACTTTTAACTGCAAATAACCACAAATTTTGTTGTTTCAATACTATTACACACATAAGGGAAATAAATCAGTTCAGATTTATTTGATCAGTCACCTAGCAACTAAGTATACTAAGTTACCTTTCCTTTCCTCATTTCGAAGATAGGAGCCTCCCCAGTGGCTAGAGAAATTTCAGTTAACTGTCCCCCCCCACACATTAAAAGGGTATAAAGACCCATGCTGGGTGCCTGGGTGGCTCAGTCGGTTAAGCGTCTTCATGATCTCAGGGTCCTGGGATTGAGCCCTGTATCGGACTCGCTGCTCAGCGGGGAGTCGGCTTCTCCCTCTCCTCCCGGCTTGAGTTTTCCTAGCTGTCACTCTCAAGTGAGTAAAATCGTTAAAAGATCTTTTAAAAATCTGTCAGATAATTTTAACATTTCTTTTATCTTGATATTGGCATGTATGTTTCTTTTTTAATTTTGAGAATTTGTAATTCATAGTGTGCTGGGTGATGTTCCATTGAAACCTAGGTTATTTTTGTGTAATACCTAGGAGTCTGGATCTTCTTCAAGCCTTCTGTTTTTGCTGGCTTTTTTTTTTTAAGATTTTTTTGAAATTTATTTATTAGAGAGAGATCATGAGAGGGAGGAGGGTCAGAGGGAGAAGCGGACTCCCCGCGGAGTAGGGAGCCTGATGCGGGACTCGATCCTGGGACTCCAGGGTCATGATCTGAGCCGAAGGCAGTTGCCCAACCAACTGACCCACCCAGGCGCCCTTTAGCTGGCTTTTTCGGACACCACTCTGGCAAGGGACAGGAGACCCTGCCTTGTTACAGTTACTACCTGATATGGGTAGACCTCCGGGCTCCTTGCTCAGCGGGAAAATGGCTTCTCCTTCTACCTCGGCCTGTACTGTCTCTTCAAGTAAATAAAATCTTTAACAACAAAACAACCCATGTTTAATCCAGTTTTTATTCCCTGAACTACTGGTGAAATCAGGGTAGAGACAACAAAGGGTAAAGTGGGTATTTTATTTATTTGTACTTAAACCTATAAACCAATCAGCCAAACGGGTACTATTATCATGATACATTAAAATACAAAACATCTTTCTACAAATCCTAGAATAATGAACAAATTAACAGTGCTAGTAAAACATCACAAGGGACAGAGGAAATCAATGAAGCACACGATAGCTTAACCCCTCACCGGTAGTAATTGAGGTTATTAACAAGAAAAGCCTCACAATCTTAGAAAATACAAATTATCCTTCATCACACGTCTTTGTATCTTCACTTCCTATTCTTGAGATTAGACTCTAGAGCCTAAAGAGATCCACATTAGGATTGTATCTAGTCACCTATAGCCAGAAACACCTTTTCTCATGTTGTCCAGAGCAGCCACCGCTCCTGAAACCTCTTTGACTCCAATCGTACCCCGTCAGTGGACACAATAAGAACAATGGGAAACAGATTATCGAGGCCGAGATCTAGAGAGGACCCTAGAAGACAAAGCCTAGAAGTAATACCGCCACCACCCAAACTGAGATCGAATAATATACTCATCGTCACGCATCTTTAGGCTCTATGTTCACAGAGTAATTTGGGAACAAATGCATTATTTGCTGGGTACTAAAATACTTAGCGGATTGTTGTATTACACTATGGCTTTCCCCAGAAGTTGTTAAGATGGACTCCAAATCGCTGATGGAATTTTGCTGGAACTGGATCTGGGGCTGCAGGGATTCCTCTCCACAGTTCTGGAGCTGATTGTTCCAGGCTTGGGGGCACCAGGTCTGACTGGCCCAGGAATGGTTGCCCCAAGACTGGCCGTTCCAGGAGTGGTTGCTCCAAGACTGGCTGTTCCAGGTCTGGTTTCCAGGAAGGTTTCCAGAAGTGTTCCTCAGGTATCCCTGGTGGTAGGAATAGAAGCCTGGGTATTGTGCGGTTGCTGTGCTGTTCTGAAAAGGAATAGCAGATTAACTGAAAAGCTCGGAGGAAAATCAGAACCGTGTGTGGTTGGGGTTGTATGGTTTAGCAACGAACAAAACTAAGAAGTCAGTGAAAAGAAAGCAGAAAGATAAAAGCTTCCCATCACCTGAGTCACACTCTTGCTCTCCTTTGGCCAATGGTTTTTCTGCCACCTCTTACATTTCATTCTCTGGTTCTGGAACCAGGTCTTCACCTACCAAAAAAAAGTGACAGGAAAACATAAAATACCAGTCGTGTGGATGTACCAAGGATCAAAGAATATTGTGAACATTTTTTTCCCCTGACAGTATCTAAAGCTCAGGAAAAAGATGAAAACTTCTAGAGTCCTTTCTGCAATCTGGAAACAATTTTCTGTGAATGAATCTCAAAGCCCCTCAAGTCAGCTGGCTGCTTTAATACAGCTAACCCGTTAGAGAAGATATACTACTTATCTACTCACTAGAAAGTTCACGTGTAGATATCTACCCATCCCCCTTTTCATAGTTGAGCCATCCCGCTAGTCACAGTTAAAAGGTTACTTTGCAGTAAAAAAAAAACCTCCCCCCATAAGCACACTGCTTTTTTTTTTTTAATTTTATTTATTTGAGAGAGTGCGAGAGCGAGAACACAAGACGGGGTAGGGTCAGAGGGAGAAGCAGACTGCCCGCTGAGCAGGGATCCCAGTGCGGGACTCAACCACGGGACTTTGGGATCACGACCTGAGCCCAAGTCAGTTGCTTAACCAACTGAGCCACCCAGGCACACCTAAGCACACTTCTGTATTTAATGGGATAATGGTGGTAATTTTAACTCACGAATTATAAAATATACCACTAGAACTATTTAGAAATTATCAAGTTATATAACAGCACACAAAACTTCAATTTCCAGATGATTTATAAACTATAAATTAGAAATGAGATTGAGAAGGACCAGATTATGTATGTACAGGTGTACACACCCACACACTATAAAATTATGAAATGGAGGACTTATCTCCAAGTATGACACCAGTGATAGAAAACCATAAAATATCTGACTATTAGGCAAGAATATGAAAAATTATTAATCTCATTAGTAATCAACTGTACACAGACAAACAAACGATTCCATTTTTTTATTTTAATGAGAAGCAGTATTGGTTAAGGACTCTCCTAAGCTGGAAGATGGAAATATATAGACCTCCTCTGATCAAGGAGAAATCGGAAAACTTTTTGCCATTTTAGCTTGTGCAACAGGGACAACTGGTTAAATAAACTATGGCATAATTAAAGAGAACATTTAAAGATGGTCATGAGGGGCGCCTGGGTGGCTCGTCAAGTGTCTGCCTTGGGCTCAGGTCAGGATCCCAGGGTCCGGGGATGGAGCCTGCCGCATCCGCTCCCCCCCGCCCACCAATCCCCCTTCCTTGTGCCCTCTCTCTGTCAAATAAATAAAAAGCTTAGGAAAAAGAAAAAAAAAAGATGGTCATGAAATGTTACAAAGAAACCACTTTCATATTAAAATTATTTGTAGGGGGTACACAAACAGAGCACACAGATGTTAGTAAAGCTCATCTGCAAAGGAGCTTTTCATTTGTCACTGCAAGGAGAACAAAACACATCCTACCTGCTTATAGCTAAGGTTCAGAATGTTGGAAAGTTCTTGCATCTGCTGGAGACTGAGGTATTTCTGTCTCTGAAATCGATCATTGAGGACGTAGAGTTGGGCCTGAGAGAACACGGTCCTGATCTTCTGTTTCTTGCCCTGGGCCGTATCTTCCTTCCTCACTGTTCTCTCCTCCCCAGAAGTGGGTGGTACTTTTACCCTGGGACTGGTGGAGGAGTCGGGGCTGTCCTGAACACGCAGATCCATGGATGCAGGAAGAGGAGAGACTGGGGAATAAAACAACACTTTTCTCTAAAACTTTGCAGATGCTCAATCATATTCGCAAATTCATTGTTTTCACAGCATTTTTAAAGTCCTCACAACCTCAGAATTAGGTAGTAAAAACTCAGGGACCCTGCACACTTTGCTCATCTTCGGATGATGCCAGCCCACTAAGTGTACTAGTTGTCACCATTTCACATCCAATGGACATGGCCAACAGCCTACCCGCTGGGAAGCAGAGGGGACTCAAACCTCTCTCTCTTTTTTTAATGATTTTATTTTTAAGTAATCTCCACCCAACATGGGGCTCTAATTTACATTGTCGAGATCAAGAGTCACATGCTCCACCGACTGAGCCAGCCAGGTGCCCCTCGAACCTCTTTGGCAAAAGATTTTTACTGCAAATTGATGCTCAAGAGCCTACACTGTGGCTGCTCAGAAAGGTAGGAATGATCACTGGACTCCTTTTTGTAAAATTAATCCTCACCTACATCAGATTCTGGGGACCCTTTAAAAATCCACGGCTGACTACTGCCCAGTTCCAAATACCAGGAGTAGCACGAACTGGGAATTCCGACAGGCTTTCATTTCAGACTCTGTCTTTACTAGCTGTGGGACGCCGTTTCCAGAAGTATTTCTCTCCCTCACAGAGGGAGTTCCTTCACTGATTAAAGCAATGTGACAGAGAAAGTTGTCTAGCGCAGGACCTGGCGTGTATTGACCGTCTAACTAAAAATTAATTTCTGGGCACCTGGGTGGCTCAGATGGTTAAGCGTCTGCCTTCGGCTCAGGTCATGATCCCAGGGTCCTGGGATCGAGTCTCGCATCGGGCTCCCTGCTCCTTGGGAGCCTGCTTCTCCCTCTGCTTCTCTCTCTCTCTCTCTCTCTGTCTCTCATGAATAAATAAATAAAATCTTTAAAAAAAAAATCTAACATTCCAATAAAGGAGATGCTTACTTAGTCCTTCCCCACAGCTTAGTTTTAGGGATAATCATCATGTAAACAATTTAAGTCTTTATCTTTACCGTAAATCTTAAAAAAAATGAGGGGCGCCTGGGTGGCTCAGTTGGTTAAAGCGACTGCCTTCGGCTCAGGTCATGATCCTGCAGTCCCCGGATCAAGTCCCGCATCGGGCTCCCTGCTCAGCAGGGAGTCTGATTCTCCCTCTGACCCTCTTCCCTCTCATGCTCTCTCTCTCTCTCATTCTCTGTCTCTCAAATACATAAATAAAATCTTTAAAAAAAAAAAATCTCAAAAAAATGATAGTTACCACAAACCTTAAGAAATGGTGAAAAGTTTACATTTTCATGTTTAACAACTGCTGCCTGACGGATTTACAAAAATGTACTGCCTTTACAGTGTCCTGAGCACCCACCCCACCCCCCACCCGTGGTTACCATTTAGAAGCCAAACTGGGTTTCACAAATTTGGGCTCTAGCCACTTTGACTGTCAGCAGATTGAACCTTCTGGAATTATCTACCATAAAATGGGACGAACATTTCCCCAGGATGTAGGAGAGACGTGGGCATAGGAGGCTCCCAGAAACTCAGAACTGCCCCGGTGAGTAACACCCACAGAGCCAAGGAGTGGGAGCAGAGCCGGTTACTACTGTCGTACAAAGGCAAAACGTTTCAGTAAGGTGAGATTCATCACTAGCCACGCCATTTCTGGCACCCCGTGAAAAAAGACTAATCAAAAAGGGGATGCTCACCACATCCCCCACCCCAGCTGTGATGCTAGGACTTCTGGCTTAGCACTTAACACCGTTACCGTGTCCTCAGCACTGCGTGAAGATTTAGACATCAGCTCATTTATCACATCACATTTGCGTTTCCACAGCGCCTGTGCACGTAAGCCCTCCAATACCCAGTGAACAGCCGAAATGCCCGCATCCTGGGGCCCTTGTCTCTTGACTGACACCTGGGACAGGTGAACGGGCACCCGCCACCAACTTACAACCAAGACAGGTGCTGAGAGGGTTAACTGAGGACACCCGCTCGTATTAATGGACTATAATTGCTCACGAGGGAAACGAAGGACCCTGACCCTCCTTCGCCTTTCACTTTCCCTCAAGGAAAGCAGCTTTTTGAGGATTCCTTTCCCCTTACCGGTCTCCGCGTGGGGTGTCTCAGCAGATGACATTTGCAGGGACGCATAATTTTCTTCAGGCCCATAAATCTCAGGCATTGGAGAAGAGTCCCTAGAACTGGGTGCTTCGGGGCCAGGCGGGCATTGGGGCAGAGCTGGAGCTGCACTCATGTTGGTGAGTTGAGGGTAGAGGGAAAAAAAAAAAAAGAGCGAGATTGCAAGAAAGGCCCAGGCTTATGGATCTAGGTGGAAGAGCTGAGGAGAGTAGGAAGCCCTCCAGATGTTAGGAGTCTGAGAAAGACAGGATGAAGTGTGTCACCACTGCAACAGTAAGAGCCAACCAGCCCAATGGAACCAGAGGAGAAAATTTGAGAGGCTCTAGATTTATAAGGAAGGCTCCACCATCCTCAGACCGCCCCTCCTGGCTGCCCCACGCCCACACACACCCTTGCGAATTCTCAGTTAATCCTGTCTGCCAGTCTCACCAAAGCCATTGTAATGTAAAAGGTAGCTGCCGGGTAGTCCACACTGGGTGGGGAACGGGGAAACGGGGGCCACAGAACCTTAAGAAAAGGGAAACCCAACAATTACATATTTCTGGGTTCACTACATTTCCATCTTTTCAAATGAAAGATGCACCTGAGACTACCTCAGGTGATTGAACCTTCCACTAGAACCATTAATTTCTTGATTTAAGACCCTTAGGGTCTCAAAATTGAGCTGGTGCTGGCGGAAACTTGAACCAGTAGCTCTCTTTTCCTCTTCCTCCTTCCTCAAAGTCCCCCTAAGGTCACAATAAGACACATGTTGTATGTTGCTAAGGTGTGAGTTGATATCAAAACTAATACTTGTTTTCAAGATCCTCTTATTGTTTTTTAGCTTTCAGAGAGACAGACAGACAAGTCTTTCCCCCAGGACTGTTGTCTCCTTTTTAACAAAAGCCAGAGGAAAGGAGTGGCAGCCTGCTGACCTGCTGACTTTGTGCCCTGCAGGTAATTATGCTTCTGCCGTCAGTATGGGAAATTTGTAAGTAGTTTCTATATACAAGTTGCTGGATAGACTCTTGGCTCAGTTTCCTCATCTGTACCTCTTTCTGCGTGGCTCTAAAAAGTAAAGAAAATAAAGACTAAATCCTCATAATAGTTGACAACACCAGTGATCTACAAATGAGGGCTGTTAAGAGAAAGTCTATCTTTATCCTATGTTCACGATCTCCAAGTTTGAAATTGACTTTTGTTGTGATTACTATTTTAATCCAGTGAACAACATGATAGATTGAGAGCACCCCCTTCTAATTTTATCTGGGACATTCCTAGATGTAAAATAATGAAATTTCTTGACCTGTAAACCAACCCAGTTGAAAAGAGGGAGGTCAAGAAGAACATCCCCTAAGCAAATGATACTCCTGTAAAGGGTCTTGCCAAAGCGTTTGTGACAAGTTCCTTTTAGAATCCGTGTTGGGCCCTCCTCTCTCTTCTTCCTAAGCAAACCTCTTCTTCTGGCCTTTCTTCCCCCACCCCCACCTGGCTCTTTTTTAAATCGACTTTTCTTTCTTTGGCCTGGCATTTCTGTCATGTCCTGCAACCCCACTCCATCCCCGCTCTCAAATTTCGTTTTTTGTTTTTGCTCTTCCTGTATGTTTTCCAAAGGACCACCTTTTATAGTTGGGTTTCAGCATGAACCTATTTATAGACAAAGATAACAGTCTGCAGCTCTCAATTTTCCTCCCCACTCTTAAATTCAATATCCGAGAGGGCGCCTGGGTGGCTCAGGTGGTTAAGCGCCTGCCTTCGGCTCAGGTCATGATCCCAGGGTCCTCGGATCGAGCCCCGCATCGGGCTCCCTGCTCAGCGGAGAGCCTGCTTCTTCCTCTCCCTCTGCCTGCTGTTCTGCCTACTTGTGCGTGCTCTCTCTCTCTGTCAAATAAATAAATAAAATCTTTAAAAAAAAAAAATTCAATATCCGAGAAACCTAAGATTTCTTCTTCTTTTCCAGTCTCCCACTCCTCCAAGTAAACCCTTAGCACATTCCAACGGTGTATTTTCCGGAGATGCAAGCCTGACTAATCCTCGCATACACTCTGCTCCTTGGGTCTCCACCTAGAACTGCTGGCTTTGCTTCTAGAAAAGAGATATTCGTTCTTAAGGATGCCAATCCGTGAGCATAGGCGGATTGCCGGGACCAAAGCACAGAGATCGATTCTTTGTAGTCTTTTCTTTGTCTTCTCAGACCATCATTCCGGAAGGGAAAAGAGTAGGAACACGAGTGTCAAGGAAGAGGTGGGTGGAAATACATTGCGCTCAGGCCAACCGTCTCCGTCTCATTACAGAGTATGAGTCCTTTAAAGGGAGAACGTGAGTGATGGATGGAGTGAACTAAACTTACTGTGGTAATCCTTTTGCAACATCTCCGTCTATCAGTCCATTGTGTTGGCGCACCTTAAACTAATACAGTGCCGTATGTCAATTACTTCTCAATAAAACTGGGGGAAAAGTAAATTAAAAAGCAGAAAACTTGACTTCCTGGCTTTCAGTTGGCACAGTTGGTAAGTAAGTGCAGTCAAGGGCACCAAAGACCTTAGTTTGCCCGCTCTCTTGACCGCAGCTACCAGAGGCCTTGTTCTTTGCTGACGGGGGTCTTTGCCTGAAAACCTGGGCCAAATTCTCCCCCATCCCCCACCTGTGCCTCATTGTATCTAGTCTGGAGTGGAAGACCAAAGGGAAGGGGGCTGGTAGCTAGAAGGCAAACTTACTACATTCTTTGCCCTGGAAAGCAATTTGAATAAGGTTGAGAGAATGCTTAGGAAGGTGTCAGAGACCTTGGATTTGTTGGGGTGTGGGCTCTGTGGGTGGAGGAGGGGTGTGTTACAAGGTGCTTAGAGTCCAGGGCTGCAAATGCAAAAATGATTTTAGATTTTGTTTTCCTAGGAGCATCAGCCAGAAGGGAGAAGAAAAAAAAAGAGCTAAATATTAAAAATGAAAAATATTTTTCAGAAAAGATTCCTCACTTAAAGGTAAGAAATGCACATTAGGCAACATGATCTTTTAAGAGCACAGGTGTCCTAACTTTGCATCAGATTTTGTTGACCCGTCAGGGTAAGGAGGAAGCGACAATCGTCATGAGTATTAATATAGACTTCCCTGCCCCTCGATTTTCAGGCAGAGTGTACACATCAAATGTGGCATTATCAAATTTATTATTAATTCATCACTGGTTGGATCATCAGATTGGTTATTGATTTATCACTGTTTTTACCCTTCACCCATTGTCCATTCGCATTTACTCCAGTGTATCCAAACCGAGAGGCATTCACCTGTTTTCACTTAATTCTCCTGTAAGTCTCTGTTCCTGCTTCTCTCTTCTTTACATTGTTTCACTCTACCTAATAAACCCAATCTTTACGTCACTGTTTCTTGTCCGTATGTGTGCAAACATGTGTGTGTTTGTAGATCTATTTCGTGATTTTTAACATTTATTGGCTAGGAACTATTAATTTATTTATTGCTTATTCAGCTAATAATTCATGAGTGCCTATCATGTGCCGGAGAGAAAAGAAATAATTAAACAACATCTCCACTTTTGAGGAGCTAGCAGTTTCGTAAAGTAGATCAAAATAGACCAAAAAGACAGTTATATTGTCATGCGATGAGTACTGAACATAAAGAAAACAAAAAACGAGGTACGTACTAGATGCTAAGGGAGAACAAACAAGGGAAGGTATGGCCAGGGAGGGGAATCAGAAAAGACTACTTGGAGGATTTTCGACTGAGCCAAGATGGAAAAAATGTTGAGAGCAGGGGGGATGCGAATTCCAGCGAATGAACACTTTTGTCAAAGGCGGTGTCAGTATCTTAGAGAAAATAATGGGTCATTGGAAAATAGGGTTGAGAGACCTGAAAGGTAATGAAGTGACCACAAATAGTATAACAAAAACAAAGACAAAAAACCCCTGCACATTTAGAATTAAATCTTCTCTCCTTAATTTATACTCTATTGGTGTTCCACCGGCTAATCTGTCTCCCTGTCTCCTTTCTGGTTCTTCTCAACCACCCCCACCCCCCCGCCACCCGCCTGACATCTAAAAGTCAGAGTGTACCAAAGCTTCGTTTTCAAACCGCTTTTGTTTCTCTCTCTCTCTTTCTTTCTTCGTTTTTAAAAAGATTTTATTTATTTGAGAGAGAGCGAGTGCGCAAAAGTGGAGGGATGGGCAGAGGGAGAAGCGGACTCCCCACTGAGCCGGGAGCCCTGATGCAGGGTTGGATCCCAGGACCCTGAGATAAGTCAGATGCTTAACCAACTGAGCCACCCAGGCGGCCCCGCAACTCTATGCTTTTTTTTTTTTTAAGATTTTATTTATTTATTCATGAAAGACAGAGAGGCAGAGGGAGAAGCAGGCTCCCAAGGAGCAGGGAGCCCGACGCGGGACTCGATCCCCGGACCCTGAGATCATGACCTGAGCCGAAGGCAGACGCTTAACCAGCTGAGCCCCCCGAGCGGCCCTGCAACTCTATGCTTTTGACTTTAAATGTACGTCTTTATCCCAGACCTGTTCCCCAAACTCAATCTCATTTATTCAGCTGCCTATATAACATCCCCATTTGGATTTCTAAAAGGCATCACAAAATGAATATTTCAAATGAATATTGAAATATTAGACGGGTGCTTCCTATAGTGTTCTCCATCTCAGTGTATGACAATTCCATCTTTTTAGTTGCTCAGGTCAAAACCTTAATTCCCACTTTATTGACTGTGCCTTCAAAATGTCTAGAATTCAGGGCGCCTGGGTGGCTCAGTTGGTTAAGCGACTGCCTTCGGCTCAGGGCATGATCCTGGGGTCCCGGGATCGAGTCCCACATCGGGCTCCCTCTGACCCGCTTCCCTCTCGTGCTCTCTATCTCTCATTCTCTCTCTCAAATAAATAAATAAAATCTTTAAAAAAATGTCTAGAATTCAGTTGCTTCTTTCTTTTAATCCTTTGTGTCCTCCAGTGTTTCTTTTTTTTTTAAGTTTTTTTTTTAGATTTTTTGTTTGTTTATTTGACAGAGAGCTAGAGAGAGAGCACAAGTAGGCAGAGAGGCAGGCAGAGGGAGAGGGAGAAGCAGGCTCTCCGCCGAGCAGAGAACCCGAAGCGGGGCTCGAACCCAGGACCCTGGGATCATGACCTGAGCCAAAGGCAGCAACTCAACCAACTGAGCTACCCAGGCGCTCCCCCCACTGTTTCTTTTTCAAATTCTTGGAGTGAGTTTTGATCACATGAACTAGGGCTTGGAGAACCAGTAGAGTAGCAAGAAATGGTTCTTTCTTTTAAAGAACATTCATATATTTTATTATTGCCTGCGTCACAGGAGAGCTGGGGGCTTGAGATTACCTGTGACCTCTGGCAAGTGTGCCAACCCAAGCTGCACTCGACCTTTGCTGACATCTCCAAGATTACCACTCTTTCCACATCACCATCTATCTATCCCTTGGATTATTCCAATAGCCTCCCAAACGGGTCTCCCTGTTTGCACCCTAGCCTTCCTATAATCTAGTCTTAAAGTACTGGCCAGAAGGAATTTTTGTGAAGACAAGTCCTATCAAACTATTCCTTAGCTCAAAATCGTCTTTCGGTGTTCTCACATTTAGAGTAACAAGACGAAGTTCTGGATTACCTGAACCCTTTTGTGGCCTTGTACTTAACCTCCAACCTGTCACCTTGTGTTCTCCTCCACCCTCATGAAACTGCCTCCTTGCCGATCCTGGAACAAGCCAGAAAATCTCCTGAATCAGGGCTTTTGCTATCACTCTTACCTCTTGCTGATCTGTTCTCCCCCAGAAATATACCCGGGTTGATCTCTTGCCTCCTTTACATCTTTTTTTTTTTTTTTTAAGGTTTTATTTATTTATTTGAGAGAGAAAGAGAGCGTGAGAGCTCGCGCGCGCGCGCGAGAGAGCCCTTGAGAGAGCCAGCACGAGCGGGGGAGGGGCAGAGGCAGAGGGAGAAGCAGGCTCTCAGATGAGCAAGGAGCCTGATGCGGGGCTCGATCCCAGGACCCTGGGATCATGACCTGAGCCGAAGGCAGATGCTTAACGACTGAGCCACCCAGGCGCCCTCTTTTCCATCTTTAATATTACCTTCTCAATAATGTCTCCCACTCCCTATCCTTTTCCTCTTGATTTATCTTTACAACTCTTGTCACCGTCTTGCACAATATATATTATCTAGGGGCGCCTGGGTGGCTCAGTCGTTAAGCGTCTGCCTTCGGCTCCTGTCATAATCCCGGGGGCCTGGGATTGAGCCCCGCAATGGGCTCCCTGCTCAGTGGGGAGCCTGCTTCTCCCTCTCCCACTCCCCCTGCTTGTGTTCCCTCTCTCACTGTGTCTCTCTCTGTCAAATAACTGAATAAAATCTTAAAATATATATATATATATTATCTCTCATCTATCTATATTTCTATCATCTGTCTGTCAGCTTCTATTTCCCTACAACGAAAACATAAGCTGAGGGGTGCCTGGCGGGCTCAGTGGGAAGCGTGTGTGACTCTTGATCTCAGGGTCGTGAGTTTGAGCCCCATGTTGGGTCTACGTAGAGATTACTAAAATAAATAAACTTTAAAAGAATTGTTAAAATATAAGCTATGTGTTGGGACTCTGGCTGGTTCAGTCATCAGAGCGTGTGACTCTTGATCTCGGGGTTGTGAGTTCAAGCTCCATGTTGGGTGTAGAGTTTACTGAAATAAATCATAAAAACTTAACAAATAGGGGCACCTGGGTGGCTCAGTCGTTAAGCGTCTGCCTTCGGCTCAGGTCATGGTCTCAGGGTCCTGGGATCAAGTCCCACATCGGGCTCCCTGCTCAGTGGGAGGGCTGCTTCTCCCTCTCCCACTCCCCTGCTTGTGTTCCTGCTCTCGCTGTCTCTGTCTCTGTCAAATAAATAAATAAAAATCTTAAAAAATAATAAAAATAAAAATCATATATGTGTGTATGCGTGTGTGTGTGTATAAGCTATGTGAGGGCAATTATTTTCATTTTTGCCAGTTTTGTTCAGTGTAGTATCCCTACCCCTAGAAGAGTGTGGACCATTGGCCGCCATCATCAGCATCACCTGTGAGCTTGTTCGGGACATAAATGGGTGGGCTTTACCACAGAACTACTGAATAGTAATGTCTGGTGGGGGTGACTGAGGATCTGGTTAAAAAGTTCTCCAGGGGCGCCGGAGTGGCTCAGTCAGTTAAGCGTCTGCCTTTGGCTCAGGTCATGGTCCCAGAGGCCTGGGATCCAGCCCTGCCTGAGGCTCCATGCTCAGCAGGGAGCCCGCTTCTCCCTCTGCTGCCACTCGCCCTGCTTCTGTGCTCTCTCGCTCCCTCTCTCTCTCACTCTCGCTCTACCTCAAATAAATAAATAAAATCTTTTTTAAAAAATTAAAAGTTCTCCAGGTGGAGCAGCTGGTGGCTCAGTCGGTTGAGTGTCCGATTCTTGATTTGGGATCTAGGTCATGATCTCAGCTTAGTGGGATTGAGCCCCAGGTCCGCTCTGCACTGAGTGTGGAGTCCGCTTGTCCCTCGCCCTCGGCTTCGCCTCCCCAACCCCCGTGCTCTTTCTCCCTCTCAAGTAAATAAATAAATAACATCTTTTTAAAAAAAGAAAGTTCTCCAGGTGATTCTTTAGCATGCCTTTCTTTAAAAACTGTCTGGAAAGGCACTAGGAAGACAGTAGATATTTGATCATTATTTGTTGATGAAGGAATGGGTTTAAATGAGACCTAGGTCTTTGTAAGCAAATAGAGTGTAGAAGCCATTTCCTTACATTTAAATATTAAATTGCATTTCAAATGTAATATACAAAATAATCTTTAAAAAGCAACAATGCTCTTTGCCTCAAGTTGGCTAAACTAAATTCAGTGAGCCTGAAGCTCTTCTAATCTTTCTGGCCCCTCTGGGAGATAGATTACTCTCAATTTACCTGTGTTATCCAGATGAATGACACAGCCATCAAAGCTGCTCTGATAGGTGGGCGCCTGGGTGGCTCAGTTGGTTAAGCAACTGCCTTCGGCTCAGGTCATGATCCTGGAGTCCCGGGATCGAGGCCCACATCGGGCTCCCTGCTCGGCGGGGAGTCTGCTTCTCCCTCTGACCCTCTTCCCTCTTGTGCTCTCTATCTCTCATTCTATCTCTCTCAAATAAATAAATAAATAAAATCTTAAAAAAAAAAAAAGCTGCTCTGATAGAGATTACAAATGGAATTACAAAAGCATATTCTCCACTTACTTTGCCTGTTATAGCTACAATAGCAAAACCACACATTTTTCCCGAAAAGAAACTTATTATAAAAATCTTCACACTTAACATAGTGGTCAATATGCTAAACCCTCCTAATGTATCTGTCATCCCATTCAAATAATTTATTCATGGCCACTCTTGGTTCATCAGTGACTTTACCATGAGCAAATGTTTTGAAGTTCAGTAAAAAATCCACCCAACAAAATATGTGAGACATCATTGATCCCTTTTTCCACCATCCAAACTTCTATTCAGCTCTGTCACAATAATCTTACTTTCCAACGCTTCTCCGGGCTGCCATCTGAATGTTGACCACCACTCCCTCGGTCCTCGGTCAGGTACCATCTCTTGCCCAGACCTCTGGACACTTCCAGTAAGCCTTCCACAGACTGAACCAACTGTGTACCAGAGTGATCTTTCTTTCTTTCTTTCTTTAGATTTTATTTATTAGAGCAAGAGAGCACACAAGCTGGGGGAGGGGCAGAAGGAGAGGAAGAAGCGGACTCCCCGCTGAGCAGGGAGCCCACACACGAGCCTGATGCAAGCCTGACCTGATGCGAGCCCGAGGCTTCGTGCCGGGATCATGACCTGAGCGGAAGGCAGACACTCAACCAACTGAGCCATGCAGGAGCCCCTGGAGTGATCTGCTTTCAATTCAGCCCCACCATCCCTCTGCTTCAGTGTTGTCTAAGGAAGCGCACTCTCTTCCTAACTCTCAAGTCTGCTCTGAGCTTTGGCAAATTGCTCTACCCAAACAATCCCCTCTTTCCTGAATGCTTTGCCCCCCTTTCTTTGGTTCATTCTTAGTTGTCTTTTTTTTTTTTTTTTTTTTAAGTTTTCTCCCCCATTAGTTATCTTTTAAGACACGGATCAGTTGTCACCTTCCACAGTCCCCTTCTCCCAGTGAATTAAGTATTTCCCTTCTGTGTCTAAATCTTCCCATAGCAGTGGTCACTGTGCATTTTAGTTATACGTATTTGTGTTTGGAATAATAACTCCTTCAAGGCCTGGTTTGTTACTATAACCTAATGCCATGTCATTCAAAGTATAGTCCTTTCTGGCAACATCAGCATCCCCTGAGAGCTTGTTAGAAATTGAAATCCTGGGCTCGCTGTTAACCTCAGACTAGTCAATCAGAATCTCTGGGAGTGGGACCCAAGAATCTGTCTTAAAGGAGTCTGTAATTCTTGTGCCTCCTGAAGTTTGAGAACCATTGCTCTTAGAGAGACTACAGTGCTTAGGTGCAAAAAAAACAAAAAAAATCTCACTGGGCGCCTGGGTGGCTCAGATGGTTAAGCGTCTGCCTTCAGCTCAGGTCATGATCCTGGAGTCCTGGAATCGGGTCCCGCATCGGGCTCCCTTCTCCTTGGGAGCCTGCTTCTCCTTCTGCCTCTCTCTCTCTCTGTCTCTCATGAAGAAATAAATAAAATCTTTAAGGGGCAGCAGGGTGGTTCAGATGGTTAAGCATCTGCCTTCAGCTCAGGTCATGATCCCAGGGTCCTGGGATCGAGCCCCACATCGGGCTCCTGACTCAGCGGGGAGTCTGCTTCTCCCTCTGCCAATGCCTCTCCCACTGCTCATGCTCTCTCTCTCTCTCTCTCTCTCTCTCTCTGTATCTGTGTCTCAAATGAATAAATAAAATCTTTAAAAAAAAATCTTAAAAAAATCTCATACGTATTTATTGAATTAATGAATTTGCTCTTATGTTTAAAACACTGATATTCAGGAAATTGGGGAATTACAAGAATTCTCAAAAAGAAAAAAATCCCCAAAGAACAACTTCCCTGTGATTCTGTTTTGTATTTGTCAAAGTTTAACTAAAGGCTTTTACTATTTAAGAACTAAATTATTATGTGTAGCAAATTCTAAGGTCTCCCTGTGGAGACCTCCAAGGGTAAACTGAATTGTCAAAGAGCCCTTGACCCTGAGAAACACTACTGAGATTAAGGCGTTACTGCCTCTTTCCCACCCTACCCTCAAGGGATCTTTGACCCAATGTAAAAAGGGATTCCTTTTCACCCCTATTTGGACAAGCCTCCAGGGAGGGGAGGAACACCTAGGAATGTCTACCAAAATTTAGCAAAGTATAAAATTGCCCTGGAACAATGTGGTATAATTGGCCCCGAAGAGAATGGGCTCCATGGTTTCTCAGTAGGTGTGAGAGCAGGAGAAAGAACTTGGAAAAAGGAGGTGGTTGGAGGGGCTAAGGCAAGTGGAGGTGGTGGTTGGGGTGGCATGGAAAAGGGAAAAATTTGCACCTTAGTGGTTGCTCTAATTAGCTGGTAGTGGGATGAAATAAAGCTGTTAACCCTTGAATTACCACACCTAAATATTTTACTTCACATCAGAGTATTCTTTTTTTTTTTAAGATTTTATTTATTTATTTGACAAAGACACCGAAAGAGCACAAGCAGGGGGAGCAGCAGAAGGAGAGGAAGAAGCAGGCCCCTTTCTGAGCAGGGAGCCTGCTGCGGGACTCGATCCCAGGACCCTGGGATCATGACCTGAGCCGAAGGCAGATACTTAACCATCTGAACCACCCAGGCGCCCAACATCAGAGTATTCTAATATTATAAAAGGAATAGAGGAAGAGGGAACAAGAGGGTCCTGTGTTCCACGACTAAATAAATTTTTTTTTTAAGATTTTACTTATTTGTCAGAGAGAGAGAGAGAGAGAGAGCCCAAGCGGAGGAGAATGGCAGGCAGAGGGAGCAGCAGACTCCCTGCTGAGCAAGGAGCCCAATGAGGGACTTGATCCCAGGGCCCTGGGACCATGACTTGAGCTGAAGGCAGATGCTTAACCGACTGAGCCACCCAGGCGCCCCCAGGAATAAATAAATTTAATTGTGTAAGAGTTCCATGCTAAGGCAAATAGTGTGATCTTGAAAAAGGAATTCTTTTTTTTTAAGATTTTTTTTTTTAAGTAATGTCTATGCCCAACATGGGGCTCGAACTCACAACCCCAAGAGTTGCATGCCCTTCCGACTGAGCCAGTCAGGCGCCATAGGAATTCAAATTTAAGGAAGCATTTGTTGAATGTACTACTGAGGGTTACAGCCAGAAGATGAGGCAAAGCTATTTTTTAAATTAAAATTGAGAAATAACTTCCATATAATGAACAAATCTCAAGTTGTACAGCTTGACGAATTTTTTACTTATGTATACAAATCAACTGACAGCCACCCAAATGAAGAGAGCAGCCACTTCCAGCACCTGAGGAGGCCAGCTTGCATTTTTGTTAAATGCTCAGAATCTCAAAATCCAATGTCCCTTAGACCATTGTCAATTTCTTTTATGTTTCAGACACGAAGTTAAGATAGCCTGAATTTTTATTAAAAAAAAATTTTTTTTTAAGTAGCCCCATGCCCAACATTGGGCTTGAACTCAGGACCCGGACAACAAGAGCTGCATGCTCTAGGGACTGAGCCAACCAGGTGAGCCTGCCAGCCTGATTCTACCCAGTCGCTATGTGACAAGTGGTTTCCCATTTCTATGCTTCGTTTTCCTTCATATGAGTAACAAGAAGTGAGAATTATCATACATACAAACTGATCAGATGTGGACATGGCATATTGGAAACACTCCATAAATGTTTGCCACTTTATTTTCTCTATGCAAGTTATATTTTAGGGAATCCATTAATTCATTCACTCAACACATATCTCTTAAGCATGTCTGAAATGTCAAGTGCTAGGAGAAAGAAACGAATTATGCATGCTCCCTGTACCAAAGCATTTTATAATGTAGTATAGAAAAGAAGCCATGTGAACGGATGAGCGCCTTAAGATATTACGGAACTGTGGTGAGAGTGTGTGCAAGATACAGCAGGAGTAGAAAGGAGGGACTTCTATCTTGGAGGGAAATCAGTTAAGAGTATCAAATATCATCATACCCTGCAGCTGTCAGCTCCCTCAGGTTCTGGCCCAGAAGCGCTGAAGCTGAACCGCTATGGCTGCAGGCTGCCGCATGCCCTGGGCCACATCCCCTTGCCGACCCGGGCGCTCCTCCTCTGTCCTCACCGCCTCTGAAACCGCTGGTGGTGTTCGCGCTCCGCGGTCCCCATGCTGGCGTGGGGACCCAGTGTGCCCGCATCAGCGAGAAATATGGCCACACACACCCTTCTGCAGGAGAACTTCGTGATGAAAAGGAAGAACCCAGATTCACAGGGCGGTGAACTCATTGAAAAGTACATTAAAGGGGCGCCTGGGTGACTCAGAAGTTAAGCGTCTGCCTTTGGCTCAGGTCGTGATCCCGGGGTAATCTCTACACCCAGCATGGGGCTCAAGCTCCAGAACAAGAGTCCCATGATCTTCCCACTGAGCCAGCCAGGTGCCCCATAGGCGCGTCTTTTTTTCTATTGTTTTCTTTGTTTTTTTTAGATTTTTATTTATTTGAGAGAGAGCCAGAGAGAGCACAAGCAGAGGGAGCAGCAGACTCTATGCTGAGCAGGGAGCCCGATGTAGGGCTCGATCCCAGGACCCTGGGATCAGGACCTAAGCCGAAGGCAGACGCTCAACTCACAGAGCCACCCAGGCACCCCTTTATTCTATTTTCTTGTTTTTAAGATTTTATTTTTTAAGTAATCTCTACAAACAAGGTGGGACTCGAACTTACAGCTCTGAGATCAAGAGTTGCAGGCTCTGGGACACGTGGGTGGCTCAGTCAGTTCAACCTCTGCCTTCTGCTCAGGCCACGATCCCAGAGCCCTGGGATCGAGCCCCACACTGGGCTCCCTGCTTAGCATGGAGTCTGCCTCTCCCTCTGCTTGACTCTCTCAACTCTGACAAATAGATCAAATCTTAAAAAAAAAAAAAAAAAGAGTTGCATGCTCTTCGTACTGAGCCAGGCAGACACTCCTTCTGATGAGGTTTTTGATGAAGTTGTGAAGGTTTTTGTTTGACAAAAAAAGACTAGCTCTAAAGCTGAAAGCATCCTTGAAATCATGCTTGAATATTGCTTTGATGGCTGCTATTTCAACCCCCCCTTTGTAAAAAAATTTTTTTAAGATTTTATTTGTTTATTTGACAGAGAGCATGCCAGCACAAGCAGGGGGAGCAGCAGAGAGAGAGGGAGAAGCGGACTCCATGCTGAGCAGGGAGCCCAATGCGGGGCACCCAATGCGGGGCTCGATCCAAGGACCTTGCGATCATGACCTGAGCCGAGGGAAGTCGCTTCACCGACGCAGCCACCCAGGCACCCCTTTCAACCTCCTTTCAAGGCACTTTTAATCTTTCATAATTACATCTCCATTAATGGCTGGAAAAATATGTAATAAGACAAATTAAGTTTTTTTATCTCAATTTTTTTTGGTCGCAGGAGTAGACAGCCAATTCAGGTCTCGCTTCATCTGAGCTATGGTGCTCACAAAACAAAGGATATCAGCTAGTTCTTTGTTTTTACTCAAACATATCCCTTTTATAGTTTGTACCTTGCGTAAGCAAAACTTGTTGGTATATTTGTATATCCCTTTAGTAATTACATGTTAGGATTAGGGATTCTCCACATCCTCCTTTACTTTAAGGTTTTAAATTTCCAACCTGTTAAGTGAAGTTGTGGACCAAATTCCAAAGGGAGTTTTTGTGTAGTCAGTTCTTACAAAATGTGTTTGATAAACAAACTCGTAAAAATTCCTAGAAGTCCCAAGACTGGCCGTTTTCTATAAAAAGGTAAGAAAAGTTGGGCTTTGTTTTATTGCAACTTATAGAAAGTTGTGTGACAAGGCATCTCTTTTACTTCCAGGGATTCGGATGGGGTCACTTGGGTTTCAGAGCCCAGAGGAATTGTAAGATTTATTCTGACATATGTTGGAGGATAAGGGGCAAGGATCACCTCTAAGGACATGTGTTCCTTTGCTCTTTTATAGTGTGCTATTTATGATTAAACTGATCTGAACAAAATTCCCGGCAGTGGAAACTTGAAATGCACGTACTAATTTTATGGTAGAATGATTCGGTTAGTGTTTTAGTAACACTTCATTCAAATTTTTTTGTTTGTTTCTAGATTAAATGGAGGGTTGGTATGAACTAAAAAAAAATCTGATGGTTAAAAAAACATATGTCATCATAAAAAGATAGTACTTGAATTCAGTTTTGAAAAATGGCCAGGCAGTAAGGAAAAAAGGCAGCAAGCATGAAGAAGCCTGATGTCTGCTGGGGACTATGCATAGATTGGTGCAGGCATAGATAGAGATGATGCTACAAGGTAGGTTGGAGCAGGATTATACAGGTCTCCGTCCTGCTAAAGAGTTTGGGTTTTATACTAAAGGCAGTGGAGCCGCTCAGGAGTTTCAAAGTGGGGAATGACAGGCAGCAACCTCTGCGACCTGGGCCACAGCAACTTCTTGCTAGACGTTCCCTTGCTGCCTCTTCAGAGGCAAGGGAAACAAGGGCAGAAGTGAACTAGTGGGACGTCATCAAAACAAAAAGCTTTTGCACAGCAAAGGAAACAGTGGACAAAACCAAAAGACAACCGACAGAATGGGAGAAGATATTTGCAAATGACATGTCAGACAAAGGGCTAGTATCCAAAATCTATAAAGAATTATCAAACTCAACACCCTAAAATAAATAATCCAGTGAAAAAATGGGCAGAAGAGGGGTACCTGGCTGGCTCAGAAGTTAAGCGTCTGCCTTCGGCTTGGGTCGTCATCCCAGGGTCCTGGGATCGAGCCCCTCGTGGGGCTCCCTGCTCGGCGAGAGGCTTTCTTCTCCTTCTCCCACTCCCCCTGCTTGTGTTCCCTCTCTCGCCGTGTGTCTCTCTGTCAAATCAATAAATTAAATCTTAAAACAAAAAAAGAAATGGGCAGAAGACATGAACACACATTTCTGCAAAGACATCCAAACAGCCAACAGACACATGAAAAAATGCTCAACATCATTTGGCACCAGGGAAATGCCAATGAAAACCACAATGAGATACCACCTTACACCAGTGAGAATGGCTAAAATTAACAAGTCAGGAAATGACAGATGTTGGTGAGGATGCGGAGAAAGGGGAACCCTCCCACACTGTTGGTGGGAATGCAAGCTGGTGCAACCACTCTGGAAAACAGTATGGAAGTTCCTCAAAAAGTTGAAACCCTACAACCCAGCAATTGCACTATTGGGTATGTACCCCAAAGATACAAATGGAGTGATCCGAAGGGGCGTGTGCACCCCAATGTTTATAGCAGCAATGTCCACAATAGCCAATCTATGGAAAGGGCCCAGATGTCCATCGAGTGATGAATGGATAAAGAAGATGTGATATATATGTATACACACACACACACACACACTGGAATATTACTCAGCCATCAGAAAATGAAATCTTGACATTTGCAACGATGTGGGTGGAACTAGAGGATATTATGCTAAGCAAAATTAGTCAATCAGAGAAAGACAATTATCATATGATCTCACTGATATGTGGAATTTAAGAAACAAAACAGAGGATCATAGGGGAAGAGAGGAAAAAATAAAACAAGATGAAACCAGAGAGGGAGACAAACCATAAGAGACTGTCAATCATAGGAAACAAACTGAGGGTTGCTGGGGGTGGGGGGAGGGATGCTGTAACCGAGTGATGGACATTAAGGAGGGCTATGTAATGAGCACTGGGTATTATATATGACTGATGAATCACACACCTGTACCTCTGACATCAATAATAGAGTATATATTAATTAATTGAGTTTAAGTCAAAAAATATAGTAGGGAATGATATAATCAGGCTTAGGAACATCTAAAGAGCATTTGAGGAAGAGGATGGAGCAGGACCCATTAAGAGACCGATGTGATCACCTAGACCAGGGATTGGCAAACTAGTTGGCTACCTGTTTGTTTAGTCCATGAATGTAAGAATAATTTCTATATTTTATTTATTTATTTTTTAAGATTTTACTTACTTATTTGACAGAGACACAGCGAGAGAGGGAACAGAGCAGGGGGGATGGGAGAGGGAGAAGCAGGCTTCCCACTGAGCAGGGAGCCTGATGCAGGGCTTGATCCCAGGACCCTGAGACCATGACCTGAGCCGAAGGCAGATGCTTAGCTGACTGAGCCACCCAGGCGCCCCAAAGTGGCACATTTTGAGGCAGCCTGCCTTTGGCCCCTGCACTTGGGTTCTGGTGAGAATTCTCTTCTGGGATTGCAGATGGTGACCTTCTTGGTGTGTCCTCACATGGCCTTTCCTGTGTGTGTGTGTGTGTGTGTGTGTGTGTGTGTGTGTGTGTCTGTATTCCTGGTTTCTCTTCCTCCTCCTCTTCTTTTTTTTAATAAGATTTTACTCATTTAATTATTTAGAGCGTGAGCAAGGGGAGGGGCAGAGGAGGAGGGAGAGAGAGAATCCCAAGCGGACTGCACTGAGCACAGAGCGCAAGGTGGGGCTTGATCCCATGACCCTGAGATCATGATCTGAGCCAAAATGAAGTCCGTCGCTTAACTGACTCAGTCACCCAGGTGCCCCCTGTCTCTTACTCTTCTTACAAGGACATCAGTCCTGTTGGATTAGGGCCCTACCCTTATAATCTCATTTAACCTTACTTACCTCTTGAAAGGTCTTTTCTGCAAATATAGTACATTGGGAGTTAGGGCTTCAACACATTAATTTGAGGATGACGCATTTCAGTCCATACGAGTTATAAGTGTGTGAGGGGCAAATATTTCTATTTCTCTTTTTTTAAAGATTTATTTATTTATTTGAGAGAGAGAGGGAGAAGCCGACTGCCCGCCGAGCGGAGAGCCGGAGGTGGGACTCAGTCCCAAGACTCTGAGATCATGACCTGAGCCGAAGGCAGACGCTTAACCAACTGAGCCACCCAGGCATCCAATAATCATTAACTTTCTAGCAGAGTATTTAAGTTACAGGGTATCAAGGAGAAGGGTGAACATCACCCAAAGACTTTGCATCATCTTATCAGGGGACAGCATGTTTTCGGTTGTATGCAGGATAGTTGTATTATGTTAGGCAGAAGTGTGACTTTGCCATTTGCCTTATATGGAGATTAAATGTGGTTTAAGGGCGCCTGGGTGGCTCAGTTGGTTACGCGATTGCCTTTGGCTCAGGTCAAGATCCTGGAGTCCTGGGATAGAGTCCCGCATCGGGCTCCCTGCTCCTTGGGAGCCTGCTTCTCCCTCTGTCTCTCATGAATAAATAAATAAAATCTTTATAAATAAATAAATAAATAAAATCTTTATAAATAAATAAATAAATAAATAAATGTGGTTTAAGATGTATTTGGGTGCCAAGGTGACAAACTTTGTTTCCAGTTTAGGGCTATAGCCGACAGTGTTGTGACATTCGTGTATATTTTTCCTGGCGTAGATAAGTATATATAAGTATATACACATACATGTATTTCTAACCATTTTCTGGGTAGTGGAATTGCTGATTTATAGGGTATGAATATTTTTAGCTTCAAAATATACTGTAAAACATTTTATTTCAAAATGGCTTTTCAAATTTATATTCCTATTAACAGTTGATATGAAGTAGTTATTACATCCTTGTCTATACTTGGCACCATCGCGGTTTTAAATTTAGCTATTCTTGGGAGTATATAAGTATATTTCATAGTGTTTGCAACTGGCATTTCTTTGTTGGTGTCAATAAAATTGGGCATTTGCATTTCTTTTGTGAAATGTCTGCTTAGCTGTTTTGCCCATTTTTGGTTGACTTCTTATTGATTTGTATTAGTTCTTTATGTCTTCATGAACAGAAGATCTTAATGCAGTCCAATTTATCAATCTTTTCCTTTTCTTTCTTTCTTTTTTTTTCAGATTTTATTTATTTATTTGACAGAGAGAGACACAGTGAGAGAAGGAACACAAGCAGGGGGAGAGGGAGACGGAGAAGCAGGTTTCCCGCCGAGCAGGGAGCCCCATGCGGGGTTGATCCCAGGACTCTGGGATCATGACCTGAACCGAAGGCAGACGCTTAAAGACTGAGCCACCCAGGTGTCCCCATCAATCTTTTACTTAATGCTTTTTGTTTCTTCTTTTTTTTTTAAAGATTTTATTTATTTATTTATTTGAGAGAGAGAATGAGAGAGAGAGAGAGCATGAGAGGGGGGAGGGTCAGAGGGAGAAGCAGACTCCCTGCTCAGCAGGGAGCCCGATGTGGGACTCGATCCCGGGACTCCAGGATCATGACCTGAGCGGAAGGCAGTCGCTTAACCAACTGAGCCACCCAGGCGCCCTTTGTTTCTTCTTTGAAAACTCTCTGTCCTGAGGTCATTATATTATTCCATATTGGGTTTTTTTTCCCAATTTTTTTTTTTACTGTGGTAAAATATACATAATATAAAATTTACTATTTAATAGTTTTTCAGTGTCCAGTTCAGTGACAATAAATACATTCATAATGTTGTGCAGCCATTACCACCATCCTTCTCGGTAACTTTTATGTTGTAAAACTGAAACATTATACTCATTGAACAGTAACTCTCCATCTGCCCTCAGTCCAGCCCCAGGCAATCACCATTCTACTTTCTATGATTTGACTACTTGATCTCATATAACTGAACTCATACAATGTTTGTCTTTCTTTTTTAAAGATGTTATTTATTTACCTTTCGGCCGGAACCGCCATCTTCCAGTAATTTGCCAAAATGACCAACACAAAGGGAAAGAGGAGAGGTACCTGCTTATATGTTCTCTAGACCTTTTAGAAAACATGGAGTTGTTCCTTTGGCTACATACATGCGAATCTATAAGAAAGGTGATATTGTGGACATCAAGGCACTGTTCAAAAAGGAATGCCCCACAAATGTTACCATGGCAAAACTGGAAGAGTCTACAATGTTACTCAGCATGTTGTTGGCATTGTTGTAAACAAACAAGTTAAGGGCAAGATTCTTGCCAAGAGAATTAATGTACGCATTGAGCATATTAAAGACTCAAAGAGCCGAGGCAGCTTCCTGAAGCGTGTGAAGGAAAATGATCAGAAAAAGAAGGAAGCCAAAGAGAAAGTTACTTGGGTTCAACTGAAGCGCCAGCCTGCCCCACCCAGAGAAGCACACTTTGTGAGACCTAATGGAAAGGAGACTGAACTCCTGGAACACATTCCCTATGAATTCATGGTATGATAAGTGTAAATAAAATAAAAGACCTCAAGAGTGTAAAAAAAAAAGTTATTTATTTAATTTTTTGACAGAGAGTGAGAAAGAGTGCACAGAAGCAGGGGGAATGGCAAGCAGAGGGAGAAGCAAGCTCCCCATTGAGCAAGGAGCCTGACAGGGGACTTGATCCCAGGACCCTGGGATCATGACCTGAGCCGAAGGCAGACGCTTAACCGACTGAGCCACCCAGGCGCCCCAATATTTGTTTTTTTGTGATTGGGCATTTCACTTAACATGATGTCCTCAGGGGTCATCTGAGGGGTAGCATATATCAGAATTTCCTTACTTTAGGGGCGCCTGGGTGGCTCAGTCATTGGGCGTCTGCCTTCAGGTCATGGATCCCAGGGTCCTGGGATTGAGCCCCGCGTCGGGCTCCCTGCTCAGTAGGGAGTCTGCTTCTCCCTCTCCCGCTCCCCCTGCTTGTGTTCCCTCTCTCGCTGTGTCTCCTTCTGCCAAATAAATAAATGAAATCTTAAAAAAAAAAGAATTTCCTTACTTTTTTTTTAAAGATTTCATTTATTTATTTATTTGAGAGAGAGAATGAGAGAGAGAGAGAGAGAGAGTGCATGAGAGGTGGGAGGGTCAGAGGGAGAAGCAGACTCCCCGCTGAGCGGGGAGCCCGATGCGGGACTCGATCCCGGGACTCCAGGATCATGACCTGAGCTGAAGGCAGTCGCTTAACCAACTGAGCCACCCAGGCGCCCTCAAAGAATTTCCTTACTTTTTAAGGCTGACTAATGTTCCACGGTACATATATATCACATTTCGCTTATCCATTCATCTGTCAGTGGACTTTTGGGTTGATTTCATGTTTCAGCTATTTTGAATAATGCTGCTATGAACATGAGTGTACAAATATCTCAGATCTTTTTGGAGTATATATGCAGAAGTGAAATTACTAGATCAGATAGCAATTCTATTTTTAATATTTTGAGGCGCTATCAATACTGTTTTCCACAGAGGTTGTACCATTTTACATTCTTACCAAGAATGCGCAAGGGTTCCAGTTTCTCTACAAGCTTGCCAACGCTTGGGGGTTTGGGGGTCTTTTGTTTGTTTCGTTTTGAAAGGTAGTCATTCTAATGGGTGTGAGGTGTTATCTTATTATCGGTTTGATTACATTTCCCTAATGACTAGTAATATTGAGCATCTTTTCATGTGCTTATTGGTCATTTGTCCATCTTTTTTGGAGACATGTCTATTCAAGGCTTTTGCTCCTTTTTCTCCCCAGGACTCCCCCATCACAATCCCATTTTTTAAGTAAAAAAAATTAATTGAAGTATAGTTAACACACAATGTTAATCCTTTGCCTATATTTTTAAAGATTTTTTTTCAGTAATCTCTACACCCAACATGGGGCTCGAACCTACAACCCTGTGATCATCGGTCGTGCTCCGCTGACTGAGCCAGCCAGACGGCCCTCCTTTGTCTGTTTCTGAAGTGTTTATTTCCTTGTGGTTGAGTTTTAGGAGTTCGCTATATATTCTGAATTCCTTAGATATGATTTGTAAGTATTTTCTCCCATTCTGTGGGTTGCCTTTTTACTCTGCTGATATTGTCTTCTGGTGTACAAATTTTTAAATTTTTACAATTTTAGAATTTTATTTTTTGAAGATTTTCTTTATTTGAGAGAGAGAGAGAGAGAGAGAGAGAGCGCCCGTGCGCGCATGAGCAGGGGCGAGGGGTAGAGGAAGAGGGAGAAGCGGACTTCCCTCTAAGCAGGGAGCCCCATGTGAAATTTGATCCCAGGATCATGACCTAAACTGAAGGCAGACACATAACTGACTGAGCCACTCAAGCTCCCCTCAATTTGAGAATTTTGAACTGAAGTCCAATTTGTTTATATATATATATATATAGATATAGATTTTTTAATTTTTTAATTTTAATTTTTATTTGAGAGAGAGAGTGCAGGGATAGAGAGAGAGATCACAAGCGGGGAAGAGAGGGAGAAGCAGGCTCCCACCGAGCAGGGAGCCCGACGCGGGGCTCGGTCCCAGGACTCTGGTATCATGACCTGAGCCGAAGGCAGATGGTTAAACTACTGAGCCAAGCAGGCGCCCCTCAATTTGTTGATATTTTGTTGCTGTCGTCTGTGACTTTGGTGTCATAGCCAAGAAATCACTACCCAATTGCAATGTCATGAAACATTTGCCCTATGTTTTCTTTCAGGAGTTTTATGGTTTTAGGTCTTGCATTTAGGTCTTTGATTCATTTTCAGTTAATTTTCATATATGGCATTAGGTACGCATCCAACTTCATGCAATTATATTGTTTTTTAAAAGTTTTATTGTTTTGCTTTCTCAATTTAGATCTATGAAATACCTGGAATTGATTTTTGTGTATGGTGTGAGGTAGAAGTCTAATTTTATTATTTTTCATAAGAATGATTATATGGATAACAAATATCCTATACTGGCTAATGAGATTATTTTCCCATTTTTCTTCAGTGTTACCTTTATTGAGTCTCCATATGTATGTAGTTTATTCAGTTTCACTGGTCTACTTACCTACTTGTGTGCAGGGCTACTTACCTTTATTGAGTCTCCATATATATGTAGTTTATTCAGTTTCACTGGTCTACTTACCTACTTGTATTCAGTTTCACTGGTCTACTTACCTACTTGTGTACTATATTAATTGTTATAACTATAATAAATATTGATATTTAATAGAATAAGTTCACATATTTTATTCTTTTAAACCAATATCTAGGCTAGTTTTTGGCTTGTGTTATTGACTCAAAGTCCATCACATAAATACGGAGTCAATTTGTCAAACTTTTTTTAAAAACTATTTTAGTGGTGCCTGGGTGACTCAGTCGTTATGCGTCTGCCTTCGGCTCAGGTCATGATCCTGGGGTCCTGGGATCGAGCCCCATATCGGGCTCCCTGCTCCGCGGGAGGCTTGCTTCTCCTCTCCCATTCCCCCTGCTCGTGTTCCCTCTCTCACTGTGTCTCTCTTTGTCAAATAAATAAATAAAAATCTTAAAAAAAATAAAAATAAAAAATATTTTAAGTATATATTTGGAATTACAGTGAATGCGTAGAAATTTGGAGGATATTTACATATTTAAAATATTGAATTTTGTAATACAGCAAAGATTTACCTCTCTCTTGTCTTCTTAAATTTTTTAAATTAAAATATAGTTTTCTCGGGTGCCTGGGTGGCTCAGATGGTTAAGCGTCTGCCTTCGGCTCAGGTCATGATCCCAGAGTCCTAGGTTCGAGTCCCGCATCGGGCTCCCTGCTCCTTGGGAGCCTTCTTCTCCCTCAGCCTCTCTCTCTTTCTCTCTGTCTCTCATGAATAAATAAATAAAATCTTAAAAAAAAAAATAGAATATAGTTTTCTCTGTAGACATGTTATTTATCTTTTGTTACATCTACTTCTAGGACCTTGAGATTTTTCTGATGCTATTGTACATCACATTCTTTTGCCACATTTTATTTTCCTCTCTTCTAGTTGAAATATAATAGAATTTTATATATTGATTTTTGATCTAGCAACCTTGCTCATTTTTTAAAATTCTAGTAATTTATCTGTAGATGTAATTTTTTAGGTACATAATTATCATGCAAATAATCATATTTTTTTCCTTTTTCACATTCGTATACCTTGTAATTTTGTGTGCATGTGTCATTATTGTACTTGCTAGGATTTCCAATACAATACTAAACAGGAGTGGGAATCATGGGCAGCTACAAATTATTCTCAGTCTAAAAGGGAAAGCTTTTAGTGTTTTACCATTAAGTATTATATTTGCCATGGCTCAGACTTACACTTTGATTAAGAGGCATGCCTATTTGTAGCAGAAGAACACCCTGTTCTCGGCCCACTCGGTCTAGAAATGCAGTGCAAGTAGGCCATGGAAATTCATGAAAATCCTTCAAATGCCTCACCCCTATTCTTGCGGTGGCCCCTGTGGCCTGTAGAGACGGAGGGGGAGGGGGAGGGGAGGAATTCCCGCTAATGCTTTGTTTACAGATGGGTCTCATGGGGCAATCGGCCTTTGGGGACCGCAGTGGCTCTTCAGCCTCACACTGACACCATCTGGATGGAACAGGAATGAACCGTCGCAGCCAGTGGGTTGGACTTCGAGCAGTTGGGTTGGTGATTACTCAAAAGCCCTGGCCATTAACCCTTTGTGCGGACAACTGGACTGCTCTAAAGCGCTCTACCCTATGGCTTGGACAATGAGAACCCAAGGGGGTGGATATTTAGCAATAAGCCCTAGTGGGGTCGGAATATGTGGAAAGAGGGGTGCCTGGCTGACTCATTTGGTGGATCATGAGACTCTTGTCCTCAGGGTGGGGAGTTTGAGACCCATGTTGGATGTAGTGGAGATTACTTAAAACATATTTAAAAAAATTAAAAAATATATATGTGGAAAGACTTTTGGGTTCACTTGCAAGAGCCTGAAGCAGTCGTCACTGTCTTCCCATGCGTAAGGCACTGACACCCCCTGGCAATCAGGAAGCTACTGCCCCAGTTCTGGTACAAGTCCTAGCAGCTGACCCTGCAGTAGATATAGCATATCGGGTGCATAGAAAGAGTGCCCCTGAGGTGTTTGAGTGGGATGGCATTTTGCCAAGGATGCTGGCTTGCTCTCGAAATACAGTCACTTGGTTCATGAAGTAACAGTATGCTCTGTGGGTTCGAAACAACACCCAAGGCAATTGCCAAAGGAGTGTGGGTCCATCCGCCACAGTTCCCAACCAGTGAGTGGTTGGCAAATTGATCATAGGGGCCCCCTCCCTCTGAGATTTCATTTATTTCTTTGACAGAGAGTGGAAGAAAGAGCAAAAGAAAGCACAAAGGGGAGAGCAGCAGAGGGAGCGGCAGAAGCATGCTCCCCACTGAGCAGGGAGCCTGAGGCAGGGCTAGATCCCAGGACCCCAGGATGGAGACCCAAACTGAAGGCAGACGCTCAATCAACTGAGCCACCCAGGCACCCCCTGAATGAAGGTTCTAAATCTGCCCTGGTTTGTGTAGACACTGCATCTGGTTGAACCCAAGCTTTTCCCGGTCACGGTGCAAACCAGGTTGCCACGGTTAAGGAATTAGAGAAGCTGGGTACCGAGATCTCCCACTCAATAGACAGTATTTCGGAGGTCACGTTTCAAAGGTCGTGATAACACAAGACTGGGCAAAAGAACATGGCACTGAATGGAGGTTTCATCTCCCCTATACCCTGCAAGCAGCAGGATTGGTAGAAAGGAAAAATAGAAGATTAAAGCAGCACGTTGCATTATTAACAAGTAAAACCACTTTGGCTGGGTGGACTAAGGTACTGCCCCAGGCTTTAATACTTTTGAATACTTTGGAATGATCAACCAGTAGGGCTTCTTGCTCTATATGCCAGACGGGGGACTCCTGCTGAGACACTCAGTGTCATAAAAGTAAAAAAATCCTGGGAAACAGCCAATGCCCCAACACTTACTGTGGATCAGTGTGCTATGCTGCTGAGAACACCAAGCCCCATTGTCCCTGAAAAAGGAATTATCCACTAGGATTTGCAATGGGATGTCCCACCAGGGTGGGTGAGTTACTTTTCACCCCTGGGTGAGGGGAACTACTCAATCTCACTGGGATCCTGTTGTATTGCTACAAGCTGCACCTGTTGAAATGCACTCTACCTAGAATGGAATATGCAGGGGATGAAGAGGGGAGGGGTGAGGGTAGGGGGGTCCTCATCTGGCATATCTCACCCCTACTCCATCTCCTCACACCTGACTGTGTTGTCTCCCCCCAGGTAACAAGTATTGTATGAACAACCAGGTCAAGCTCCTAAAGCTGCCAGCCTCCTTCTCCTCAAGGTCAGGCGGGCACATTCTGTTTTCACTGGTACAATTGACTTCCATCTTTGTCCCTCTCCATGGGCCTGGAGAAAAATGTAGCACACATAGAAGTCCTTAGTATATTGACCCAACAAGCCTTAAATGATAGCTGGCAAAGCCTGTATTTACTGGACACTGAAATGTCTCCAATGAGAAGAACTGTCCCCCAAAATAGGATGTCCTTGGACATTGCTAAGGCCTGGCAAGGATTATCCAAAGAGAATGTTGTGTGGTTGGACCTGATGCGTCTGCTAATGTATTATTTTTTCTTAAATCACATGGGGGGGCGCCTGGGTGGCTCAGTCATTAAGCATCTGCCTTTGGCTCAGCTCATGATCCCAGGGTCCTGGGATTGAGCCCCATGTCTGGACTCCCGGCAAGGGGGAGCCTGTTCTCCCTCTCCCTCTGCCGGCCTCCCCCACTGCTTGTGCTCTCTCTCTCTCTCTCTCTGTTGAATAACTAAAATCTTTCTAAAAAAAAAAAAATTAAGAGCCTGTCACACAAGAAGTAGTGTGTTAGAGGAAATCACGTGAGAGGATGTGATCGCTGGTTGACCTGTGACCCAGCCCTGGGCAATTGGAGGCTCCTCATCCCCTCCCATATCCTTGGAATGTAAATTCTGTCCACTGTTCCCACCGTGGGAGCCATTCTGAAGGACACAGCCTTGAGAGAGCGAGGTTTCGTTGAGACCATCTGGACGGCCTTCAGGCCTCTCTGTAACTTTGGCCTCAATCCACTTAAGGCCTCTCGATTACTTTGAAGATTCTGGCAGGCAGATTCAGAGATCCATTCATCGTGTGGCTGCCCAAAGCCAGGCTCATTAATGAGTTCCCATGCTTATTAAATCTGCCATCTACTAATCTGGGGTTGTGGGCCTCTTCTGTCTTTCATTGGCCTCAGTGTGGGAGCCAATTTCAGATTTCACTGGGGAAAGTCATGAGGTTACAACCAACAGGGTAGAAGGCAAGGGAGGTTTTTTTGTACTTTTCCCCCATGAACTTCAAGTATTTGTTTAAAAGGTCCTAGTTCATACCTGGAATATTTTTGGAGCTCTTATTTACTGCTGCTAAATAACAATAATGCCTTATTCAATAGAGTGCACAGCAGGGTGCGAGGTACTTTCAGGAATAGTATCACATTTGATTTTTGCCATCACCTTTAACTTAGAATGTGGTAACCATTGCTTTCAGGATCAGAAAGACTTGAACATGTTCATAGTCTGAGAGGAAAGAATGAGTCGAAAGGGTTTAGTGGATTTTGACGGATGAAATCTGAGTTGAAGGGGATGAGCTCCTAAAAGGAGGGAGGATGAGCTTAAAAAAACAAGGGATAGAAGCATAATATATTTATAACCTCCATGTATCTTTTTTATGTCAAGTACAAGAAGCCAGACACAAAGAGTCACGTATTTATGTAAAATGTCCAGAATCAGTAAATCCAAGGAGACAGAAAGACTGGGTTGCCAGGGGCTGGCAAGGGGGAAGGGAGAATGTTGCCTAATGGGAACCTGGTATCCTTTAGGGGTGATGGAACTATTTTGGAACTAAATAGAGGTGGTGGTTGCACAGCATAACGAATATACTAAATGCCGCTGAAATTTTATTTATCTTCAAAATTGTATGATTTTTAATTTTTTTTAGATTTTATTTGTAAGTAATCTCTATACCCAACACGGGGCTTGAACTCACATCCCTGAGATCAAGAGTCACATGCTCTACTGACAGAGCCAGCCTGTGGGCCCCAGGGTAGGCCTGGGCCAGATCACAGGGTGCAGGCAGCTGCGGATCGGAGCCCTTAGGCTCGGTTCCTGAGCACAGAAGTAGGCAGTAGGCAGCAGGCCCAGGCCGCATCCCTGGGGAGAAGTCGGTCCGGGGCACGGAGGAGTGGTCAGTTCTCCTGAAGCAGCCAGAGGCCGAGGGAGGGCTGGAAGGGGTGTTATATCCGATGGATGGGTGAAGCTAGGCCATTGGGCTGGGGGGACGGGGCAGGACAAGGGGTGGGGCCATAGCCCACCCTGAAAGAGGCGTGGGGGCGGGGCTGCCTGCAGCCTTCCGCAGCCTGGAGGGGAGCGCCCAGAGCACTGCTGAGTGGCAGGGCCCATGACCTTCACTGTCTTTGGGGAAATACTGATCATGGCAGCGGTCAGTAGTGGAAATGGGTTTGCCGAGTTCTGAACACTGTTCTGAGCTAGTGCTCGTGCCCAGAGCAAGGGTCTGGGGATGAACGCCATCTAGTAGATATAACCTGGATAAAGGTTGTTTTCTTTTTTTGTTTTGTTTTAAGATTATATTTATTTGACAGAGAGAGACATAGCGAGAGAGGGAACACAAGCAGGGGGAGTGGGAGAGGGAGAAGCAGGCTTCCTGCTGAGCAGGGAGCCCGATGTGGGGCTCGATCGCAGGACCCCGGGATCATGACCTGGGCTGAAGGCGGACGCTTAATGACTGAGCCACCCAGGCGCGCCCCTGGATAAAGCTTTTAATAAAACAAAACTATTCTGAATTATATTATGTTCAAAAGGAGCCCTGTCCTCACCTGTGAACTCTAGCCCGCCCCTGAGGCCTTAATGTTGACAACCAAAAAACCCTATTTCGTGGGTGCCTGGGTGGCTCAGTCCGTTAATCCTCTGACTCTTGATTTCCACTCAGGTCATGATTTTAGGGTCGTAAGATCGAGCCCCACATCAGGCTCTGCCCTGGGCGTCGAACCTGCTTAAGATTTTCTCTCCCCCTCTTCCTCTGCCCCTCCCTCCCGCTCTCTCTCTCTCTCTCTCTAAAACAAACGAATAGCCCTATTTTGTTTTACTCTTCTGTGATTTCTTAAAAACTTTTTTTTGCCACCTGTATTCAACTACCGTGGTATAGGGCATTTTAAAACTCATTTTGAGGGCGCCTGGGTGGCTCAGCTGTTTAAGCCACTGCCTTCCGCTCAGGTCATGATCCTGGAGTCCCGGGATCGAGTCCCGCATCGGGCTCCCTGCTCAGCAGGGAGTCTGCTTCTCCCTCCGACCCTATCCCCTCTCATGTGCTCGCTCTCTCTCTCAAATAAATAAATAAAATCTTAAAAAAAAGAAACTCATTTTGAGATTTTGTCAGGCATGTGGAAGGACAGCAGCACAAGACAACCGAGGTAGAATGGTGACCCGGTTATTAACTACACAATCCAGACTGTAAAGCACGGAATGAGACCAGCCGAGTACTCCTAGATCAGAAGAAAATTGAGGTATCAAATCACAAGTTCCATATGAGGTTGTATTGAAGCTGGGGAAGGGCCCGTATGAAACAGCTAGAAGAACAGAAAAAGAGTAGAGACAGGGGTTTGCAGTTTGAGATATCCAGTGTGAAATACCCCATATAACAGGGTCAGATCTTGGCCATAGGTGGGTGAAGGCCAGTGAGTTTCAGAAAGTTCAGAATCTCTAAGGTTTAGGTGTTAGATGGTTCATCCACACGAGCGGTGAAAATCACACCAATGTCAAAATCTGATGAGATCTGGGTAGAGATCAGAGCAGGGGTAGATAAGGATCTATACTTTCTTTATTGATGACTTTCCACACTCCCACTCAGGCTCCATCTTCCTGTCTCTGGTCCTTATGTCCACTGGTGTCATCTTCTTCCCTTCCCTTCCTTCCTTACCCAGGGTTCACGTGTCTGTTCCCTCTGGCAAAAAACCTAAATAACCCTGCTTCTCTCAGTCACACCCACCAGACAAAAACCGCCCCTCCAGGAGCATGATCAGGTTTGTAGAGAAAAGTCAAAACGGGCTGGTTAGAGATAGACTGACAGATTGCAGGACGCACCAAACCCATTAGATTCTACATTCTCTGGACATTTCCACAGAGGTTAGTCATTTCTTCATTGCTTTTTCTTAAAGTCAATGAACGTACATTATATATAAAGACTTCAAATCCATAGTAAGGTAAAAAGAAACTGTTTAGAAACTCCTTTACACTCCCCTCATCCAGTTTACTCCACAGAATTAACAATGGTTCACATTTTCTTGCTTAACCTTCCAAAACTCCTCTATACGTGAGAATGGTGTCATACAAAATATTTCACAAGACAGTCCACGTATTTAACATATATCAAAATATGTTAGGGATGCCTTGGTGGCTCAGTCAGTGAAGCATCTGCCTTCGGCTCAGGTCATGATCTCAGGGTCCTAGGATCGAGCCACACATCGGGCTCCCTGCTCTGCGGGGAGTCTGCTTCTTCCTCTGTCTGCCGCTCCCCCTGCTTGTGTTCTCTCTCTCTTTCCGACAAATAAATAAAATCTTTAAAAAAATATGTTAAATCTGGAAAACAATTTCCACTGAAGAACAAGGGGAATCTTCCTAAACCACATTTAAAAATTTCGAAATGGTGAAGAGGTAAAGTTATGGAGATGGAGAAGGCACAAGAAATTTGAAATACTCTCACATTGGAATTTCAATAGAGAGCATTAGGAGTATATAAACACTACGTATAAAACACAAATTGATACAGCCTAGAATATTTCCCAGGTTATAACTGAAAAGACAGCATTTGCCGCTGAAGGTGCAAGCACAAATTGAGGCTTAGTGCGGCGCCTGGGTGGCTCAGTCGGTTAAAGGACTGCCTTCAGCTCAGGTGATGATCCTGGGGTCCTGGGACTGAGCCCCATCTCAGGCTCCCTGCTCAGTGATGAGTCTGCTGAGAAGACTCTTCATCTGCCCCTTTCCCCGGCATATGCTCTCGCTCTATCTCTTAAATAAATAAAATCTTTAAAAAAATTTTTTTAAAGATTATTTATTTATTTATTTGACAGAGACACAGCGAGAGAGGGAACACAAGCAAGGGGAGCGGGAGAGGGAGATGCAGCCTTCCCACTGAGCGGGGAGCCCGATGCGGGGCTCGATCCTAGGACCCTGGAATCACGACCTGAGCCAAAGGCAGATGCTTAACGATGGAGCCACCCAGGCTCCCCAGTAAATAAAATCTTCAAAAAAATTAAGGCTTAGACATTTAGGAACTGGTACTTGTTATTAGTATTATTTTTTTTAAAGATTTTATTTATTTGAGAGAAAGAGAGAGAGAGCACATGAGAGGGGGGAGGGTCAGAGGGAGAAGCAGACTCCCTGCTAAGCAGGGAGCCCGATGCAGGACTCGATCCTGGGACTCCAGGATCATGACCTGAGCCAAAGGCAGTGGCTTAACCAACTGAGCCACCCAGGCGTCCTTGTTATTATAATTTTTGCAAGAACTAGGATTTATTGGCTGGCGTGAATAAGGAGGGGGCAGTGCCGAGGTTCGCATGAGGACAGAGCCCGCCATCTGTCCAGGGGGGCAATGATTAGGGACGTTTTTGACCCACAGCCATCTGGGATGAGCTGCTTTTCAGCCACTATGTCTTCAAATTCATCCGCATTAAACTTAGTAAAGCCCCACTTCTTGGAAATGTGGATCTTCTGGCGGCCAGGGATCTTGCCCTTGGGCCTGTGTAGGGCCTCAATCACATGCTCCTTGTTCGACAGCTTTCTACAAATGGAGTTGATGAATTGGCCAATGTGGACCCTGGCCACTGTGCCCTGGGGCTTTCCAAAGGCACCCTGCATACCTGTCTGGAGCCTGTCAGCCCCAGCACAGGACAACATCTTGTTGATATGGATGCCGTGGAAGGGGTAGAGCCACACTCGGATGTGAAAAATATCTTTGCCACAGTTGTTCACCACATACTTGCGGGCACAAACTCGGGCAGTTTCCGTGGCTTCAGAGGAAGGCTGCTCATATTCATCTCGCACCATGTGGCCACATGGTGGGAACTCATTCACTTTTGCCTTCTTCCGCCCCAGGTCAAAGATGTGGATCTTGGCGTCAGGGGCACCTCTGCAGAAGGGAGACTCTGGATACGACTTGTTCCTATTGGTACTATTCTTACAATAGTGGTAACAGCTGGTGGGGACATGGCCCATGGAGACACCAGGATCTTCAGTGGCAGGAAGGAAAAGAGAAGAACTGGTACCATTTGATAAAATCACATTATTTCTATATATGTTATTTATTTATTTGAGAGAGAGAGAGAGAGAGAGCACAAGAGAGCAGGGTGAGGGGAAGAGGGAGCAGATTCCCCGCTGAGCAGGGATCCAGACTTGGGGCTTCATCCAGGACCCTGGGGTCATGACCTGAGCTGAAGGCAGACGCTTAAATGACTGAGCCACCCAGGCACCCCCAAAATCACATTATTTCCCAGCAGTTCAGTTTCCTCACTTATGGTTTAGAGTGATGATCGGGTGAGGCAATACACAAAAAATTATAAATAAACATACATAAATAATATATAAAAATTCTATATACAGTCTAGTACTTTGCAAAATGTTGATGTTATGCTTCATTTTTTCCATCAACATGAGGTTCTGCCAATAGGTAACACAGAAAAGACAAGCCTCACAAATATTCAGCATCTAAGGAACAAAAAAACCAAAATTATTAATTCCATACTGCAATCAATAAACATCTACGGGGGCGCCTGGGTGTCTCAGATGGTTAAGCGTCTGCCTTCGGCTCAGGTCATGATCCCAGGGTCCTGGGATCGAGTCCCGCATCGGGCTCCCTGCTCCTTGGGAGCCTGCTTCTCCCTCTGCTTCTCCCTCTCTCTCTCTCCTCCTCTGTCTCTCATGAATAAATAAATAAAAAAAAATCTTTAAAAAAAATAAACATCTTCGGGCTGTAGTAGTATATTTGGTAATATGAGTACATGGTGAATGGTGTCATATCTGTGTATGCACATGCATTTTTGTATGTCGAGCAGAATAACAAAGAGGGCAGTTAGCGGTTCTTTGTGTCACTGGCTGAAACGTGAAAAGTTGTGTGGTTTTTTGATTGTTTTAACATGTATTCTCACTTTATTAAATCTTACTATCCGCCCCTAGAGCTACCACAAATGCAGCAAATCCCTATTTGAATCGATTTAGTAACACACCAAAGGAAACACTGTTCGCAAAACCACCCATGTATCTCCAAGCTTCAAGCTTCATCCAAGTAGCATGGATCCCTTAGGCCTCGGGCAGGCAGCTTCTCCTGGACAGATTCTAATGGTTTTCTTTTTACCTTCCACTGTTCATAATCTGGAAGGTCAGGTTTAATAGGACCATGTTCACGTCCATGTCCATGGGCCATGTCTGAGAGCAATCTGAACTCTCAAGATGCTCCGTATTCAACTCTCCAGCCAAAGCCAAATGGAAATGCTGGAATGTGAAGAGTTTATGGGATATCCAAGAACTATGGGACACAATCTGTCTCTAAAAGTCAATATGTTCCTTTTTTACTTCCTTACAACTTTGTGTTCTACATATAAAACATTCTTACAGACGAACCATGAGACGTGATGGACTCTGAAAAACAAACTGAGGGTTCTAGAGGGGAGGGGGTTGGGGAGATGGGTTAGCCTGGTGATGGGTATTAAAGAGGGCACGTTCTGTGTGGAGCACTGGGTGTTATATGCAAACAATGAATCTTGGAACACTACATCAAAAACTAATGATGTAATGTATGATAATTAATATAACAATAAAAAAATTTAAAGATTAAAAAAAACATTCTTACCTCTTGGGTCTTTGCTTAGGTTTCTGCTTGTACATAGCTTTATTGTATTTCTTCCTCCTTTTACAAAACCATTGCTTTATCTGTAAAAAAAAAAACAAGGTGGGGTAGATGATGAATCGAGGAATAAGGTTATGGGGGGCGCCTGGGTGGCTCAGTCGTTAAGCGTCTGTCTTCAGCTCGGTCATGATCCCAGGGTCCTGGGATCGAGCCCCACATCGGGCCCCCTGCTTGGCTGGGAGCCTGCTTCTCTCTCTCCCACTCCCCCTGTTGTGTTCCCTCTCTCGCTGTGTCTCTCTCTGTCAAATAAATAAATAAAATCTTAAAAAAAATAAGAATAAGGATATTGTTTTATATGGGTAATAGTACTACACAGGTTACTCCCGTTGGTAAAGAAATATGTTTCATACCTGTTTTACTGTCATGTTAAGTTCAAATGCAAGTGATTGGCTATGTTCCTTTGTGGGGCATCTGTTTAACTTAAAGGTTGCCCAGAGAGTGTCCATGAGGGGTTTGCTGACTAATCTTTTCTGGGGATATTGTTCTTCATTTTTCTCTTCCTTTTCCTGTTTCTCTTCCAGTCTCTTTTCTATTTCCAACTCTTTTTCTTCTCCTTCTCTTTCTTTCCATTTTTCCTTTCCTCTTCTTTCATCTTCACTATGGTTCCTCTTTGATTGCTCTGGATTTTGATCACAAAGCATAGCTGCTTCTTTCTGTAGAGCAAAACCTGTGGAATAAAATCAAACTGCAGCTAAATTTGACTTTTACATCATAGCCAACATTCTTCAGTGTGAGAACATATTTGATTTTCAGAAAGTAGCAGTGTTGTACATTGTTGGAAAAAAGAGAGGAAAGAAAAAGTAAGGTTATCAACATCAATGAAGATTTTCATAAAAAGATCAGTTTATTTATTTTTAAAGTTTTTATTTATTTATTTGAGAAAGTGAGTGAGAGAGAAAGAACAAGCAGGAGAGGTAGAGGCAGGCTCCCTGTGGAGCAGGGAACCCAACACAGGGCTCGATCTCAGGACCCCAAGATCATGACCCGAGCTGAAGGCAGACTCCCAACCCACTGAGCCACCCAGGCACCCCAAAAGATCAGTTTAAAAATAATTTACTTCTGGGCGCCAGGGTGCCTCAGTTGGTTAAGCGACTGCCTTCGGCTCAGGTCATGATCCTGGAGTCCTGGATCAAGTCCCGCATCGGGCTCCCTGCTCAGCAGGCAGTCTGCTTCTCCCTCTGACCCCCCCCATCTCATGTGCTTTCTCTCTCATTCTCTCTGTCTCTCAAATAAATAAATAAAATCTTTTAAAAAAAATAAAAAATAAATAAAAAAAATAAAAATAATTTACTTCTGGATTTAAATATAGACTAAGTGAGGAAAGGGGCTGTGTATTGAAATTAATATGTCTCCTTGTGATGTTAGTCAAAAATAAGTTACATTGGGGTGCCTGGTAGCTCAGTCAGTTAAACGTCCGCCTCTTGATTTTGGCTCAGGTCATGATCACAGGGTTGTGAGATCAAGCCCATGTTGAGACCACATCGGGCTCCATGCTCAGCACAGAGTCTGCTTGAGGTTCTCTCCCTCTCTCTCTGCCCTTCCCCCCTCTTATACACTATAAATAAATAAATTAAATAAATAAATAAAACCTTTTTTTTTAAGATTTAATTTATTTGACAGAGAGAGACACAGTGAGAGAGGGAACATAAGCAGGGGGAGTGGGAGAGGGAGAAGCAGGCTTCCCGCGGAGGCGGGAACCCGATGTGGGGCCGATCCCAGAACCCCGGGATCGTGACCTGAGCCGAAGACAGATGCTTAACGACTGAGCCACCCAGGCGCCCCAAATGAAATCTTTAAAAAATAAGTTACCTTGAAAAAATTAAGTTATGAGTTACCTTACTTAAAGGACTATTCAGGCTTTTTATTTCCTCTCGAGAGAGTTTTGGTAAGATATATACTTTTTAGAAATTTGTTCATGTTTCAGTTTTCCCAGGATTGTTCTGGTATATGTCCATAAACTGACATTATTATTATTATTATTATTGTTATTCTTTTAAGCAGGCTTTACACTCAATGTGGGTCTTGAACTCATGACCCCAAGATCAAGAGTTGCATGTTCTAGTGACTGAGACAGCGAGGCACCCCCATAATTTTTAATATTAATAAACTATTTTTTACTTTGAAGTACTCTGGTTTAAACTACATATGATCCCTCTACTTATACTACTAAAGAAATCAAATCAGTAATTTAAAAATAACCAAGAGGACGCCTAGGTGGCTCAGTTGGTTAAGCGACTGCCTTCGGCTCAGGTCATGATCCTGGAGTCCCCAGGGATTCTGCTTCTCCCTCTCACCCTCCCCCTCTCATGTGCCCTCTCTCTCAAGTAAATATAATCTTTAAAAAAAAAATAAAAATAACCAAGACAGGGCACTTGGGTGGCTCAGTCGGTTAGGCATCTGACACTTGGTATCAGCTTAGGCCATGATCTCAGGGTTGTGAATCCAGCCCTGTGTGAGGCTCCATGCTCAGCACGGAAGTCTGCTCAAGATTCTCTCTCCTTCTTCCTCCCCCTCTGCCCCTCCCCCCTGTGCACTCTGTCTCTAAATAAATAAAATCTTTAGAAGCTCAAAGACCAAATAATATTATTGAAGAGTGCATAAATATGTGATAAAAACTATAAAACTAAGGCAATAATAAAATTGAGGAAGATGGTTGGAAAAACAGGAAAGGATAGAGGAGGCATACAGATAAGTAGATGAAATGTATGTAGTGCTAACTTATATTGGTAATGTTATAATACTGTTAATTAATGTATAGTGTATATTAATGTAGTTTTATATTTTTTAAAAGAAATACATTGTTTTTTGAGTTGGTTGGTTGGTCCTTGCATGTTCATGTGATTGATTTGCTTATAAATTAATTATATATCAAATATGTTTTTGCATATCTCAAATATTACAAATAATTTTTTAAAAAGTAATCTCTATATCCAACGTGCGGCTCCAACTTATAACCACAAGATCAAGAATCACATGCTTTAGGGGCGCCTGGGTGGCTCAGTCGTTAAGTATCTGCCTTCGGCTCAGGTCATGATCCCAGGGTCCTGGGATCGAGCCCCACATCGGGCTCCCTGCTCCGCGGGAAGCCTGCTTGTCCCTCTCCCACTCCCCGTGCTTGTGTTCCCTCTCTCGCTGTCTCTCTCTCTGTGTCAAATAAATAAATAAAATCTAAAAAAAAAAAGTCACATGCTTTACTGACTAAGCTAGCCAGGCGCCCTTTTTTAAAACAAAATTTTGATTGTATGGCTAATATTTTAAAAAATTGAAAGAGTTGGGACACTTGGTTGGCTCACTTGGTAGAGCGCATAGCTCTTGATCCCAGGGTTGTGAATTCGAGCCTCATGTCAGGGGTAGAGATTACCGGGGTGGCTCACTCAGTTAAATGGCTGCCTTCAGCTCAGGTCATGATCCCGGTGTCCTGGGATCGAGCCCAGCGTCAGGCTCCTTGCTCAGCAAAGAGCCTGCTTCTCTCTCTCCCTGCTGCTCCCCCCTGCTTGTGCTCTCTCTCTGAAATAAATAAATAAATAAATAAAATCTTTAAAAAAATCAAGAGGCTTAACATCAAAATTCAATTTCCAGATTAAAAAAAAATCTGAAATTGGTGGTACTAAATTCTCATGGAATCAAAAATTGGCTGGATCTTGTCCTCTTTGGACGGAGTCTGCTTTCTCTAACTAGCTGGAGTCCACACAGCCAGCTTAATTTCACCTACCAACCACTGGCAGGAAGAAAAAAATAACACGCATACACCCTCATTCTCCATTTCTGACTCACAAGATTATATATTCCTTATATTCTTTCTATAATAAAAGCTCAATTCCCATTTAACTGTTCAGCTCTGCTGTGGTCAAACTTATACTCTGTTATTATTAAAATCCGTAACTATTGGAAGGGAACCTGAGTGGCTCTGTGGGTTACTCTGCCTTTGGCTCGAGTCATGATCCCAGGGTCCTGGGATCCAGCCCCACATGGGGCTCCCTGCTCAGCGGGGTGCCTGCTTCTCCCTCTTCCTCTGCCATTCTCTCTGCATGTGCTCTCTGTCAAATAAATAAATAAAATCTTAAAACAAAATAGTAAGTACATCAATGAATACTAACATGGAAAGATGGATGTCCCAGATTTTTTTGAAATAAAAGAACCACTTCAAATTAGCACATACAGTAGAACAAATTTCTTGGACAGAAAAACAAATCTTATCAATGTTCAAATAGTCAGATGGCTTCACTGGGGAAATCTACCAACATTTAAATAATAATTAAACACTTCACAAACTCTTCCCAAAAAATGGAAGAGAAAAGAACACTTCCCAAGTCATTCTCTGAGGCCAGTATTAATTATCTCGTGTTACCAGTCAGGGTTCAACTAGACAAACAGAACCAGGAGGAGATAGGTACTAAGAGATTTATTGCAATTGGCTTACGCGGTTGTGGGAACGGTCCAGGCAAGTCCGAATCCTAGGGCAGCCGGGAGAAAAAGGAGGCTGGCGTTCTTGGGCACCCGGTGAAGCTGCTCTCCACAGGCCGAATTTGTTCTCTTCAGAGAAGCCTCAGCTCTACTCTTCAAGCCTTAATTGATTGAATTAGGCTTACTGAGGCTATCTACGATAATCTCCCCTACTTCAGTCAACTGATAAGGATTTTACTTGCATCTAAAAGATACCTTAAAAATATCAGCAATACCTCTATTAGTGGTTGAGTAACTGAGTCTCTAGCCTAGGCAAGCTGCACCTGAGACGGACCATGACACCCCGATGCCAAAACCAGACAGATAGTTCCAGAAAAGAAAACTATATTTTTTTAAGATTTATTTACTTATTTGAGAGAGAGAGAGAGACTGAGGGGCAGAGGCTCAACCGACTGAGCCACCCAGCTGCCCCCTAATAGGCTTCTTTTTAAGGGTGACAAAAATGTTCTGGAATGAAATAGTGGTGATGGTTGTACAACATTGTGAATGTTATCTTTAAAAATTGGGGATTTTACCTATTTTTAAATTTTATATTTTAAAAGAGTGAATTCTATGGTTTCTAGTTTATATCTCAATTTTGTAAAGCACTCACGTGACGTAGGATTTCACACCCCAGTACGGTGAAATTGCATAGATGTATTAAAAAATAATTGAAATTTAATTTCAAGTAGTTAACTCTATTTTCAAATTTGCAATTTCAAATTTGTGGAATTCAATTCATTAGTTACATCATTTACCCTCTCTATCATTTCTGCACATGATATAAACATACTGTAATTAGGATCAGGTTACAAAAACAAAAACACATCTCTCTTGAATCACACATCCCTCTACTGCTTCCACCCCACGTCTGTATTTTCTTTCAAAGCAAAACTCTTTGAAAGATTTCTCTGCATTTGCCGTTTGCATGCTGGTGATTTTTCCCTCCTCTTTCTCTCTTGAATACTCCAATCAGACTTTCACAGATACTCCTCTTGTCAAAGTCACAAGTTAATAATGCTAACATTGCAAAAATCTAATGATCAATTCCCTGTCCCTATCTTTTTTTAAAAATATTTTATTTATTTATTTGATAGAGAGAAATAAAAAATATTTTATTTATTTATTTGAGAGATAGAGAGCACAAGAGGGAAGAGGGTCAGATGGAGAAGCAGACTCCCCGCCAAGCAGGGAGCCCGATGTGGGACTCAATCCCGGGACTCCAAGATCATGACCTGAGCCGAAGGCAGTCGCTTAACCAACCGAGCCACCCAGGCGCCCTATCTTTTTTTTTTTTTTTAAAGATTATTCATTTGAGAGAGAGGGAGTGCATGGTCACAAGCGGGAGGGGCAGAGGGAGAGGGAGAGGATGCCAAGCAGACAACCTACTGAGCTCAGAGCTGGAAGCAAGGTTCCATCTCACAACCCTGAGACCACGACCTGAGCCTAAACCAAGAGTCAGACACCCAACCGACTGTGTCACTCTGGTGCCCCCGCCCCAATCCCTAACTTAACTTGAAGTATCAGGAGCTCTCCATCTTGAAAAGCTTTCTTCTCATCACTTCCAGGATACCATCCATTCCTGACTTTCCTTCTATATCAATGGCTGCTCCTTCACAGTTTTCTCTGGGGCACCTGGCTGGCTCAGTCGGTAGAACAAGCGACTCCTGGTCTCAGGATGGTGAGTTTGAGCTCTGCATTGAGTTAGAGATTGTAAATAAATAAACTTTAAAATAAAGGAACAAGGTTTTCTTTGTTTGTTCCTTCTTTCCTCCCACCTTTCCCCAGCCTTGGTCCTGCCCAGTTTCTCAAGGCAAAATCCCTGCATCTCTTCTCTACTATATACACATGGTCCTAGCCTTGGTAATCCAATCTGAAGGATTTAATACCACCCAAAGGGTGACTACTTGCAGATTTTTAACTCTAGGCTCATATATCCAACTCCTGATTCAGTATCTCTGCCTGGATGTCCTCTAGGTAACTTAAGTCAAGCTTAAAACTCCCAGACTCAGGGGTACCTGGGTGGTGAAGTCAGTTAAGCATCTGACTCTTGGTTTCGGCTCACGTTGTGATCTCAGTCATGAGATCAAGCCCCGCTCGGGCTCTGTGCTGAGCATGGAGTTGGCTTGGGCCTCTCTCTCATTCTGCCCCTCCCCTCTGCGGGTTTTTCTCTGTCTCTCAAATAATTAATTAAATAAAAAAAAAAATTCCCAGACTCAGTCATGATCCTTTTCACTGAACCCCCACTCTCAGTGACCCCACCTGAGCAATGCCAACTGCATTCATCCAGGTGATTGAGTTAAAAACCTTGGTAGCATCTTTGACTCTTCTCTTTTTCTCATAGTCCAAACTCAATCTGTCGGAAAATCTTGCTTTTCTTCTTTCAAAATTCTCAGAATACTACCACTTCTTAACCACCATTATCTCTAAACTAGATATATTTCATGGGGCACCTGGGTGGCTCAGTCAGTTAAGAAGTGGTAGATTCTCGGGGTGCTTGGGTGGCTCAGTCGTTAAGCGTCTGCCTTCTGCTCAGGTCATGGTCCCAAGGTCCTGGGATCGAGCCCCACATCGGGCTCTGTGCTCGGCGGGAAGCCTGCTTCTCTCTCTCCCACTCCCCCTGCTAGTGTTCCCTCTCTTGCTGTGTCTCTCTCTGTCAAATAAGTAAATAAAATCTTTAAAAAAAGAAAAAAGAAGGGGCGCCTGGGTGGCTCAGTCATTAAGCATCTGCGTTCAGCTCGGGTCATGATCCTAGGGTCCTGGGATTGAGCCCCCCTCGGGCTCCCTGCTCAGCGGGAAGCCTGCTTCTCCCTCTTCTACTCCCCCTGCTTGTGTTCCCTCTCTCGCTATGTCTCTGTCAAACAAATAAAATCTTTAAAAAAAAAAAAAGAAGGGGTAGATTCTCTCCCTCTGCCCCTCCCCCTTCTCTCTCAGGCTCTCTGTCTCTTTAAAATCAATAAACAAATCTTTTAAAACAATGACTTCCATTCACATCTGCCCGAGAAAAACCTATTTTAACATTTTGGCACGTATTTTAGATTGCCCATGCATATGTTTGCCATCTACATGGTTGGTGGTCAATAAACATTTATATTAATATAAACTTTTTATAAAAATTGCATCAAACTGCTAATAATATTTTTCATATCTATATACATACATCCCATTATTTAAGATTTAGTTGCTTTGCATCTTGATTAAATTGAACATTTCTCATAAACCTCCTGGAAATGCATTATTTTTAACTTGTATATGTACTTTACCCACTCTATCACTAGCTGCTCATTTTTGTGGCCCATTGACATCCAAGACACAGATGACACCTACCTTAATTCTGGTCACCATTATCACTGTAATCTCTACCACCAGGGAACAGTTAGTCTCTAATTGTCCTTAGTCCAATCTATTCTTTACTCCATAGTTTATCTCATCACTTAACAACCCTTCAGTGGTGTTCAGTAGTTTTAAATATTTAGCACAAAATCCTTAGCCTGAGTTGGAAAAGCCTTCAGCCTCCTGACTGACATCCAGATTAGAACACCTCTAATTCATTTTCCAATTGAAATTTTACCTGATCACAACCCAGATTAAAACTCCCCGTAGTTTCCATTTACCCTTGGACCCTAATCCCAAAACCCTAATCTCATCAAATACTGACTCAAACCCCAGTGCTGGTCACTGCCTCACCAATAAATGTACTTGGAGACGTGGAGAGTAAACTGAAGGTAAGAGAACAAGTCATGCGTTTATCTGGAGAAATAACTTTCTAGACAGAGGAAGTAGCACAGGCAAAGTCCCTGAACTGGGACGGTGCTTGGCTTGTTTACTAAAAAGCCTGGCAACCAGAGGGAATGGAGCAAAGAGAGTGAAGGGAAGTGTTAGCAGAAATCCAAAAGGTAGCCAGAGATCAAATCCTACAGGATATTGTAAGCCATTGTAAAGTCTTTGGCTTTTACTCTGAAAAGAAGAGATATTGTCCACTTTTGGGTAATGGAATGTTATTATCTAATTTATATTTCAAAGGGCTACTCTGCTATGTTAGAAGCCGACTACGGGGTGGGAAGGGCAAAGCCAAAAGGAGAGAGTTATGAAATATATCTAGCTTTTTTTAAAAAAGATTTTATTTATTTGGGGCGCCTGGGTGGCTCAGTTGGTTAAGCGACTGCCTTCAGCTCGGGTCATGATCCTGGAGTCCCGAGATCGAGTCTCGCATCGGGCTCCCTGCTCCGCGAGGAGCCTGCTTCTCCCTCTAACCCTCCCCCATCTCATGTACTCTCTTGCTCTCTCAAATAAATAAATGAATACATCTTTAAAAAAATAAATAAAAGATTTTATTTATTTATTATACAGAGAGAGGGAGAGAGAGAGAGTACAAGCAGGGGGAGCAGCAGAGGCAGAGGGAGAAGCAGGCTTCCCGCTGAGCAGAGAGCCCCACACGGGGCTTGATCCCAGGACCCATGAGATCACGACGTGAGCCAAAACCAAGAGTCAGATGCTTAACCAACTGAGCCACGCAGGAGCCCCTGGAAGTGATTCTTTTAATTTTTTTTGTATTGCTTGTTTCTAGTTATTAAAATTTCTGTAATGTGCAGGACCACTGGTATAATAAAAATAAATAGAAAGAATATACTACACATGTAGGCCACCCAGCATACCCACTTATCCAATTCTTGGAGAATTTTAAGGGAAGGAATGAAAATACTATCTAGGATTAGATTTCTTTTTAAGATTTTATTTGGTCATTTGACAGAGAGAGACACAGCGGGAGAGGGAACACAAGCAGGGGGAGTGGGGGAAGGAGAAGCAGGCTTCCTGCGGAGCAGGGACCCCGATGTGGGGCTCGATCCCAGGACCCGGGACCGTGACCTGAGACGAAGGCAGAGGCCTAATGACTGTGTCACCCAGGCGCCCTTAGATTTTTCTTTAGCTAAGTTAGTTTCCCAGCAAAGGATATAATTAAGTTGTTTTGTGTGGTACGGAAATCTCAGAAGCCTCTTAAAGGGTATTGATTGGAGATGCAGCCATTGTACAAATTATCCAGTGAACATTAGTGCAAATTATCTAGTGACTTTCTGGGTAATGCAAGCAACAGCCACTCCCTCATATCCACCCTAGACGCCCACCTATAGCAACAAACCATCTTTACACCAGTGGTTCTCAACCCCTGATGCACATTAGAATCACCTGGGAGAGCTTGGCTGCCCCTTAGAGCAATTTAATCAGAGCAGGGCTCAGGCATTAGTAGTTTATAAAGTACTTCAGGTGATCCCAAGGTGCAATCAAGAATGACCACAGCCTTCCACTCATCTATCCTCTTTCGATTAAATCACAGACAGGTGTTGAGAATGATGATTCTATCAGCACACAATTCTTGGCAGGTATAAATCTGGTTCTCATAAAGGATCTATGCCTGTTTGATATATTTAAAAAATAGTAAGTGTGAACTGTTTGGTACGCCCTGCCCAGGTTAAGTAAACATTGGGAATTAATGTCATCCTCTCTTTTCTTGAGCAAATGAAAAGAAAAAATAGTGTTGGGAGTATAGTACTTTTGTAAGAACTTTCAGACAAGGAAGGAGAGTGAGTGTCTGATGTATAGATTATTTGACAGTGCAAAGAGAGTTGAAAGTTTTGCACTTTGGACAATGGGATGATAAAGCTCGTGTGAAATCATGAGACATTTTTTGCTCTTGTTTATGTTATTTGCCGCTACAGAGCATTTAAAAAAATGGTACATAATCTATGCTGATATATATTCTGGTGAATTCTTTTTTAAAAGTAATCGATCAATTAATTAATTTATTTTTAAGTAATCTCTACACTCAACCTGGGGCTCGAACTCATGATCCTGAGAGCAAGACTCGCATGCTCTACTGACTGAGTCAGCCAGGTGCCCCTATTCTGGTGAATTCTTAAAATTCAAGAAAATGGGCAGAATTAGGAATACATCTTTGATGGGAAAAAGATATAAATTAAATTTAAATTAATTTTAAAAAGGCGCTAAATTCATGATAATTCCAGACTTCTCCACAACATGAATTAATGTCAAAAGAAGAAGATACTGGTGTTGAGTGCCTAAATATAGAGATCTCTAGATTTAGAGATTCTTACTCAGTAAATCTGGAGAATTGGAATTCTATTTTTAAACCTCCCTACAACAGAGCAAATCCTAAAACATCAAGAGAAAGTACCTGATGCGGATGCTGTGTTTAAATAATTAAGAAGATATTCTTAGGTCTATATTTCTGAGAAAATTTGAAACTCAAGATACAATAAAAGAAAAATAAAGTTTATTCTATGAAGAATAGGCATCGAGAATTGGAACTATCCAGAAGGCATTGGTTATAGGGATAGAATAGAGTTCACACAGGTCATTGGCTTGAAGAAACAATCCTCCAGAAGTCCACCCAATCTCACACTGTAAAGACTGTAGGAATTAAATGACTTTTATTGTTTCTGAATTCTCTCAGAGAAATATGGAAACTCTAAACTTTCTGATCTCTGGGAAATGATTGAAAGGTAAGTTTGAAATAATTATCATATTAATAATATTATCATATGTAGTCATTAGTAGGCACCAGCATCATAGTTAAGAGAGTTTGGATTTAATATACCCCTTGGTGACATTATCCCCATTGTGCTGACATTATCCCCAATGGGCTGACATTATACCCATTTTACACATGAGTAAACTAGGGTTTAGAAAAATTGAGTAACTTATCACAGATCTGTACCCCTGAAACAAATAATACATTATATAATTAATTGAATTTAAATTAAAAAAAAGAAAAATTGAGTAACTTGTTCAAATCACATAGAGAGCAAATGATGGAGTTGGCCTCAGGACAAGCTGTCTACTTTCAGTGCCTATGCTTTTTTTTTTTTTTAAGATTTTATTTATTTATTTGAGAGAGAGAGAGAATGAGAGATAGAAAGCACGAGAGGGGGGAGGGTCAGAGGGAGAAGCAGACTCCCTGCTGAGCAGGAAGCCCGATGTAGGACTCCATCCCGGGACTCCAGGACCATGACCTGAGCCGAAGGCAGTCGCTTAACCAACTGAGCCACCCAGGCGCCCTCAGTGCCTATGCTAAGATCACACTGTATTTTCTCTCACTAAAGGCAACGGTTATTTCCCGCTTTGGGAAAGGGCAGAAGTGGGACATTTGATACCCAGATGAGATTTCCAGGAAAAGGAAATTATTTATTGAGAGGAATAAAAATGTGAAGAGCACGATCACAATTTAGACATTAGAGAAATATTGATAAAAAAATAAAAAATAAAGAAATATATATATTTTAAAGATTTTATTTATTTATTTGACAGAGAGAGACACAGGGAGAGAGGGAACACAAGCAGGGGGAGCGGGAGAGGGAGAAGCAGGCTTCCCGCAGAGCAGGGAGCGCGATGCGGGGCTCGATCCCAGGACCCTGGGACCAAGACCTGAGCTGGAGGCAGACGCTTAACGACTGAGCCACCCAGGCACCCCAAAATAAAGAAATATTGATGTCAAGGGGCCTGGGTGGCTCAATTGGTTGAGAGTCGGCCCCATAGCATAGTTCACCTTAAAAAAAATTGGGGGGGCACCTGGGTGACACAGTCAGTTGAGTGATCGACTCTTGATTTTGACTCAGATCATGATCTCAAGGTCCTGGGATTGAGCCCCGAGACTGGCTCCCCGCTCAGCAGGGTGTCTGCTTGAGGGTTTCTCTCCCTCTCCCTCTGCCCCTCCCCACTATGTGTTCTCTCTCAAATAAATAAAGAAATCTTTAAAAAAGTAAAACTCAACTATGCTCAAATTAATATCATTTTTTAAAATGTATTTATTTGAGAGAGAGAGAGCATGAGAAAGAGAGCACAAGAGGGGGTAGGGTTAGAGGGAGAAACAGACTCCCTGCCAAGCAGGGAGCCCAATGTGGGACTCGATCCCGGGACTCTAGGATCATGACCTGAGCCGAAGGCAGTCGCTTACCCAACTGAGCCACCCAGATGCCCTCAAATTAAAACATTGTTAAAATTATTTTCAGCTTGTTATTTTAGATGGTAAGTATTTGGTTCAATTATCAATGACCAATGATTTAATCAATCATGCCTATGTGATGAGGCATCCATAAAAACCCTAAAAGACAGGGTTTGGCGACCTTCCAGGTTGGTGAACCAGAACATACCACGTGCCACTGTATTGGCCCCCAAACCCATTGGACAGAAGCTCCTTTGTCTGGGGCCTTGCCATCTGTATTTCCTCTTCTGGCTGTTGATTTGTATCCTTTAATATCCTTTGTAATAAACCAGTAATCTAATAAATAAAGCGGTTTTCTGTGTTTTATGAGCTACTCAAGCAAATTAATCGAACCCAAAAAGGAGGTTGTGAGAGCCTCTTTTTGTAGCCAGTTCCTCAGAAGCGTAAGTAACAACCTGGATTTGTGATTGACATTAGCAAGAGGGGCAGACTTATGGGACTGAGTCCTTAACTTGTGGAATCAGATGCTACATCTGGGTAGATGGTGTCAGAATTAAGTTGAATTATAGGACAACCATCTGGTGTTCAGAGAATTGCTTGGTGTGGGGGGAAAATCCCACCCATCAGAACTGGTGTCAGAATTGTACTACGTATACATTTTTAGTGTGTAATGTTAATTCTACGTTCTCATTTGTGCACATGAAATCAAAGGGAATCTAAACTCCTCTGGAATGTGTGACAGATTTTGTGAGAACATTTTCAGGTGGCAAGTTTAAGGGTATAATGCTAAATACATTGTAATCAGATGCAAATCTGATTTTTCTTTTCCTTTCTTTCTTTCTTTGGAGTTTTATTAGAGGCCCCCAAAACTATGAACAGGATGCTCTGTGTAAAACATGCTAAGAGATTATGAAACAGATTTTGCTATTAGTAGCTTATCACTCACTTGAAGTGTATCTGAGGCAAAGAGAATGATCAAGAAAGGTCATCAAATTTCTCTAAAGAGAGTGGGTGCTGGGCTGTGCTAGCCTTCCCCATCCCACACACCAGTCTCTCACTCTGCTGGAAGAAAGGTTTGCCCCTTTGTCAGTCCCAGTCAAGTGAAGAGATTATCTCATATAGTCCCTCATAGAGCTTGACTTTTGTGTTTGGAAATAGACAGGGACTGGCACCTGACTTCAGCTTGAGAATGTCTGAGAGGCACGATTGGGAGCTGTCCATGGTGGTGAGAAGGTCTTGCTGGTACTGGCTTGACTGACAAGCTGATGAGGAGTAGGGAAGCCATACATATAACCATATGAGAGGGTTTGGATTTGGCCCGTCATGACAGTGTTGCTTTCTAGGCCTCCCCAGGTCATGTATTCTAGCAGTCCCTCTTGAAAGGGACACTGCCTACCAGAAGACTGATGCTAAGGAGGGAGTCCCACAGGACAGGTGTAAGAGGTATAGCCCTCCTATAGAAAATTCATGAAAAAGACACCTAGGGCAGAGATACCTTAAAAGACAACAGAAAGTGACTTAGGTATACAGTCCAGAAGCATGATCTCTGCCATGCCTGAAGGGCACACTTAGCAGAGTTACCATCACACCAGTAATGTAAGACTTTGTCCTTTTACTTTAATCTGCCTATCATCTAGCTAAGTCAGACCCTGTTAGGCTGGGGAGGTGCAAGCTCTCTCATAATTTTTTAAGAATTTCCAGGGATATAATTGAAATTGTTCTGGGGGCCGCCTGGATGGTTCAGCCAGTTAAGCGTCTGCCTTCAGGTCAGGTCATGATCTCAGGGTCCTGGGATCAAGCCCTGCATCTGGCTCCCTGCTCAGCGGGGAGTCTTTTTCTCCCTCTCCCTCTGCCCCTAATCCCTGCTCATGCTGTCTCTCTCTCAAATAAATAAATAAGATCTTAAAAAACAAAAAGAAATAGTTTTTGATTAGAAAAGATTAGTTTCAGGGGTGCCTGGGTAGCTCAGTCATTAAGCATTTGCCTTTGGCTTGAGTCGTGATCCCAGGGTCCTGGGATTGAGCCCCACGTCGGGCTCCCTGCTCCATGGGAAGCCTGCTTCTCCCTCTCCCACTCCCCTGCTTGTGTGCCCTCTCTCACCATCTCTCTCTCTGTCAAATAAATAAATCAAATCTTAAAAAAAAGAAAAGAAAAGGAGTTTCACCCCATGGCTGACCAGTCTATTTTTGAAGAACATGTGAAATCCTAGACAAAAAACTCTTTTCACAATCTTAAGCCACTGATTTAAATGACAGTTCCTTAAAAGTCCAAAGTTTGAGGTCCAAAATCTTTGGGAACACAACTGGACAACATATTCAGCAGTGTTTCTCTCTCCAGTGCTGTCCATATGCTTGTGATCTTCCAACAGCCATCTATGCTACGTGGTAAGATTAATGAATCAACTAACTTCACATATTTTACCCTTTGTCAATTACGCTGAAACTTAATTGTGTACTGACAAACCTGTAAAAGCCAATAGAAATTCTGGATTTTCAGGAGTTACTTCATGGGGGGAAAAAGTAATGAATCATCCCCATCTCTACCTCAACTAGCCAATGGCAGTGGCTGCTTCTTCTTCTTTCTTCTTGTTCTTCTTGTTCTTGTTCTTCTTCTTTTTCTTTTTCCTAGCTAGGCAGTTATTTTTTTCAAATAATATTTTCTTTTACTTTTTAACTAATTCTTTATTTTTTTTCAAAGATTTTATTTATTTTTTTGAGAGAGAGACAATGAGAGACAGAGAGCACAAGAGGGAAGAGGGTCAGAGGGAGAAGCAGACTCCCCGCTGAGCAGGGAGCCTGATATGGGACTCGATCCCAGGACTCCAGGATCATGACCTGAGCTGAAGGCAGTCGCTTAACCAACTGAGCCACCCAGGCGCCCTTAACTAATTCTTTAAAAAAAATTTTTTTTATTTGTTTATTTGTCAGACAGGAAGAGAGAACACAAGCAGGGGTAGCAGCAGGCAGAGGGAGAAGCAGATTCCCCACTGAGCAAGGAGCCCCACGTGGGACTCGATCCCAGGACCCTGGGATCATGACCTTAGCTGAAGGCAGATGCTTAATCAACTGAGGCACCGAGGCACTCCTCTTTATCATGCGTTCAATTTAAAATATCTGTTTTTATCTTCTAGGGAAACGTTGGGGACTATCTTAGGCGTCTCAGGTACAGACACTGAATAAACCCAGTTCTACTTAATGGTTTGCCATATCGGAGAACGTACTTAGAAAGTGGGACATGGCGTTGTCTCTACTCTCAGATCTCGTAAAAAAGGGTATTCTCTCCTATTACCAAGTCTTGGACTTTGTTTAAAGCAGAGTCTAGATGCAGGGTCTCCTTCACTTACACTATCCTCTCGATGTGGTTCAGGAGATGGTACTCCACAATATGGCACTTTGGTATATTGACTATTCTAAGCTGAAGGTGTTTGAGAAACCTGCAGGAGCAGGAATGTCACTCTGACCCCCCCACTCCCCTTGTTCCCAGAAATAGGCCATAAAACCGTCATGGGAAAAGTGCCCTCCCTATACCCAGAGGAAAAGAAAACATCCTTATCTCTGAAGACAAAGAGACGCCAAGAAGAATCCTAACAAACAGGCCTGGCTGGGTTTCTCCTAGTTTACTATAATTATCTCATACTCTGTGACATATTGTATTTCTTCTCAAAGTATTTTTCTCAACCCTCTGCTCTTCATCACACCTAGCATAAAAATACTAAGGTTTAACCATTTCTTTGGTTCTTCTTTTCCTACGAAGTCTCCAGGGTCATGTCAAACTTATATTAAATAAATCTGTATCCTTTTTTTTTCCCGTTAATCTGTCTTGTTACTTTAATTTTCAGACCCAGCCAGGGATCGTAAACGAGTTAAGGAAAACTTTTTCCTCCCCTATACTCTATAAATTCAGATCGCAAACTCCTTCTGATATGTGAAAGGGTCTTTGATCTACAAGTAGTAAAGAAGGAGAGGGGAGCAAATCTAGTTCCGTTTAATTTTTTTTCTCGAAAATCTTTTGTATCTTAAACCAGACGGTACATTGTAGACTTGAACCCAAGAACCTGGACACTTTTGTCGTCTCATTTTTGCCATGCATGAGTAGAAAGAAGCAAATGAATTGGTGCTGAAGGAATCCACAGAAGGGACCCATCTGTTAATTTTTTGCAGAATTATCCTACCTCAGTGGAGTTAAGGATTATCCTCCTATTTTCCTACCTCAGTGGAGTTAAGGATGGAATTCTTTGGTTTCTAGCTTGATGAGTGATGATAACAACAGCAGAAACAGAACATTTTGGATAGAAATAGGTGGGTGTGTGAGTTAGTTTCAGACGTTACCAGTTTGCAGATTCAAACGAACACATGTACCCTCCCCCGCAGTTGAAGATATGACTTTAAAGACCCCAGAAAGGTCAGAGTTAGACAGTGGACTTGGGAGCCATCAGCATGGTGCTGAAATGATTAATTTGGAATGAGACGCATCCAGAGATTGCTTAACATGGCAAATGGTTTTTCAGAAGTTACCTCAGGGTAGAAAAAAGGGATGAATCACCACTGTCTCTGCCTCAACTAGCCAACGACTTCCTTTTTTTGTTTTTTCTTGTCTAGGCAGTTGTTTTCTTCAAATTATATTTTCAAGGCCAAAATTTGTCCCTCCAACCCCGTATGAAACCCTGATTGTTCAGAAGATGAATATTTTGGGAACAACAAAATTAAAGGGGAAAAATCAATCAGCTGTATGATGATAATCACTGACAATCTTTTTTTTTTTTTTTAATTTATTTAAGTAACCTCTACACCCAACGTGGGGCTCGAACTCACAATCCCAAGATCAAGAGTCGTATGCTCTTCTTACTGAGGCAGCCAGGTGCCCCTCTGACAGTCTTAATGTAAACATTTTCTGTGGCATTGGGGGAAAATGGACAGGGAAATATGGATAACCCTTCTCAGAAGTTTGAATGGAAAAAGGAGAGAGATGCGTGAAGCTATTGTTAGACCAAGTTTAAAGGACAGAGGAAAAGGCAGAAAATGTTTCTGACCCGGCAAAAGGGAAAGAGTTAAGTGTTCAGTTGAGTGGTTGGCCTGGAACAGAAGGAAGGAAAGGAGTCCCTCAGCGTTTATTCTTAGAGCCCAGAAGTGACAGTGACAGATACCAGGTAACTTTGTGAGATGCTGGCGGCGGAGGGTTGGAAGAGCAGGGAGGAGACTGAAGAAAGTCACATTTAATGGCCTTAGTTTTTGTCAGTGAGTTAGGAGAGAGGATATCTGCCTATAGAAAGGGGGGCAGGGGGGCGCCTGGGTGGCTCAGTTGGTTAAGCGACTGCCTTCGGCTCAGGTCATGATCTTGGAGTCCCGGGATCGAGTCCCGCATTGAGTCCCGCATCGAGTCCCGCATCGGGCTCCCTGCTCGGCAGGGAGTCCGCTTCTCCCTCTGACCCTATCCCCTCTCATGTGCTCTCTCTCTCTCTCAATCTCTCTCTCAAATAAATAAATAAAATCTTAAAAAAAAAAAGAAAGGGGGGCAGGGTTCCATGGGTGATACGAAGATTCATAAATAACAACAATAGGAACTGTTTAGTGAATGCTTTCTATTTAATAATATGCTATTAAGAATATTAAATAATTTTACTTAACACTTAAAACAACCGTATGAGATAGAACCTACTCTAATCCTCATTTTATGAATGAGGAAGTTGCCGCTTAGAGCAGGTCAGTAGCTGGTCTTAAATCACAGTTTAATAAGCGGTGGGGCCTGGAGAGAAAGAAGGGCTGTCTGGCTCCAAATCGCCAAAGTCCGGATGCCATCCAGGAAAGCTAAAGGGATCATCCCTAGGGGATCTGAGAATAATGACGTGAGGTATTTCTGTTCTGATCTACCTAGCTGCTTGAAATAATAACCGTCTGTACTTAAAACATGAACAGGAGGCTTGAGTTTCCAGTGTGAAAAAGAACAACAGTGCAGGTAAGTGATAAAAAGAGACATGTCAGAACCTTTGCAGCCAAAGTGCAGATCAGCAAATCTTCTGAAATCTGTGTAGGGCACATTTATCCAAGGACGTATCTGCTTAACATGGTTAGACGGTGGTGTGGTGCAGAGGTTTTGTACAGAGGTTCTAGTGTATTTTCCTTCTTACAAACGCTCCTTGTAGCTTTTCTACTGGAGAAGAACAGGCATATGAAATGAGATTAGCAAAACCCCTTTGGCAACATTCCCTAGCCGCCCTCCCCCTCCACCGCACCTTCCACCTCCACCCAGCCAGTGGTTCTCAAACTTTTGCCTGCGTAATAATCCCCAGGAGGTCTTGCTAAAACAGAGGCTCCTGGGATTCAACCCCAGAGCTCAAAAATGTGCATGTTTGACAAGCTCCCTGGTGATGCCAAGCTGTTCATCGGGGAGCACACTTTGACAATCACCACTCTGGCTTGCTTCACATCACATGCTTATCCAGAGTATTATGAAGGGTAGACCCTTGGGTTAGATTGGAAGTCCTAGCACACAGGCTAATGCCTGAAGGAGAGCGGCCCCTCCCGCTCACCACAAGGGACTACCTATAGTTTGCTTCAGGGGACAAAACGCAAAAAATTATAACTTTCGGAGTAATAGCAGCTAAAACATAATAGGGATTACACAGACAGCAGAGAATTGAGCTCATTTAAATTTTAACCAACTGAAAGCAGCAGGTTTTTACTACAGTATTCTCTTGCACCAGGGTAATAATGTCTGTAAGAATCATAAAGACCTGCTGTTTAGGTATTCTCTACAAAACAAGTTTTAGGAAAACTTGGTGCTTTATGCCATGAGACAATCAGAGTAAAACACTTCAGCACCACCCGATGCTTCTGATGGAAATTTTTTTCAAGCATTCTGTCAGCAGCTCCAATTCCGGTAAAAGTATTGTTGTTTTTTAAAAAAATTCAAATAACAGTGATAATATATTTTATCTGGACTTGAAAAAATGTCCTCGTGTTTTAGATGCTGGCAGTTTTAAAATATGAAGTATAAATTCCTAGAGATCCATTCGTAGAGAGGCACTCACAGTATCTTTATATCAGACTTTCAAAATATTTTAAAGAGGGACTATAGTATTATTTATTTTCAAAGTATGATTAAAAACAAGAATAGGTTAAGACCTGAGACATATTTTTCACCTCTTTTCAGTAAAGTTAAACTTGGTTTGTGTATGAATCAGGTAGGGTTGCTGTAACAATGTATCACAACTTGAGTGTAGACAACATATACGAATCATAGTTCTGGAGGCTAGGAGAATAAAATCAAGGAGTTGGAAAGGGTGGCTTTTCTGAGCACCGTGAGGGAAAGAGCTATAATATTGTTTTTTAATGTAGATGTAAACTTTGCCATAGAGGATAATCTAATATCTGAGATTAATAAAAAAAAAAAAAAAAAAAGGAGGGGGGAGTGGATGGGGAAGAATGTTGTCAACTTGTTCCTTGAGAAAAATCCTCTGTTGTTAGGTAAAAGGCACCGGCCTATCATCTGAATGCCAAATACACGGTTCTTTTCAAATCTGCAGAAACAAATATAATGTTCTTTTTCCACCTTGGGACCCACCTGCTGCAGAAGCTTCTAACTTCCTGTTTCTGTCTCGGGTACGCGTGGATTGTCCAGCCTGGACTCTAGGCCTCTTGCCTGGGGCCAAGCTCATTTCTGACTGCATGCCTCCCTTGAAAGCTAAGAAGTATGAGATGCTATAAACATTACATTGTATATTTACAGATAATAAGACTGGGGAGGGCCCCCTAGGAGTCTGTGGAGGCCTGCTGGGAACAGGACTCCTATAATGCCAAATAATGTCTGGAAGGCTGTGGTCCAAAGCCTTTTTTGCTGGCTATAAGCGGGGTCTCCGGAACCAGAGGGAGCACACAGCTTTTCTTGAAGGTGTTTATGCTCGAGATGAAACAGAATTCTATCTAGGCAAGAGATGTGCTTATGTGTACAAAGCAAAGAACAACACAGTGACTCCTGGTGGCAAACCAAACAGAACCAGTGTAATCTGGGGAAAAGTAACTTGAGCTCATGGAAACAGTGGCATGGTTCGTGCCGAATTCCAAAGCAACCTGCCTGCTAAAGCCATTGGCCGCAGAATCCGTGTGATGCTCTACCCCTCAAGGATTTAAATTTAATGAAAAGTAAATAAAGGTGTAGATTTGTTATCTTGTAAAAAAAAAAAAAAAAAGCCTGGGGAGAAACACAACAAAAATGTTCAGGCTGGTTCATACTGACTAATTCAATTGCAGGTGATTTTTCTTTTTTCTTTTTATTTTATGTATTATTTAAATTCTCCGTGATGAAAATGTAATACTTTCAAAGTTAGGAGAAAATACTGTTTTGTTTTGTTTTAATTTTAAGGCTATGGCTTATTGATTGATATTAGTGCTACCGCTTCTGATAAATATGTATTTCAGTTTGGGAAGGACCGTTTGGACAAAATATAAACATATCTCAGTGCAGTAAAACAGCCCATATAACTGCCACTTAATTGTTAAGTCATCCCCCCCCCACACACAGACACATGGACATGACCGTGCCCATGACCGTGTCCATGTACCATACCTTATACTACGGCATGACTGCTCTGAACCCATAACCATCCAGATTTCAGTACTAGAAATAGCCTGAGAAATATCAAAACAACAGCAAACAAACAGCAAACTATTGACCACAAATAACAGTTATACAATTCAAGGGGCTTCCATTAAACAGCAGCCAAATGGGGCAGGTACTTTAGAGTAGTTGCTGAGTTTCTTTCTGCCTCCAGAGCGAGCTGTCGTGGAGGCAACCCCCATCCCCAGCAGCAGACGGGGCAACTGAGGCCGGAAGAGCTGCCAGAAGAGAAAGCAAAGCTGCCTCCACCCAGGCCCGTTAGAGATTTTCCAGGACAGATTAAAACTACGGAGAAATCTGACCCGATGTGACTTCTCACTGTGTACTTCCTCTGTACTCGTGAACTAGAAGTCTATCAGAAAACAGGGCCCAGGGGTGCCTGGCCGGCTCTGTCAGAACAGCATGCGACTCTTGATCTTGGGGTTGTAAGTTCAAGCCCTCACATTGGGTGTAGAGATTACTTAAAAAAAAATCTTAAAAAAAAAAAAAAGTGGGGCCCAGAGAGGAAGGAAGCAAGGAAGCCTACTGTTTGCTAACCCGTGTGACTGCAGGCTGCTTTTTATCCATTCACCAAAAAAATAGGAACTTTTTTAAAGATTGTATTTTTAAGTAACCTCTACACCCAGTATGGGGCTTGAACCCACAACCCCGAGAGCAGAGGTCAAGAGTCACACGCTCTACAGACGGAGTCAGCGAGGCGTCCTTCCCTTTTTTCTTAGTCTAGCTAAGGTTCTGTCAATTGTATTTATCTTTTTTTTTCTAAGTAGCTCTTAGTTTTGTTAATCATTGTTGTTTTTCTACTCTCTATCTTATTTATTTCTGCTCTGGCTTTTGTGATTTTCATAGCCTTTTTATTTAAGAAAATCCGATGGGCTTATGATGTTGAGTTCTAATCTGCAGAAAAAGGAATCAGATGACCACTCAAGATAAAAAGCTTGTGATGGATCACATTATGATCACTGTTGTACAGATGTAGAAACTGTGTTGCTAAAAGGTCACAGCCGGTGGAAGAGCCAAACCTTGATCTAACCACTACAAGGTACTACCACCTCCTGGGCCAATCTCCTGCTTCTCCCTCTGCCTGTGCCCCACCCCTACCCCCCTTGTGCTCTCTCGCAAATAAATAAAATCTTAAAAAAAAATACAGTATCTATAAATAAATATTTAAAAAATAAAGTATCTATGTCAATTTCATAATCCTGGAAAATGTTTCACACGTACTTACCACCTGGGTTAATCCAGCCATAAAATGAGAGGTAGATCTGCTTCCCAAACCTACCATTTTCCCCTTACCACCCTGAGGCCTTTAAAATTTGCAAGATTTCCCCTTAACCTACATTCCTAGAAAAAATTGAAAAGTTAGAAGGAATTAGTAAAAAAGATGACCTCTACATCCAATGAATGGAAAATCAGTTGTTTCACCTACAATCTGAGAGTCAAGGGTAGGAAGAACTTAACTATTTGAGAGTACTGAGAGATAATCAGCTATACCAGAAATTACGGAATCACTTGCTTTCCAGCAAGATTTCACCAATGCTTGAACATGGTCTAAAAACTGCTCTGAAATTGAGGAAACAGTGCAAAAACTTCCCAAAAGTGTTGTAACTATTCCCACTGCAGGACACTGCACGGGCTGTTGGTCAAGATTCAAGTACCTTTTATTTATCCAGAATGATTTTATATTTTCTAGAATATAGATATATTCCTTATAATTTTCTAGAATCTTCTAGGCCAGATAGTTTATGAGAGAGTATATCATACTGGCTCTTCAGTTTAATTATGAGAATAGTTTGAAATAAGGGGAGGAGCAGGGGGCAGCTCTATTTGCAATAATAAAAGTATCATAGGAAAGTTATTTCTAAGCTACAAATAATTCTGCATAATAAGGTATACATTGCCGGGTGCCTGGGTGGCTCAGTCGGTTAAACGTCTGCCTTTGGCTCAGGTCATGATCCCGGGGTTCTGGGATCGAGCCCCGCATCGGGCTCCCTGCTCCGCGGGAAGCCTGCTTCTCCCTCTCCTACTCCCCCTGCTTGTGTTCCCTCTCTCACTGTGTCTCTCTCCGTCAAATAAATTAAAAAATCTTAAAAAAAAAAGATCAAAATACACCACAAAAAAAAGAAAAAAAAAAAAAAGACTACTAAACTCACCCACCAGGGGAAGCTACAGAAAGGGGAGGAAACAAGACTGATGCTGAAACTGGCGAGTTCAAGAACACAGTGCCTTCCTCAAGATCCGGGTATCAGGAAGCTACTGTTGCAAACACTGCCTCAGCAGCCTTCAGTGGCCACGAAGCTTGTAAATGGTTGCTGGAACAATGCTGCCCAAAACCACGACGTCCCATGACCATGCCGGCCAGCAGCAGCTACCAAAGCAGCCAGGAGAGGGCCCCTGCCTCACTTCCACTTCTCGGGTCTCTTGGATGTGCACATTATTGATGAATCAAAACTCACAACTACAATCCAAGCTTCAAGAAAATTTAGGAAATTGAGGTTTTGGTTTTCCAGCCTCTCTAAGGAGAGGAAAGTATATAAAAAGGAGGGAGGGGCACCTGGGTGGCTCAGTGGGTTAGGTGGCTGCCTTTGGCTCAGTTCATGGCCCTGGGTCTTGGGATCGAGCCCTGTGTCAGGCTCCCTGATCAGAGGAGAGCCTGCTGCTTCCTCTCCTTCTGCCCTTCCCCCACGTCATGCTCTACCCACCCCTCACCCCCACCCCCCATCCCCCCAGGGATCAGTCAGTGGAGCAGTGACTCTGGATCACAGAGTTGTGAGTTCAAGCCCCACACTGGGTGTAGAGATTACTTAAAAATAAAATCTTCATTTTTATTTTTTTTTAAGATTTTATTTATTTGAGAGAGAGAGAGAGCATGAGTGGGGGGAACAGCAGAGGGAGGGGGAGAAGCACACCCCCCGCTGGGCAGGGAGCGTGACCTGGGGCTCGCTCCCAGGACCCTAGGATCAAAACCTGAGTGGAGGGCAGACGCTTAACCAACTGAGCTACCCAGGAGCTCCAAAAATAAAATCATTAAAAATAATAAAAAGGGGCACCTGGGTGGCTCAGTTGGTTAAGCATCTGACTTCCGCTCATGTCATGATCTTGGGGTCCTGGGAGCAAGTCCTGCATTGGGCTCCTCACTCATCAAGGAGTCTGCTTGTCTCTCTGCCCTTCTCCCCACTCATGTGTGTGCACTCTCTCTGTCTCAAATAAATTAAAAATCTTTCCAAAAAAATAGGGGCACCTGGGTGGCTCAGTCCTTAAGCGTCTGCCTTCAGCTCAGGTCATGATCCCAGGGTCCTGGGATAGAGCCCCGCATCAGGCTCCCTGCTCCTCCCGAAGTCTGCTTCTCCCTCTCCCACTCCCTGCTGCTTGTGTTCCCTCTCTTGCTGTGTCTCTCTCTGTCAAATAAATTAAAAAAATCTTTAAAAAATAAAATAAAATGTCCTTGGTAATAAGTAGAATGAAAGGATTCTGAGCCAGAAGCAGCACAAGAATGAAGCAAAAGTCTGTTTCACACTTTTTTATTTTATAAACCAATAGAGATATAATGGGGAGCAAAGAATTTTTTATATAGTCACATAAAGACATTACCAGCTACCATCTACCATGAACATCATTTCATTGGAGAATTAACATTTTTTAAAGGAATTTTTTTTAAAGATTTTATTTTTTTTGACAGAGAGAGCTCGAGGAGGGGGAGCGGCACGCAGAGAGAAGCAGGCTCCCAGCTGAGCGGAGAGCCGACGTAGGACTTGATCCCAGGACCCTGGGATCATGACCAAAGCCGAAGGCAGACGCTTAACTGACTGAGCCGCCCAAGTGCCCTGAGAATGAACATTTTTAATACCAAAACGATGGGAAGGTTATACTCTCAGAATTTAAGAACTGGATACATTTCACTTCAAAAAAAAAAAAAATACGACCTTGTTTTTCCTTTCCCAAGGAAACACTGTTCCAGTGTGGCATCGCTCTGAAACCACAAAGTAGCATAAGGTCACAGCCATAGCGGGGAAGAAACTCAGCTTCTTGTCTAGTCTGTTTCAGACTTGCCAAATAGCCTTGAACAGGTCGCTTTACCACTGGGCCTTCATCTACTGCTAACTAAAATTAATATTACAAACAAAACATTTAAGAAAGGAGAAGGGAAGGTGTGGAAGAAACAGTTTGTAAAAGGAACATAGACTAGAAAAAAAAACTTATTTAAAACGGCATTAGACTAATAGAACTCTTAGTTCTCTTACAGTTCTAAAAGTCTATTCTTCAACTTTTTTTCTGGACTCCTAATAACCCTCGACCTGGACTTTGGCTTGTAGAGTCTACTTATGTCAACTCATCCCCTTCAGTGGCCCACATTGAATAAAGCACAGAATTTTTTTTCATGTCACTCTTTTTGTTCAAAAGCATTCCATGGCTACCAATTGTCAATAAAATATAATCCAAACTATTCAGTGTGGCATTCAAGGCCCTCCTCAGTCCTAATCCCTACCTGACCTGCAATTTCCTGCCATTCACAAAATAACTGGTATCACCTGATAGGGTGCCTTTATTTGTTACCATTTGCCCCCCATTTTATTTCAACAAATATTCATCGAGCTTATTGAGCATCTTCTATGTGCCAGACTCTGTGTTAGAAACTTCAGGTTCAAAGATGAATCAGGGGGTGCCTGGGTGGTAGAGTCAGTTAAGCGTTCAACTCTTGACTTTGGATCAGGTCATGATCTCAGGGTCGTGAAATCGAACGCTGGTGGGGCTCCAAGCTCAGTGGGGAGTTTTCTTGAAGATTCTCTCTCTCCCTCTCCTCCTGCTCCTCCTCCCTTCTCAAGAAACAAAACAAAATAGGGGCACCTGGGTGGTCAGTCCGTTGAATGTCTGCCTTCAGCTCAGGTCACGATCCCGGGATCCTGAGATGGAGCCCTACATCGGGCTCCCTGCTCATCAGGGAGTCGGCTTCTCCCGCTCCCTCTGCCTGCCACTTACCGTGCTTGTGCTCTCTAAGAAATGGATAAAATCTTTAAAAAAAAAAAAAAGAAGAAGAAGAAGAAGAAGAAACGAAATAAAACAAAAAAACAAAGATGAATCAGGCTCAGCCCCTGTTAGAGTGACTACCCATCCCAGGTTGCCCAGGACTGTCCCAGGGAAACCCCTTAGTCCTGGGATAACTGAGATAGTTGATCACGCTAGCACCTGTTGACAAGAAATTATAAGGATCTTAAGATCCCTTCTAACTCAGAAACTCTGCCTAGATGCATATTCTTTTCCCCAACTTTTTCCAGAGTAATTATTTTGGATTTCCCTAACAATTAGCATAGTATCAAAGACTATTCCCCAGCAATGACTTTTATGTGCTTATAAAATCCTGGAAGGCAGATATATCTTTCCAGGACCTCACAGTGCCTACTAGAGCCTTATAATGATTGTCAAAGGGATGCAGGTAGAACTGAGCAGAGAAGTTGGACAAATTAATATGTCAGTCTTTTTTGTTCTTAACTGAAAACTTTTTAAGGTAAAACACATCAGGAAAAATGTTTTATCGGATGGTTGTTTTTATAAAGTTAACAGCACCCAGACCAAGTGACAGAACACACCCCAGAAGCCCTGCTGTCCCTTCCAGTCACAATCCCCCAACGGGTAAGCACAATCTGGATTTATGACACCATAGATTAGTTTTGCTGTTTTTGACCTTTATATAAATAGAATCTTTCAATACATTCTCTTTTGCACCCTGGTTTCTTTCACTAAACTTTGTGATTCATCCCTATCGTTGCATATCACCTTAATACATCTGCTCTCATTGCTGTATCCTATTTCGTTGAGTGAATATACCACCGTGTATTCATCCATTCTTCTTTCAATGAACATTGGATTATGTATTTCCAGTTTTGGAGCTATTAGGAATACTGCTGAGATGAACATGCTAGTACCTATGTTTTGGCGAACATGTATATGCATTTCTGTTGAAATAGCTTGGAATGAAATTGTTGGGTCACAGGGTAGGCCTATGTTCTGTTTTAATAGATATTGCTAGTTTTCCCAAGTGATGGCACCAATTTATCAAGGTATACCCCTAATTAACAGTGTATGAGAGTTCTGGGTGCCTCGTATGCCCTCCCACGTTTGGCATTCCTCTTTCTCTCCTTTTCCTCCTCCTTCCTTTTAACCATTCTGGTGGGCCTGCTGTGCAATCTCATGTAGTTTTAATTTGGAGTTCCCTGATGACCAATTCAATTGCATACCTTTTCATGTGTTTATCTTTCACTGGGAGGTTCTCTTTTGAGAAGTTCAGTGTAGATCTTTAAAAAACAAACACAAAAACAAAAAACAACAACAAAAAACCGTCACTATGGCCTCGCCTCTTTACTAAAGGCCAAGCCATCATGGTGAGGCTCCAAATAATTCCAAGTTAGGTTCGGAGAAGAGCAATCTCTCCAAAACACTTTTGTGTTCTCTTGGGCCCTCCCCTCCCCTGGAGAGCACCAACAGGGCGGCAGGGGACGACTTTTAATAGAAATTCGAAAGAGTCCTTTCTGGGAGGTGGAAAGAAAGACAGTTGGGTTTTTCATCAGAAAACAGCCACAGGGGCCTAAAGAACTACCACGAATTGCCTCCCCCGCACCCCCGTCCGCCTTCCCGGCACCCACTCCGGCCCGCCCCGCGGGGCTTTCTGGGGGCACCTTCTCCGGGGCGAGAGGGCGGTGAGGGGGACGGGTATCTCTTAAAGCAGAAATGTTAACACCCTCCTAACGGCGACTTGGAGGATTGTGGGGCCCAGCGCTGTTTCCCCGTAAAGGGTTCCCAGCCGCCTGCGTCCGAAGACGCCGGAGGGGTCGTGCGGCGGCCGCCCGCGGGGGTCAGTCTGGTGTGTGGGTGAGAAGTGGGGCTGGGGTCGCGGTCTTCGGGACTCGCGAGCCGGACCCCCGCGCAGCCCGCGGGGGGGAGCGCGCGTCTCCCTTCCGGAGGGAGCCGGATAAACGAGTCACGTTTTACGACCACATCAGCGGATCCGTTCCAAAAGAATCCTTGGCATTTGGCCGCAGCGCGGGGCCCTAACGGCTGCGGAGCGAGCCCCGCGGAAGGCAGTGGCGCCGTTATTGCCACTCCCGGGCGCGGCGACCTGGGACAGCGGAGAAGCGTGGGGGGCCCCGGAGACGGACGGTTGAGCGGAGCCGCAGGGCCCAACTGCAGTTGCCGGGTCCGGGTGGTGGACACGCTGAGCTGTCCCAGTGGCCGGCAGGTGGGAGGACCAGCCCGCGAGCTGGGATCGGGTCCAGGTGGGTGGAGACCCAGAGTTGGGCTGGGCTGAGGGAGAGCGGGTCCTGCGGCTCTGGAGAAACCGGCACGTCGCCTCTGAGTACTGGAGACAATATTGGTTATTTCCCGAGTACCCATTGTGTCTCAGTCCCTGCTCTAAATGCTGGGGATCCCACTGCGTACCAGACAATGGCCCTGCCCTCCCGGAGCTTATACTCTAGCGAAGAGACAGCAAGGAAAACACACGGATAGATAATAAAATGCCAAACGGTGATAAATCTTATGAAGAGAATACACAGTAAGAGATGGGGAGGCGACTGGTGTATTAAGGTGGGCGAGGGAGAAGGAATGGTATATTAAATCGGGGGTGGGGGTGGGCGAGAGGGATGGGGTGGGTCTGAGAAGTCCTTTCCCAGGAAGTGTCTTTTGACCAGAGACCTGACAGAAGTGAGGAAGCCATGAAGAATGGTCCAGGCGGAGGGAACTTGAAGGATGTCTAGCAGGGGTTAACTGTTAAGCAGATGAGATTAGTTTTGTAGGTTTTTGCAAGATGAAAACTGGAATTTTCTTAGAAAGTTATGGATCATCCATTCATTTAATGCTTTATTCCTGAAGTGTCAGAGAAGGGGAGTAAGGCCCGGTGTCCTTGGCAAAATACTATTAATTTTGTCCCAGTTCAATACATAGACTAAATTGAGAATTTCCACTTGTTTTCAAATGGAAGAAGAACTTATCTGAATTAATTTCATAAATAACCAAGTAGCATCTCCCTTTTTAACAAAAGTATTTACTCGAGTTTAAAGAGTTATGGACTGTTTTTGTTTGTTTCTCGATTTGTCCCCTCCCCCCATCTCCTAAATGAGGATGACTAGAAGACAAGGAGTTGCAGACAGGAAAGGAGGGAGATGAGACTGGGGTGAGAAGTTTGAAGAGAGAAATGGAAAGGAAGAGTAACAGAGTCTGTGCAATAGTCAGAGGAATGGCCTGTTCTAATTCTCTGCCTCCTCCTGATAAACTCAGGAAATAACACTGGTGCTTCAGCATACAACATCTCAGCTGATCCCCACAACCGTGCATCCACTTCAGGAGAGGAGGGAACAGATTCAGGACTTGATAACTGGTTAAGCAGAATCATGATTTCGGACTCCACTACAGCTCACTGAAGCACTTTAGGCCAAAGGTGGCTTATTTCCAATATTTTAAATTTTATATGGCAAAATAAGCCACATTAAGTCCCAGAATTTGGTAACAGCAAGATTACCTAACCCCTGCTTATTTTGCTAATGGGGAAACCACTAGTTGATGAAGAGCAATGACTCCAAATATAGGGGTTCCATTTTCACCATATCCAGCTCTGTCCCTTTTCTCTCCCCAGAACCCTTAACTTGATAAAATTCTTCCCACTGGCTACTGAACAAGTGGAAAGAGCTTTGTTGACGACCCCAGAATTGAGTTAATCTAAGACATCATTAGAATTCTGTGAAGGTTTCACATTCTTCCACAAGTATTTATTAGTGTGCCCACTGGTGGGCTAAGTCATACTTAAGCTCTTGAAGAGTTTAAGTAGATAGAGCGAATAAATAACTAGCCAATTACAATTTACAGGAAGCAGTACCTTGAAGAGGAGTTGGAGGGAGAGTCAATTCTTAGTATAGCAGAGAGATGGAGCGCAACAAACAGGTTGTGAGTATTAAGAATTTATGTCAGATTGGTATCAAACTGTTTTGTCATGGTTGTGTTAATAATCATGATACCTGTCATCTTCCTAAACTTTTGTTATCTTGATCATGTATGCCATACATAAGTGGTGGTGGGAGAGACTGTTGCAGCCAGTGGACTTGGTACATTCTCACGTTGTCTTTTCACAATTAACTAGTATTTGCCCCTTAGGGTGTTTTGTGCTTTCATATTATCAAGAGTAATAAGAATGATAAAATAGCCGTGTTCAGCATTGTAATTGCAAACAGGTCTTGGTAAAATTATACATAACTGGTCTTGGGGGAACATCCTCGAAAAGAAGCATGGCTGTGTAGGTGTGAAGAGTAATACAGAGTAATAGATGAATTCACAATAGGAAGAAGTCTTCTTATAGAGCAGACTCTAGAGTGTAACTGAGTCCCTATTACCTTAGAAGCATTGTGATAAGAATCTCCCAAAAGGCATTAACCCTTTGGAATGAGATGGGGTAGGGTAGACATCATTGGGTGGCTAAAATCACATATTGCCTGAAGTCAGTGGTTTACCACATGTGATCACATCCAGAAAAACTTTAAATAAAGTTGTTTCTGGGAAATCATTGGTATCTTGAATGGCTGGCGTCTCAGACTGCCCGATTTTTTTCCTGAACTGTTTAATGGTCATACTAAGGGAAGAAAAGCTGGGGGAGCAATTGCTCTTCCTTAGCATATTTTCCAAAAGATGAACATTTTGGAAAAATTTAAAAGTCAGTACATTTTAAAAGATGATACATTTACATGACAATTGTTAAGACTATTTTGGAAAGATGTTAGAGGAAGCAGTATAAGAGCAAGATATGAAACACAAAGCCACCGTGCCCCTGCCATCCCAGACCCCTATCTACTCCCCCCTGCTGTATATTTATTTAATAATTAGATTAGACCCTGTACTTTGTTTTCCATTTCAAAAATCACAGAATTGCCTACCTCTGTTAGTTGTGAGCTTCTAATTATGCCGACCTTATCGTTGTTAAGATACCACTATATCATTGTTCTTTTTATTTTAAAAGAAGCCCATATCTATGAAACATCCCAATAATACAAAGTCTCCTGAATCTTGGTAGTAATTAAGGATAAGTAAAGGTTTAAGATGGTTGTTGCTGTCGTTACTTTTGACAAGGTCATTTTGACATAGCCAGATACAAATGGCTATGAAAGTTTGTCCTATTTCATATCTATTAGCCACAGTATAATTAGCTTTTTGCATGACGTGTCTCTTTGCCTATTATTGTAACAATTAAATTAGATCATATATTCTAAGCACTTGGCCGAGTATTTGGCTATGTAGGGAAAAATCCAGTTCTTCCCTACTGTGATTCTTTCCTTTGGGTCTTGTTTCCTACTCACACAAAACACTTCAGTTCTAGTCACCAAATGTGTCAAGGTTTTTCCTCACACCAAGCAATCTTCTGTAACACCACTTAGTTGTCCTATAATTTTATTCAATTAGGACACTATCTACCTGGAGATAGTATCAGATTCCACAGGTTAGGGGCTCAGTCCTACTAGACTGACCCTCCCGCCAACACACTCACACACTTCAGATACCAGTTGCAAGCCCCGGTTATACCCATACTTCTGACCAGCTGGCCCTAGATCGGGGATTCCAACAACCCCTCCTTTGGGTTTGACTACTTTGCTGGAGTGGCTCACAGAACTCAGGAACACTTAGTTATATTTACCAGCTTATTAAAGACTATGATAAAGGGTGCAGATGAACAGTCAGATGAAGAGATACGTAGGGTAAGTCTGGGGGCTTCCCAAGTGCAGGAGCTTCTATCCTCCTGGACTTGGGGTGAGTCACCCTCCCAGGATGCATGTGTTCACCAGCCTGAAAGCTCTCTGAAAGCCCTACTGTTGGGATTTTATGGAGCTTCCTCACGTAGGTATGATCAATTTCTTGCCCCTCTCCCTGCTCTGGACGGTGAGGACGTGGGGCTGAAACGTCAAGCTTCTAACCATGGCTTGGTCTTTCTGGTGACCAGCCCCCATCCAGGAGTCCTCTCATTAATGTAATGAGTCACCTGATTAGAACAAAAGATGCTCCTAGCGCTCTCATCACTTAGGAATTTATAAGGGTCTTAGGATCTCTGTGTCAGGAACGGGGTCAAAGACAAATAATAGAACAAGAGATGCTCCTAATGTTCTTATCCCTTAGAAAATCACAAGGGTTTTAGGAGCTTTGTGCCAGAAGCTAGGCATATAGAAAATATTAAATAATTGGGAACTTCCAGTTATTTACATACATTGATTTGTGAGGCGGACTGAATTCAAGGTTTAAGATCTTGAGATAAATTTTCAAGGTCACACAGCTAGAGCATGCTGGAGCTGGCCTGTGATCAATGTCTTTATACCAAAGCCCTCTTTCTTTTCTTTTGTTTTGCATGGTCCTTGTAGTAGACAGATTAAGAGGTTCAGAACTCAAAAACAATGGGGAGAAAGCAATCACAGTGTGAAAAAGATAACCTACATTAGTATTCACCTGTTAGATTGTAGTTTAGGTTCAAGAGGAGATCAGGAAGGAATATAGAGTTAGAAAATTAAATCTAGGGGCACCTGGGTGGCTCAGTCTGGTGAGCTTCTGCCTTAGGCTCAGGTCATGATCCCAGGGTCTTGAGATCGAGACCAGCATCGGGCTCCCTGCTCAGCGGGGAGCCTGCTTCTCCCTCTGTCTGCCGCTCCCCCCTGCTCATGCTCTCTCTCTCTCTCTCTCTCTCTCTGACAAATAAATAAAATCTTAAAAAGAAAAAGAAAACTAAATCTAAAGACATCCAAAGATCCTTGCCCTCTAGCCCTCTGTAACTCCTTAGCTTTTTATGTTAGGGAATACCAGAGGTAAAATGACACACAAACATCACTTATACAAATTATGATGGGAATCAGATACATAGTTCTTTTATTCAAGTATTGCTCCCCTAATGAAATAATTTATGGAGTAACAGGATTGTTTTTCTCAAAAATGGGTAGTTCTCTGTGATTCGGTTATTCATTCAAATATTTCAAATAGTACCTATGGTAGGTACTGTTGGTTCCAAGGACTCACCTCAAGTAGCTTATATTCTGGCAAAGGAAGTGATACATTCTATTAAGAAAAATAAAGCAAGGTAAAGGCATACATGTTGGGATGGGAAGGTAGGGTTGCATAAATAATGTGGTCAAAGAAGGCCTGTGCAACATGAATTTGAGCAGGAACCTGAGTGACAATAAAGAGCCAGCCATGAGAAGATCTGAAGAAAGTGTTTCCGATAGAGGGAAGAGTAGATGTAAAGGTGCTAGGGTAGAAAGGCTTAGCAGATTAGAGCAAGGAGTCCACAAAGTTTTCTTTAAGGAGCCAGGTAGTATTTTAGGCTTTGTAGGCCCTATGTCTCTGTTAACAACTATTCAACTCTGCTGTCATATGTTAAAGCAGCCACAGACATTATGTAAACAAATGAGCATGGGTGTGTTATAATGAAACTATTTATAAACACAGGAAGAGGCTTGACATCAAAAGCATAAAGCATAAAAAAAAAAAGATAATTTCGGCCTGACCAAAATTAAAAGCTTCTGTTCTGCAAAACACCCAGTGAAGATGGTAAAGAGACAGGCTACAGAGAAAATATTTGCAAACCACGTATTGACAAAAAGCCCTCTCAAAACTCAACAGTAACTATAGTCAAAACAGGGTGGTATTAGCATAACATTAGACATAACTGAATAAAATAGAATTGAGAGTCCTGAAAGAAACTCCCATATGCCTCTGTTCAACTTTCAACAAGGATGCCAGGAGCATTCAGTGAGGAAATAATAGCCTTTTCAACAAATGGTGCAGGGACAACTGGATAGCCATGGGCCAAAGAGTGAAGTTAGACCCTTACCTCACACCATTTACAAAAATTAACTCAAAATGGATCACACACCTAAATGTAAGATCTGAAACCATAAAACTTTTTTTTAAAGATTTATTTATTTATTTGAGAGAGAGGTGAGCAAGGAGCAGAGGGAGAGGGAGTGGGGGAGTCCTTAAGCAGATTCCCCACTGAGCGCAGATCCCCGGACCCTGAGATCAAGAGTGACACCTGGACCTGAGCTGAAATCAAGAGTTGGCCGCTCCATGGACTGAGCCACCCAGGCACCCCTAAAACCATAAAATTTTTAGAAGAAAACATATATGTAAACCTTTGTGATCTTTCATTAGGCTACGGTTTCTTAGATAAGGTAGCAAAATGATGAATAACAAATGAAAAAATAGATATATTGGATATAATCAAGGTTAAACACTTGTGCTTCAAAGGACACCATCAAGAAAGTGAAAAGACAACCCTCAGAATGGGAGATAATATTTGCAAATCATGTGTACGGTAAAGGGACTTGTATCTAGAATATACAAAAACTAATTACAATTCAATAATAAAAAGACAAATAATGCAATTAAAAAAATGGCCAATGATCTGTGTGGACATTTCTCAGAAGATAAAGAACTAATAAGCACATGAAAAGATGCTCAAGGGCACCTGGGTGGCTCAGTTGGTTAAGCAACTGCCTTCGGCTCAGGTCATGATCCTAGAGTCCTGGGATCGAGTCCCACATTGGGCTCCCTGCTCAGCAGGGAGCCTGCTTCTCCCTCTGACCCTCTTCCCTCTCGTGCTTTCTATCTCTCATTCTCTCTCTCTCTCTAATAAATAAATTAAAAAAATAATTAAAAAAAAAAGAAAAGATGCTCAATATCACCAGCCCTTAGGGAAACGCAAATCACATCCACAGTGAGATATTATTTCACGCTCACCAGTTGTCTATAATTGAAAATACAGACACTGAAAAGTGTTGGCAAGGATGAAGAAATTGAAACCCTTTATACATTGCTGGTAGGAATATAAAATGGTATAGCTGTTTTGGAAAATAGGCTAGCAGTTCCTCAAAACATTAAACATAGAATCACCATATGACCCAGCAATGCCGCTCCTAGCTATATACCCAAGAGAACTGAAAATGTATGTTTACACAAAAACTTAAACTTGAGTGTTCATAGTAGCATTATTCACGATAGTGGAAACAACCCAAATGTCCATCAATTGATGATTGGATAAATAAAATGTGGTATAGCCGTACAATGGAATATTATTTAATAATAAAAGGAAACAGAGTGCTGATACATGCTATGATATGGATGAACCTTGAAAACATTGTACTGAGTTTATGAAGCCAGTGAAAAAGTCCACATATTGTATAATTCCATTTATATGAAACGTCTAGAATACACAAACCTATGAAGGCAAAAACAACTCTGAATATACTAGAAACCACTGAATTGTACACTTTGATGGTGAATTGTATAATATGTGAGTTTTATGTCAATAAAACTGTTATTTAAAAAGCCTCAACCTTTTTTTAAAGAATGAGCAAAAGGGGTACCTGGCTGGCTCCGTTGATAGAGCATGAAAGTCTTGATCTCGGGATTGTGAGTTCGAGCCCCATGTTGGGTGCATAGAGATTACTTAAAAAAAAAAAAAAGGAATAGACTATTGCTACATACAACAACTTGGATGGATCTGAACGGAATTATACTGAGTGAAAAGAGGCAATTTTAAAAGGTTATATATGATATGATCTTGTTGTGGACTGAATGTATCCCCCCCCCAGATTCATTATGTTGAAATCTAATCCCCAGTGTGATGGCACTTGGAGGTGGGGCCTATGAGAGGCTTTTAGGTTATAAGGGTGGAGCCCTCATGAACGTGATTTGTGCCTTTGTAAGAAGAGGCCAGAGAGCTACTTTGTGTGATTTCTCTCTGCCGTGTGAGGCTACAACGAGAAGGCGACTATCTGTAAACGAGGAAGAAGACCTTCACCAGAACCCAACCATGCTAGCACCCTAATCTTAGACTTCCAGCCTTCAGAACTGAGAAATAAATTGTTGTTTAAGGCACCCGGTCTATGGTACTCTGTTATAGCAGCCCAAACTAAAATAGGTTCCATTTATAGAACATTTTTTTAAATGATAAAAATATAGGGCGGCTGGGTGGCTCAGATGGTTAAGCGTCTGCCTTCGGCTCAGGTCATGATCCCAGGGTCCTGGGATCGAGTCCCGCATCGGGCTCCCTTCTCCTTGGGGAGCCTGCTTCTCCCTCTGCCTCTGTCTCTCTCTCTCTCTATGTCTCTCATGAATAAATAAATAAAATCTTTAAAAAAAATAAATGATAAAAATATGGAGGTGGAGGACAGACTAATGGTTGCTACTGGTTGGGATCGGGAGAGTGATAACTGGCTGTAGGGTGAGTAGATTTATCAATATCATTTCCCTGGTCGTGATATTGCACTATGTTATGCAAGATGTTGCCATTAGGGGAAACTGGGTAAGGAATATATGGGATCTGTGTATTATTTCTTACAAATAAATGTGAATCTATAATTACCTTAAAAAGTTAAGAAAACAAACTACAAAAAGAAAACACAAGAAACAGTTCGTAGGCCGCATTTGGCCCAAAGACCATTATAAGAACTGCAAGGAAAGAGGGTAGTGCATCAAGGAGAAGAGTTTGAAATAAGATTGGGGCGGCAGCCCAGGGCCGGATCACCTAGGGCCTACTGGACCATGGTGAGATGTTTGAGTTGTTTTTTTTTTTTTTAATATGATAAAAGGCCACTGGAAGGGTTTTGACCAGGGGAGAAATAAGTCAGATTTATGTTTTTAAGAGGTCACTAAAACCTGTTGGTTGGACAATAAACTGTATAGAAGCAGACAGATCTGTTACTGGCCTATTGGTAGAGATCATGTTGGCTTGAGTACAGATGGTAGTAACCGGTAGTAAAAGCAGTGAGTTCGGCAGGCAGGACTTGCTGATGAATTGGGCAGAGGGTGAGAATGTAATACAGAACTCAATCCTAGTTCCTTTGTTTTTAGCTTAAGTGATTGAGGTAGGAAAACTGGAGGAAGCACAAGTCAGTGGAGAAGTGAGCAAGAGCGTGGAGCACTCCCGGGTTTCAGATTCCCATTAGCCCTCCTTGGCGAGACATCCAATTCTGTAGCTTAGAGACCGGGTCCCAACTGGAGATTGAAATTTGATATAAATGGTATTTAAAGCCACGGGTCTGGAGGTGACAAGCCAGGGCATGAGTGTATGTAGAAAAGGGTTTTAAGGACTGGACACTGGAGACAGTCCAGCATTTAGAAATGGTGAGAAAAGGCAGGAACTAGAAACCAGGACAGACAGATGTATCAAAAGTCAAGGGAAGAAACTTATTTGAGTGATTAGTTTTGTCAGAGGTTTTTGAGTGGTTGGGAAAGAAAGAGAGAATTGGCCATTGGATTTGATAAGATTGAGTTTGTTGATGACCTTGACAGAAGTTGTTCAGATAGAGCAGGAGGGACAAAAGCCTACTGGAGTAGGTTTAATAGAGATGACTTAAGGAATGGGAGGAATTTTACTTTAAAGGGAGCCCAGATATGGGGTGCTCATCTTGAGAGGGACTTCCTTCCTTCCTATAGAGAGAGAAGAATTCTTTCCTTTCTATAAAGGAATATATGTGTTTTAAGAATTTTTTATGGTAGGGGCGCCTGGATGGCTCAGTCGTTGAGCGTCGGCCTTCTGCTCAGGTCACGATCCCAGGGTCATGGGATCGAGCCCCGCGTCGGGCTCCCTGCTCTGCAGGAAGCCTGCTTCTCCCTCTTCCACTCCCCCTGCGTGTGTTCCCTCTCTCGCTTTGTCTCTCTCTGCCAAATAAATAAATGAAAATCTTAAGAAAAAAAAAGAATTTTTTATGGTTAAAAAACTATATTTAGAATTAGCCAGCTGGACTCAGTTTAGATGATCCCAGTTTCTTTGGCAACATCCAAAGCATCACAGTCAAGAGGCAGTTGAACATATACCTTCTCTCCATTAGGCCTGATCAGGGTATTGGTTGGCTTTGGCTGTGTCCGTGTCACAGAGCTTCCTCACAGCCCATTTGGTCTGCTGCTTGGTGGCTTTGACATCCACTCCACAGTGAATGCAAGAATATTGTGGTCTTCTTTCTTCATGGCTGAGTCAGTGGTCGGGGGGAGTTGATGATGGCATATTGGTCAAGCTTGTTTCTCCTGGGGATGCTCTTCTGAGGATGTTTGGGCTGCCTTTGGAGTCGTGGTGTGTGGCACCTTTTAGCACTGCTTTTTTGGCCTTTAAAACCTTTGCTTTTGGCTTCAGCTTTGGGAGGGTCAGGGGCTTCCTTATTCACTTTCAGCAGCATCTTTGTAAAAAAGGCATTAAGTTTTTTTTTTTTTTTAATTTGACACAGGGAGAGCGAGAGAGAGCGAGAGAGGGAACACAAGCAGGGGGAGTAGGAGAGGGAGAAGCAGGCTTCCCGCAGAGCAGAGCCCGATGTGGGGCTCGATCCCAGAACCCTGGGAGCATGAGCTGAGCCGAAGGCAGACACTTAAAAACTGAGCCACCCAGGTGCCCCAACAGATCTGTATTTTAAAAAGCAGCTATAGGGGCACGTGGGTGGCTCAAGGGGTTAAGTGTCTGACTCTTGATTTTGGCTCAGGTCATGATCTCGGGATCATGGGATCAAGGCCGAGTCGGGCTCTGCGCTCAGCTCAGTCCGCTTGTCCCTCTCCCTCTGCTCCTCGCCCCGCCCCCCGCCAAAGCTCTCTCTCTCAAATAAATAAATACATAAAATCTTTTTAAAAAGGCAACTATAGTGTTGTGACGTTTATGATTATACCTGGGGAAATTGAAGAAAATGAGACTAGTTAGTATTCACCGCAAATTAAGCAATGACTATGAGCATGGGGCATAGATTTCACCTAAAGCGTTACAATTCAAGGGTTTTTAATATACTCACAGGGATCTGCAACCGTTAATCAATTTTAGAACATTTTATCACCCCAGAAGAAGCCCCATAATCATTAGCAGTCTCTCTGCATTCCTCCTTAACCTCTCCCAGCTGTTGGCAACCGCCACTCTACTTTCTGTCCCTGTGGATTTGCCTATTCTGGACATTTCATGAAGGGAATCATAAAATATATGACCTTTTGTGACTGGCCTCTTTTACTTAGCGTGATGCTTGAAGGTTCATCCATGTTGTAACACGTACTTCATCCCTTTCTATGAGTAAATAATATTTAATTATGATTATACTGCATTTATTTATCCATTGATCACTTAATGAACATTTGGGTTCTTCCTTTTTTTTTTTAGCTTCCTTTTATTTTTCTTAAAGACTTTATTTATTTATTTGACACAGGGCGAGAGACAGCAAGAGAGGGAACACAAGCAGGGGGAGCGGGAGAGGGAGAAGCAGGCTCCTGGTGGAGCAGGGAGACTAATGTGGGGCTTGATCCCAGCCCCCTGGGATCATGACCTGAGCCGAAGGCAGACGCTTAACGATTGAGCCACCCAGGCGCCCCAAGGTTTCTTCCATTTTTGACTATAATGAATAATGCTGTTATGAACATTCTTGTGCATGTTTTTATGTGGACATAGGTTTTCAATTCCCTTGGGAATATACATTGGAGTAAAATTGCTAGGTCATAGAGTAACTCTGTATTTAACTGTTTTCCAAAGCACCACACCATTCTACATACCCACCAGTAATTGTGAAAGTTCTCATTTCTCCATACCCTTGGAACAACAATTGTTATTTTTTTTTCGTATGGCTATGCTGGTCCATGTAAATTGGCATCTCAGTATGTCAATATGAGTTCAATTTGCATTTCCTCAACCACTAAAGATGTTTTTTGCGTATGGGCCATTTGTGTATCTTCTTTGGAGACATGTCTATTCAAGTCCTTTGCTCATTTTTAAATTGGATTATCTTTTTGTTAAATTGTAAAATTTTTATTTTTATTTTATTTTTTTTTTAGTGAGTTCTATCCCAATGTGGGGCTCAAACTCACAACCCCATGATCACGAGTCACATGCTCTACTGACTGAGCCAGCCAGGTACCCCAAGTTGTACATTCTGTTTTTTGGGTTTTTTGGTTTTTTTTTTTAAGTAGGCTCCATGCTGGGCATGGAGCGACGTGGGGCTTGACCTCACAACCCTGAGTCAAGACCTGAGTGAGCTGAGGTCAAGAGTCAGACGCTCAACCGACTAAGCCACCCAGGTGCCCCCCGACTTGTAAATTCTTATATATTCTAGATACGTTCTTTATCAGATATATGAATTTTATTTTCTCACACTATATAGGTGGTTCTTTTACTTTCTTGATGGTATCCTTTCAAACATAAAAGTTTTATGTTGATGAAGTCCAATTTATCTCATTTTTCTTTCCTTACTTCTACTTTTGATATTATAAAAAGCTTCATCTGACCCAGGTCAAAAAGGTTTACATTTGGATCTGTGAACCATTTTGAGTTAATTTTTATGTATAGTGTGAGGAAGGGGTCCAACTTCATTCTTATGTTCATGGATATCCAGTTGTAAACATCACCCTTTTCTTTTGTTCTTTTTTTTTTAAGATTTTATTTATTTATTTGACAGCGAGACAGGGAACACAAGTAGGGGGAGGGGCAGAGGGAGAGAGAGAAGCAAGCTCCCCATTGAGCAGGGAGCCCAGCACAGGATTCGATCCCTGGACCCCGGGATCATGACCTGGACCAAAGGCAGATGCTTAACGAACAGAGCCATCCAGGCGCCCAAAACAGCACCATTTTCAAAATAAAATTTGCTCTTGGGCACCTGGGTGGCTCCGTTGATTATGCATCTGCCTTCAGCTCAGGTCATGATCCCGGGGTCCTGGGATCGAACCCCGCATCAGGCTCCCTGTTCAGCGGGGAGCCTGCTTCTCCTTCTCCATCTCCCTCTGCCTGCTGCCCGCCCGCTTGTGCTCTCTCTCTCTCTGCCAAATAAATGAACAAAATCTTTAAAAATTAAAAAAATAAAATTTGATCTTGTTCAATAACTAGTCCAGTATTTTTTTTAAGATTTTATTTATTTATTTGACAGATAGAGAGCACAAATAGGGAGAGAGGTAGGCAGAGGGAGAGAGAGAAGCAGGCTCCTCGCTGAGCGGGGAACCCGATGCGGGGCGTGATCCCAGGACCCCGGGACCATGACCTGAGCCGAAGGCAGACACTGAACGACTGAGCCACCCAGGTGCCCCTACCTAGTCCAGTATTAAGGGATATTTTCTGAAAGCAGATTTGAAAGTACTTGATGGCTTGAAAGTCAGAGAGATAGAAGCATCAGAATTTTTATTTTAGGAACTAGATAATTAGTAATGCCATTAATCCAAGCGGAGAAATCAATTAGGGGAGGTAAAGCACAAGCAGATTTGGAAGATCAGTTTTGAGCATGTTGAGCTTGAGGTACTTATAGGATATCCAGGTAGAGATTCATAGGAGGCAATTATAAATTTGGTCTGGAATTCAAAAGTTTATTTAGGGTGCCTGAGTGGCTCAGTCTGTTAAACATCTGCCTTCGGCTCAGGTCATGATCCCAGAGTCCCAGGATCGAGCCCTATGTCGGGCTCCCTGCACAGTGGGACGGTGGAGAGTCAGCTTCTGTCTCTGACCCTCCCCTGTCTTGTGCTCTCTCTCTCTCTCTCTCAAATCAATCAATCAATAAAATCTTAAAAAAAAATGTTTGGAGTGAAAACGAAATTTAGAAGTCCCTTCTTCTGTGAGAGGTTGAGAACACGAGAAGCTGTTCAAAGATGAACCTGGTGTTTAAGAGTCATTGAAGAAGAAGAACCAAGGGGGGAAAAAAGTAGAACTAAGAATTAGAAGAGTTGAAGACTACCTAGAAAATGGTGTGGGAACTGAGAGAGATTGGGGGGCTCATAACAGTTTAAATGATGAAAAAAGTTTCCATTGGACAACAGCTAAGAAGGTCACTGGTTTTACAGTTAGGTTATTCATGTCTTTATTGAAATGGAAGCTTCAGCAGAGAGGTTGCAATGGAATGTGGGGAAGAATGCTTGCACCTTCAAGCAAAAACATTTTTTCTTCGGAAATTATTGCTAAAGACTGTACCTACCATCTTGGTAACCTCAAGGAAGGAGCACAAGGAGGGCAGCGTGCTTTTCTTTTCCTCTAATTCTGTCTCTACCCTCCAATACTTAATACAACTGAGAGAAGCCTGGAATGTCATAGCAAGACTTTCCAAAGACAAGGAGATAAAAGAAGAAAAAAGAACATTACAAAACTTAGGATTAATAGGTACTTCTCTTTCAGTGAACTGGTTCATGGAAGACCTATCTTGCTGAGAAGCTCTTGGCCTAGTTCCATTTATCAGAGGCCAACCTTGTACCTCTTGGGAGGGTCCTCAAACACATCAAAGTCTAAGGGAACAAGGTCCAGTTTCCTTATACATATATGTAAGAGTTCTGGTTTCCTTTTTATGGACCTACCTCTTTTCTCCAGGTGAAAGAAAGTCTACTTTTTTGCAGGGAAACCATACCTTCCCACAAGCATGTAGCCATAGGTATAGGTGATAGCCTTATTTCATAAAATAAATAAAATTCTAGTCATTTCAAAGATATTGCTAGTGACAGGTATGTAATTTCATATAGAGGTCTGCACTACTGTGCAGACCGCTAGCTATTCTGAAATATGTTGATGCTGAATAGGAGGGAAAGAAATAGAAACAGGGAGTATAAATCACTCTTTGGAGGAAGTCAACAGTGAAGAGTACCTTGACAGAGTACTTTAGAGAAGCTGAGGTATAGGAAGAATGAAAGTATTTCAGGATGGAGGTACTTTAGAATTTCATTGGCAGCAGGAAAAGACAAGCAGAAAGTGAGAAATTTAAGGCAGAGCTGGGAATAATAGATGGAACAGTGTCCTGGACCCTAGATAGGATAAGGTATGGAAGATAAAAATTTCTAAAATAAGCAGGATTTTAGAATGAATGGATTAAGGGTGAGGTGAGGGTAAGGAATGAAAGTTAACAAAACCCGTTTTCTAAAACAGCATGAGGTCCGGTCATCTGGGAAAATGGGGGAAACAGGGATGAGATTGGAGCTTGGAAAAGGCTGGCAAAGGTTTGTTTCTCTGATGAAGTATTTTCTCCATACCTTAGAATCTTGAGCAATACTCCTGTAGAGAGATGTCATTTCCTGTACATTAACCCTCTGAAGATAACTGGTTGGTTGTCTGAATCTTTTTTCTGTCCCTCTATTATATAAATTTCATTTCTGCCGCAGGGCCAGCCTGGAGATGCCTTCAAATGCCAGATTCCTGAGCCTCTTGTGCAGTAGGACTGTTTCACCCACCTGATGAAAAACTCCCAGGATTGGTTTAGGCTTCTCTGATACTCCACCCTGCATGCTGAAAAAAGTGAACAAACTAGAAAGAGAATTGATACTGTTATAAATGCACAGTCACTGGGGCACCTGGGTGGCTCAGTTGTTTACGTGTCCGACTCTTGATTTCTGCTCAGGTTGCAATGGAGTCGTGGGACTGAGCCCCATGTGAGGCTCCGAGCTCCGTGCAGAGCCTGCTTGAGTTCTCTCGCTCCCTCTCACTCCCCCATCACTTGTGTTCTCTCTCTCTCGAATAAATGAATAAATAGAATCTTTAAAAAAATTTTTTAAAAGGGGCACCTGGGTGGCTCAGTCAGTTGGGTGTCTGCCTTTGGCTCAAGTCAGGGTCCCGGAGTCCCGGGATTGAGCCCCGCATCGGGCTCCCTGCTCAGTGGAGATCCTGCTCCTCCCCCTGCCCCTCACCCTGCTCATGCTCTCTCTCTCTCTCTCTCTCTCTCTCTCTCTTGCTGTCTCACTCAAATAAATAAAATCTTTTTTAAAAAAATTTAAAAATAGTAAATTCACAGTCATCAATCTCACCGAGTTATTAATAATGCTCAGCAATCTGTAATTATCCAGTGCAATTTTCTACCAAATATAAGAAATTAATTCAGTTCATCTATATTATTATTTGATTATCCATTTCTTCAACAAATATTAATTGAGCTTCCAGTATATATCAAGTTCCTTCTAGACATTAAGAGTATGGGTCAAATAATATTGATAGAAAAGGTCCCTGTTGAAATGGGGACAGACAAGAACCAAAGAAATAATTTCAGATAATGATAAGAGTATGAGAGAAATTAAAACAGGGAGGTATGGTAAATGATGGATGGGGAGAAAGGCAACATAGACAGCCTGCCCGAAGGAAGCCTCTCTGAAGAACAGGCTTTGAGCTCAGACCTGAATGACAAGAAGGAATCTGGCATTTGAAGACATCTGCAGGTAGGCCCTGCAGCAGAAATAAAATTAATATAATAGAGGGACAGAAAAATGACCTAATATGGCTGGAGCTTAGTGAATCAGGGGAATAGTGGTAGAAAGAAGGCAGGAAAGAGGGAGAGATAGGCGCCAGATATAGTTTTGATACCTGTGTGAAGAATGAATTGTACAGTAAGAATGAATCAGTAAGACCGATTAAGAGACAATAAGCTGGGGTACCAGGCTGACTCAGTCAGTAAAGCATGTGACCCTTCATCTTGGCGTTGTGATTTCGAGCCCCATGTTGGGTGGAGAGATCACTTGAAAAAAGCAAATGAAATCCTTTTTAATTTTTAATTAATTTATTTTTTTAAAGATTTTATTTATTATTGACAGAGAAAGACAGCGAGAGAAAGAACACAAGCAGGGGGAGTGGGAGGGGAAGAATCGGGCTCCCCACTCCAGAAGGAACACAAGCAGGGGAAGCAGGCTTCCCACTGAGCAGGGAGCCCAATTCGGGGCTCAATTCCAGTGCCCTGGGATCATGACCTGAGCCGAAGGCAGACGCATAACGACTGAGCCACCCAGGCGCCCTTAAAATCTTTTTCTTTTTAAGTTTTATTTGTGTATTTGAGAGAGACAGGGCATGAGAAGTGGGGAGGGTCAGAGGGAGAGGCAGGCTTCCCGCTGAGCAGGGAGCCGGACATGGGACTGGATCCCAGGACTCCAGGATCATGACCTGAGACAAAGGCAGTCGCTTAACTGAGTGAGCCACCCAGGCGCCCAAGTAAATAATTTAAAAAAAGAGAGAGACATACTGCAATAGATGAAGTGACAAATTATGATGGTTTTGACAAGGGTGAGGCCGTAGAGAGTGGAAGAAATCTGGGTATATTTTGGAGGTAAAACTGACCATACTTCCTGCTGTGTTAAATTTGGAAGGTAGGAGAAAGAGAAATCCTGAAGAGCTCCTAGCATTTTCGCTTTTGCAAAAGGGTGAATGGTGATAGTGTTTACAAAAATGGAGAAGACTAAGGAAGGAAGGAAGCGATCTGAGGATTTGGAAGAGGAATCAGTGCTTCTCTTTTGGCCATGCTTAGTTTGAGATGCCTTTTAGCCAGTGAAGTAGAGCGAGCAGACAGGCAATAGACGGATGACTCTGGCAATCAGATCAGCAGTGAGAAACTCATTACCTTACAAGGCAGCCCGTTTTTGGAGAGCTTTAATTACTAGGAACTTCTTTCTATGACATTGAGATGATGAAAAATGTAATATAAATGGGATACCTACTTCAATTTGGGATTACTGAAAAATGCGTATTTTGGGAAGCACAACAAATATGTGAAGAAAGTTATCATGTCGTCTGCCATACTCTGATTCTCTAAGCTAAATAACACTAGTTCCCTCAGCTGCTCTTCATTACCTTGTTTCAAGATACTTCATCATCCTAGTCATGTCTTTTTTCTTTTTTAAAGATTTTCTTTATTTATTTGACAGAAAGAGACAGGGAGACTCATGTCTTTTGTAAAGTAGGATGTCAAGGACTAAAGTGATCTGGAGAACATATCCCCTACACAGGACTAATATCCCTCTGATTTGCTATTCTTTCAAAAACATGTTGGTTCACTTTTTCTTAAAAAGATGCTATTTATTTATTTGAGAGAGAGATAGAAATCAAGAGTAAGGGGGAGGCACAGAGGGAGAGGGTGAAGCAGACTCCCCGCTGAGCAGGGAGCTCAATCCCAGGACCCTGCGATCATGACCTGAGCCAAAGGCAGACACTTAACCAACTGAGCCACCCACGCGCCCCGATGTTTGTTCACTTTTTATAATTTGTCAGTTTCCTTTCTTGCTGTCATTAGTGTGTTAGGGCCCCTGCATGTGGCATAAGACATCTCTTCTAATTTTCTTTTAATACAGTGTTGCTGATTTGGAAATCAGATAACGAACTTATGCTCTGTATCAGTTATTAACATTTTGTATTGTATGTTGGGAATATTTTATAGTCATTTAGAAAGAGAGAAAGGGTATGGTTTCTTAGAGGGGCCAACAGAGCCCTCCTATGAAGAAGGCTTTGCAGTCTAGTGAAAAATATCTTTTTTCCTTTGTTTTTCATAGCTTACATTCAAAATAGGTTAGTTTGGGACACCTGGGCGACTCAGATGGTTAAGCGTCAGCCACTGGCTCAGGTCATGATCCCAGGGTCCTGGGATGGAGTCCTGCGGAGGCTTCTCCCTCTGCCTGCTCCTCCCCCTGCGTGTGCACTCCTGCGCGTGCACTCTTGCGCGTGCATGTGCACGCGCACGCTCGCTCTCTCTGATCAATCAAACCTTTAAAAACAAAAACGAAATAAGTTCGTTTTCTGAATAGTTGAGTTACAAATGGGTGAGGTCTTGCAGTCTTTTACACAAGGATCTCATGAGAGATTTCCTAAGGGAATGGTTCTCACTCAGCAGTGATTTTGCTCCCCAGGGACACTTGCCATTTTTCTACAGACATATTTGGTTGCTGTGACTGTGGCAAAGAAAATGCTACTGGCATCTAGTGAGTAGAGACCAGGAATGCTGCTAAACGTCTCACAGGGCACAGGACTAAACCCAATAACAGAGAATTACCTGGCCCACAATAGTACCTAGATTTTTTTTCCTATTTTTTTAATTATTATCTTAATCACCATACATAACATCATTAGTTTTTGATGCAGTGTTCCATGACTCATAATTTGCGTATAACACCCTAGATTTTAAAACCTTGGTCTGTGGTATTTCTCTGATTTTTTTTTCTTTTTTTGGCTAACCTTATTGGAGAAAAGGTTAGTAAGACTTTAGGTGAAAAATTGACACGATGTAAACTTAATGAATTAATTCTGCATCCAATTAATCACTCCTCTTTCCTTTTATTGCATGCCAACCATCTATTAGTAATCTTTCTAGAACTTAATGGGAAAATAATGAAGCACTACTTTTTCTCACTTTGAAAAATTTTCGTACCTCTCAGGTTTTTCTTTGTTTTGTTTTGCTTTTTAAGTTTATTTATTTGTCTTTTTAGTCATCTCTACAGCCAACATGGAGCTCAAACTTATGACCCCAAGACCAAGAGTCACATGCTCTTCCAAGTGAGCTAGCCTGGTGCTCCTATAATCTTTTGTCTCCCAGGCTCCATAATTATTAGAATATTAACAAGTGTAAAAAAAAAGAGAATATTAAGTAGTGTTCAGTGATCAAATTTGGGCATTTTTTATGCTTTTTATTTAAAGGAAAAATTTACTCTCACTTTTCTCATTGCCCTTCCTGGCCTTTAGTTTCTCTTCCCCATATCTCATTCATTTTTTCCTTTTAGAGAGGTCATGTTTCTTGAGAAGAGGATAATCCTGCTTTTCTCCGGTCATATCTCAATATTAGATAAATACAATACAAGGTAAACCGGAAGCTTTGTGGCCCTCATCTTTCAGGTGCCCCAGTGAGGCATGCAGCTATTTTGGGATGCAGCTATGCTCATCAAGCTCCCTAGTGTGTTACTGGTGAGACAGGCGGGGCAGAAGTCACTGTCCCATCACTGTTTGTACTTCGAGGTAGAGGTGTGGGAGCCAAAAGAATGCTCTTCACTGCACGTCCTCTACGGTGGGAATGTGCTTGTCTTTTCCTGGGGATGTTTCGTTTCTTGGTGTGGACCCCAGGTGTCAGGATCAAAGAGGAAATAATGAGACAGGAGTAAAGAGCTTCATTCTCCGAGTACCTGAAAGGAGTGAGGGCTAATGGAAACTAAAAAGTAAAAGGGAAGAAATAAATTCTTTTTTTTTTAAGATTTTATTTATTTATTTATTTGAGAGAGAGAATGAGAGAGAGAGCATGAGAGGGGGAAGGTCAGAGGGAGAAGCAGACTCCCCACTGAGCAGGGAGCCCGATGTGGGACTCGATCCCGGGACTCCAGGATCATGACCTGAACTGAAGGCAGTCGCTTAACCAACTGAGCCACCCAGGTGCCCGGAAGATATAAATTCTTTCCTCAGCCATGCCCCAAAAGAACAACCAGGTAGCACTCTTCAGATGCTTCTAATTTTTCAAATTACAACTGTGTCACCGCTCAGAATCTGGTGGTAAAAATAATCCTTCCCCTTATACCTTTATGTTCAGAGCTGGCAATTGATTCATTCATTCTTTCGTTCAGATATTTATTGAATGTATCTATATATACCAGGCACATAAATGTACCAGGGAAGCTTCTAAAAACCTGGAAATTTTAAGTGTATATTTGAAAGGGGAGTGATAACTGAATACCTAATTAATAGTCAAAACGTTTCTATAATTTGTCACCTTTCTTCCTCGGGGTAACAAATCACTAAGTATTTGTATGGGCGGTATATTTGTGGAACTCTTGAGATTGCAGAGAATACCACAGCTAGGTCTTTCTCCTTCAGCCTTAAGACCACCCTTTAGGGATGCCTGGGTGGCTCAGTCGGTTAAGTGTCTGCCTTGAGCTCAGGTCCTGATCGCAGGGTCCTGGGATCGAGCCCCGCATCGGGCTCCCTGCTCAGCATGGAGTCTGCTTCTCCCTCTCCCCCTCTCCCTGTGTCCATCTCCCTGCTCGTGCTCTCTCTCTCTGTCTCTGACAAGTAAATAAATAAAATCTTTAAGGGCGCCTGGCTGGCTCAGTTGTTAAGCGTCTGCCTTCGGCTCAGATCATGAGCCCAGGGTCCTGGGATGGAGCCCCGCATCGGGCTCCCAGCTCGGCGGGAGGCCTGCTTCTCCCTCCCCCACTCCCCCTGCTTGTGTTCCCTCTCTCACTGTGTCTCTCTCTGTCAAATAAGTAAATAAATAAAATCTTAAAAAAATAAACAAAAATAAAATCTTTAAAAATAAATTTAAAAAAGACCACCTTTTAGAATGAGCGGACCGAGACACAGGTTGAACGATGTAACTAATCACTAGCTAGTTTGTAGCAGAGCAGGTCGGGGACCATAGTCTGAGGTGAGGTTACCTGGGTTTTCTAATTTTCAGCCTTGTCTTTGTTCTAAAAATAGAAGTGAGAGCAGATGGATTGCAGAAAGTGCTTTCCACCACCACCGCACCAGGTTGGTTTCTCTCCAGAAAGCCTTCTGACAAACAGTGGATAGGATAGTGAAATGAAAGAACAGAGTTTGGGGTTCAGGGGTACGGTTGGGCGAAGCAACGGAAGGAGGGGATTAGAAAAAGCTCTGAACGAAGAGAGCGTATTTTAGTTGGGACAAAGCGTGTAAGCTAAAAGTGACACGTCTGGTATCTCTGGAGGACAAATAGTCCTGTAAAACAGGAAAAAATGCGTTAAGATTTTACTTCATTTCCCACCTAAGGGCATAGAGTCAAAGTAGCATGTGTGGTATTTAAAGACTGTGGCAGCATCGCCTGAACTTGCTTTTCCAGCATTGTCTCTCCCTAGACTCCTATACGCACCCTGCTCTTCAGGTAAATTGGTCAAAGCCCTATTTCCCGACCTTCTGCCCAAACTTCCTACCACCATACCTTTGCCGGGGCCATTCCATTTTCCTGAAATGCCCTTCTGTAATCTCTGCCTCTCTTCTCTCCTCTCTCAGTCACCTGTCCAGACCTAGTCCAAATTCTAACTTCATGAAGGCTCTCTGGATTCTTCCCACGTGAACAGAATCTCTTAACACTTTGGCTGCCTTCAGAACTTTTTTGTCTTGTCCCCTCAATGCCAGATTGTAACCAACTTGAGGGGAGGGACTTTGGGTCTTCTGCATTATTTAGAAGAATGCTGTGCATTTTGTAGGCTCTCTGAAATCGTATTTATGTATATATCTTCGTTTTTCTCAACATTGCCTTTTTAAAAACTCATTAAAATTTTTCTGTCTTCAGGGGCACCTGGGTGGCTCAGTCGTTAAGCATCTGCCTTCGGCTCAGGTCATGAACCCAGGGTCGTGGAATTGAGCCCCGCATTAGGCTCCCTGCTTGGCGGGAATCCTGCTTCTCTCTCTTCCACTCTCCCTGCTTGTGTTGCCTCTCGCTGCCTCTCTCTGTCAAATAAATAAAATCTTAAAAAAATTTTTTCTGTATCCATGGGGCACCGGGGTGGCTCAGTTGGTTGAGCATTTGCCTTTGGTTCAGGTCATGATCCCAGGATCCTGGGATCAAGCCCCACATCGGGCTCCCTGCTCAGCAGGGAAACTCCTTCTCCCTCTCCCACTCCCCCTGCTTGTGCTCTCTCTATCTCTCTGTGAAATAAATAAATGAAATCTTTAAAAAAAAAATTTCTGTATTCAGAAAACCATCGTTTCTTATTGTTTTTATTAGATGTGATGTTATCTAAAGGTGAAGGGGTCCAGGTAAGCATGCAGCTCTAGGAAAAAACGAAAAATGGAATTGAAAGAAGCCAAGTTTCTGGCTAGGGTGTGGGGACAAACCTGACTTTAGGAAAAGGGAGATATTGGAAAAGAGAATGGGATAGACAAAAGGAGCATTAAGATGGTGGCTTGTGGGTGCCTGGGTGGCTCAGTTGGTTAAGCGACAGCCTTCGGCTCGGGTCATGATCCTGGAGTCCCGGGATCGAGTCCCGCATCGGGTTCCCTGCTGAGCAGGGAGTCTGCTTCTCCCTCTGACCCTCCCCCCTCTCATGTACTCTATCTCATTCTCTCTCTCAAATCAATAAATAAAATATTAAAAAAAAAACGGTGGTGGCTTGTAACCTGGGAGAAATGGAAAGAAAAGAAGAAAGAGCAAGAAAGACAAAGAACTGTAGAAATTTTGAGATACAAATATTGAAAAGAGGGAAGGAGGAACAGTCGAGAGACCAAAAGGGTTAGGTCTAAGGGAAAGGTGTGACTTAGCCTTTGTTGTCTTTGGGAGATGCCTCGCAGAAGACCACAAGCAAGAAAAGGAAGTGAAAAACAACACAGACGTCAGGTTACCCTCTGTATAACCTCCCACTGAACCCTTCCTTGGAAATAAGAATGACTGAGGAAGGCATAGGAGGATAAAGAAACACCCGTCCAACTGCCGCTCTTCTCGGTGACGTTCTGTGTGAGGCTGTTTTCACCGGGATCCAGTGTGATCTGGTTCGGCCCCTGACTCTGTGTCTCCCCTCCTGCGTCTCCACATGTATTTCAGGTCCTTGGCTTTGCTTATGGCTGTGCACCTCTAACTGTGGGCAGTATGTCCCCATCCATCTCTGTAAGTAAGTGGTTGATGGCATCTTATTACCTATGCCTCAAGTCTCATCTGTGTCTGTGTCTTTTTCTTTTGTCTTAATCTTGTATTTGCCTCTCTGCCCTCTCTCCCATTCTGCTTCTGTCACAGTTTTTCTTACCAGCTGGCTTACTATGATTTCATCTCCACAGCAACCCCTTCCTGGGGAAGAATGAAGGGAAAGGGAAGGAAGAGAGAGCCTAGAATAGATGGACAAGGAGAAAGTGGATAGGAGTTGAGGACAACTCTCTTGGAACAGAGTAGAAACAAACTATGTGGGTGGATTCCAGCGAACTCACACAAAAACCTAAGGGAACACAAATTGGGGGGCCAAACCCAGCCCTTGCTAGCATATTCATTCAGCAGATTCCTTCTATTTATGCTAAGCTGTCATCTGTTTATCCCTCCCCAGTGATTCAAATTAACTAGTCTTTCTTTCTCTGTTTCTAGGCTTCATAGTTCTTACACATGTATAGTTTCTGATAATGTTAAACTTGAAATGTGATTTTCTTAAAGATTCATGAATATTCCCATTGGAACCACAAGGTCTTTATTTATTAATTTTTATTTTTTAAAGATTTTATTTAGGAGCACCTGTGTGGTTCAGTTAAGCACCTGCTTTCGGCTCAGATCAGGATCAAACCCCACTTCAGGTTCCTGCTCAGCGGGGAGCCTGCTTCTCCCTCTCCCTCTGCCATTCCCCCTCCTTGTGCTCTTTCTCTCTCTGTCAAATAAATAAATAAATAAAATCAATATTTTATTTATTTATCTGAGAGAGAACACAGCAGTGGAGAGACAGGAAGAGAGAGAAGTAGACTTCCTGCTGAGCAGGGAGCCTGATACCACACTCGATCCCAGGACCTTGGGATCATGACCTGAGCTGAAGGCAGATGCTTAACCAACGGAGCCACCCAGGCGCCCACAAGGTCTTTCTTTAGATGTACTATAGTTTTTCCCTAGGATTCATTCTGGACATTAAGTGGTCATTAAGTAATAATGAAGAACACTTGGAATCGCCTTTTTAGAAAAGGACAAATAAAAAAGGTGGTTAAATTGATACCCTGCCCTTGGCTCAGATCATGATCCCAAGGTCCTGGGATTGAGTCTGGCATCAGGCTCCCTGTTCAGTTGGAAGTCTGTTTCTCTCTCTCTCCCCACCCCCCCCCCCCCGCCACCCCCTGTTCCCGAGCACAGACGCTCTCTCTCCCTCTCAAATGAATAAAAACCATCTTTTTAAAAAAAGGACAAGAACGGGGTGCCTGGGTGGCTCCATTGGTTAAGTTTCTGACTTCGGATCAGGTCATGATCCCGTGGTCCTGGGATCGAGTCCCACATTGTGTTCCTTGATCAGTGGAGAACCTCCTTCTCCCTCTGCCTGTCCCTCCCCTGCTTGTGCTTGCTCTCTCCCTCTCTCTCTCTCTCTCTCTCTTTCTCTCTCTCTCTGTGTCAAATAAATAAAATCTTAATAAAAAAAGGACAAAAAATATTTTAATGATATTGCGCACTCTCATGTAGGACCGGAATGTTAGATATGAGATTTAATAAGCAAGCAAGGAAGTGTTACAGGGGCGCCTGTGTGGCTCGGTCCGTTAAGCATCCTACTCTTGATTTCGGCTCAGGTCTTGGTCTCTTGGTCTTGGGGTCCTGGGATTGAGCCCCATGTCCAGCTCCACACTCAGTGGGGAGTCTTCTGGAGATTCTTTCTCTCTCCCATCTCCCTCTGCTCCTCCCCACTCTCTCAAGTGAATAAATGGATCTTAAAAAAAAAACAAAACTTAAAGAAAGAAGGATTTACAAACAATGGAATTTGTTTTACTAACAATGTGGGGTAGTAGAATCATTCTGCCCAGAGATCTTTAAAACCAAATAGGTATCTGTATATCTTTAAAGGAAATTGCCTAGATCAGGGCTTCTCAAACTTTTAAGCTCCCTTTTCCTATAGCTTCCTTTGATCCTAACCTGGAGAGCTTGTTAAACACAAATTCCTGAGCCCTACCCATAGAGACTGGGATAGTCCTGGGGTTGCGGGGAGGGCTGGGGAAGGGGTATGAATCTGTATTTCCAGCAGGCTCCCTGGAGATGATGCTGCTGATCCATGGACCACATTTGAGTAGCACTAGTCTAGATGATTTCCAAAGTCAAGGAAAAGAGTTGACATACGTAGGACATAAATGTGTGGAAACTGCATTACTCTCGGATTAAAAATACCTTTTCTCTGGGACTGGAAGAGGACAATTGAGCTGACTCAGACAGGTTTGTTTTTTCCTTTGCAAGCTGTGTGTGATATCCGTTTGACAACTTTCTTTGTTCTGGAGAGTGACCAACCGTCCCCCACTTGCCCAGGCCCTTTTGGAGCTAAAATTGGGACAGTCCAGGGCAGAGCGGGCATTTGGGTGACCTCTCCCTTCACATGAGGCCACTGAAGTAAGAGGAATATAAAAAGAAAAATGAATTTGACTAGGAATCAGAAAATGTTGTTTCTTGTCCTAATTCAGAATGTGTTAATTTTATGACTTTAAACGGGACATTTAAATTGTCCTTCTTTCAGTTTCTACACCTGTAAAATGGAGATAATATGACTTATTCCACTTAGTTGACAAAATGTTTTGAAGATCAATTGAAACAATGTGTATAAAAATTGTTTATTAAAATACCATACACATATTAAGACACAGATGTAGCTCACTTGTTTTTATTTAGAATTGATTACTTACTGACCAAAAATACAACCCAGCAATCCTGTTCCTAAGTATATAACCAAGAAAACAGAATTCATACATATGGCAAATGCCAAGAATGTTTGTGATAGCTCAAAACTAGAAACAGTAATGTGTTCAAAAGGAGAATGGATAGGGGCGCCCGGATGGCTCAGTCGTTACGCTTCCACCTTTGGCTCAGGTCATGATCCCAGGGTCCTGGGATCGAGCCCCACATCAGGCTCCCTGCTCAGCGGGAAGCCTGCTTCTCCCTCTCCCACTCCCGCTACTTGTGTTCCCTCTCTTGCTGAGTCTCTCTCTGTCAAGTAAATTAAATAAATAAAAATAAATAAAAAGGCTTTAAAAAAAGGTCAGATACTATGAGTCCCTGGGTGGCTCAGTCAGTTAAGCATCTACCTTTAGCTCAGGTCATGATCCCAGAGTCCTGGGATCGAGTCCTGCATCAGGCTCCTTGCTCAGCAGGGAGCCTGCTTCTCCATCTGCCTGCTGCTCTCCTACTTGTGCACGCTAGCTCTCTCTCTCTGTCAAATAAATAAAATCTTTAAAACAAAACAAAAGGTCAGATACTAAATATTTTAGTCTTGCTAGGGCCCTATAGTCTCTTGATATAACTATTCAACTCCGACAGTATAGTGCAAAAGCAGCCATTGACAATATATAAATGAATGCATGTGGCTGTGTACCAGCAAAATTTTACTTGTGGACACTGAGATTTGAATTTCATATCATTTTTTTTGAGGTAATCTCTGTGCCCGACACGGGGCTCGAACTCACGTCCCCAGGATCAGGAGTCGCATGCTCCACTGACTAAGCCAGCCAGGCGCCCCAGAATTTAATATAATTTTTACAAGTCACAAAATACTATTCTTGTACATTTGTTTGCAACCACTCAAAAATGTAAAAACTATTCCTACTTTACGGGTAGTACAAAAACAGGCTCTCCAATTCCATTATTCCTGAAGTTAAGTGCGGCCTTTTTCCGCTTTGGTATATTTGTAGGCAGAGACAGCACTGAGAAGAAGCAAGAGCTTTCTCTCCCTCACAGAGCCTCCTTCCCTGCTCGCCTCATCTCCCCTCCACCTATGAGGATCTTCTCGCCAAAGCCTCAAAATAAGGATCTTTACTGCAGCAGTAGGGGAGGTTGGCTCCCTTTCCCACAACTCTTGAACAGCCACGTATCATCAGCCTCCAGATTTACTGCACCCCAGCCATGCTTTCTGTTTATGACCGGTGGCTGCAGAAGGGAGCAAAAACAGGCTCCATTTCTAGGAGGAAAGAGGTGGGGGGTGGGAATGGGGAAACACTGGCTTTCGCAGACACTTCTTTCTAAACCAAGATTGCCTATATCTTTCTCGGAATACACAGCAACAGATTGTAAAAGTACATTCGGACAACTAGTTCTGCCCCAAACCGTGGTCTGTAAGCTAATTACTTACAGATTTCTCTTGGGAAATCAGAATGGTAATACTAAATTTAAAGTACTGTTGTGAATTGTAAATGAGGGAACATGATAAGAATCTGGCAATAAATACAGCTTCAGTGACTAGAAAGAAGACTATTTATTCGAGTTTCTCACATGGAACTGGAGAATCTTTGGAAGTCGTCTTTAGGTCCTTAAAAAGAATGAGAATCTAGACTTTTTTTTTTTTTAAGTGATGACAGGGCGCCTCAGTGGCGCAGTTGGTTAAGCATCCAACTTTTATTTTCCAAGATTTTATTTATTTGACAGAGAGTGACACAGAGAGAGAGGGAACACAAGCAGGGGGAGTGGGAGAGGGAGAAGAAGGCTCCCCACTGAGAAGGAACCCCAATGTGGGATTCAATCCCAGGACCCAGGGATCATGACATGAGCCCAAGGTGGATGCTTCATGACTGAGCCACCCAGGCGCCCAGAACCTAGACTTTTTTTTAAAAAAGATTTTATTGTTGGGCGTCTGGGTGGCTCAGCTGGTTAAGCGACTGCCTTCGGCTCAAGGTCATGAATCTGGAGTCCCGGGATCGAGTCCCACATCGGGCTCCCTGCTCACCAGGGAGTCTGCTTCTCCCTCTGACCCTCCTCCCTCTCGTGCTCTCTATTTCTCATTCTTTCTCTCTCAAATAAATAAATAAAATCTTTAAAAAAAAAAGATTTTGTTTATGTGAGAAAGAGTGTGTGCAAACACAGCTGGCTGGAAGCTGAAGGGGGAAAAGCAGACTCCCTGCTGAGTGGGGAGCTGGGCTCAGTGTGGAGACTCAATTCCAGCACCCTGAGATCATAACCCTAGCTGAAGTCAGACACTTAACCCACTCAGCCACCCAGGTGCCCCAGGAATCTAGATTTTAACCCAAGACCTACAGTAATTTTCTCTGAGCATATATATTCAACTGTGAAATTAGGAAGATATGTCTGTTTCTTTTTTCTTTTTAGACAGACACTTATATGACAATACTGGGAACTGTTCTAAGTGCTTTACACATATTAACTGATTTAATTTAATCCTCATAACAAGTCTTATGAAGTAGACTCTATTATTACCTTCATATTACGTATAAGGAAATGGAAGCACAGTGACACTAAAAGACTTTCCCAAGATCACACAGCGTTAAGTAGCAAGCAGAGCGAGGACTCAAACCCAGGATGTCTGAGTCCAGAATCTGTGGTCTTAGCTATGCTTTCTTTAAAATAATTTTTTAGGGACGCCTGGCTGACTCAGTCGGTGGAGCATGTGACCCTTGATCTTGGGGTTATGGGTTGGAGCCCTATGTTGGGTGTAGAGATTACTTAAGACTAAAATATTAAAAAAAGAAAAATATTTTAAGGCATAGACATAAAAAGTAAAAATATGTGCATCACTCCACTGCACTTGAATTTGAGCTCCGTGAAAGCAAAAAATGGAGTTCTCCTACCACCTTCACCACAGTATCCCCAATATCTAAAACTGGGCCTGGCAACATAGTAGATCTGTATGAATGAATAAATGAATTAATCCAGACCCATATCCCATTGTCGATTTTCCAGGTATTTGTCTTTCTTCTTCAGTCTTTTGCTGTCAGTGTGTTTATCTGTTGTTGCTTATTCATAGTATTAGGGGGGAGAAAGCCAGAGAATAGCAAGTTAAGGCCCAAAGCCCTTAAAGGGCCACAAGTCAAGAGGATGACATTGAATGGACTACCTCTTTTCCTTTAATTTTGTAAAAAATGTGTGTAAAGTTGTTGATTTCCAATTATCTTAAAATAGCCATCTACATTTAATTGGAATCAAATTGGGTTAAAAAGCCCCCTGGAACCTAATATTTAAGAACTTTAGATTGTGATTTTAGTCAGAGTACCTCTCCCACATTTGAACATAAAAACTTACAGTATTATAGGGACAGACTATCAAAGTCAACATTCCTTCCACACATTTTTTAAATAGGTACAGATTCGTTCAGTAAATCTGCATCCACCCATTCAAGAAGAATTCAGGGTTTTACACACCCATGAGATTGTGCAGATTCACGTCAAATGGAGGACAACCAAAAAGGAGGAAAAAACAGGACAGTAAGGGAGATACAGATATTGCCTGCGTCCCTGGGTAGCATCAGCATGAAAATAAATTACGCGGGAGGAGGGGAGAAGCAGAAGAGTACAGAAGAGGAACCTTTGGTCGGCCTGAGTGATGGAACTAGTCACTTTGGAGATTTGGCAGACGGTCTACAAAGCACGTCCTCACTCGCTGACGTAGCCTCCTAAAAACGCAGGCAGGCGGGGCTTAAGCTACCGGGTAGCACAGAGGAGAGGAGATTCTTGGGTTTCTCGGCCCGCCTCAATCAAATATTCCAGTGACTTCCTGATTCAATTTGAGGCTGAAAAGAAGGCCAATGGCCTCGACTATTTGAAAAAAAAAAAAAAAAGCTGTAAGTTAGGGAAGCTGGTTTTTCACTACACAGAAAGATTACAATGCACTTGTAAATGAAGCATGTATAGGAGACATAAAATGATTAAAAGTACAGTGGCTAGAAGAATGTATAGCACATAATAGACACAGGATAAAATGTGTTGAGCGCACATAGTACATGGACAATTTTAATAAGGAGAAAACACGGTTCTCTTTAGCTCCAGAGAGTTTTACCTGTGCTGCTTCACATCTCTTCCTTTTCGAGTTGCTAAAGGTAAAAAGCTAAAATATCACAGTGGCCATCTGGATGAGTTAGGGTGAAGAATTTTAGTCTCGGGGCGCCTGGGTGGCTCAGTTCGTTAAGCGTCTGCCTTCAGCTCGGGTCATGGTCCCAGGGTCCTGGGATCGAACCCCGCATCGAGCTCCCTGCTCGGCGGGAAGCCTGCTTCTCCGTCTCCCACTCCTCCTGATTGTGTTCCCTCTCTCGCTGTGTCTCTCTCTGTCAAATAAATAATTTAAAAAAAAGAATTTTAGTCTCCTCCAACTCTGTCCTGTGATGAAGTTGGCTGTACTTCTCACTAAAGTCCCCTACTAATAAATGGCTCTGTGAATGCTGCCTCTTAACCTCTCCCCTGCTGGGAGGGAATTAGAGCCTCGCTTCAAAAGGGCTGGTTCTTTGTGATGCCACCTGGAGCTCAGACCCTCGCTAACAGTGGGTGGGGAACTAACTTGAAGGCCGACCACTCCTGCAGTTTCCATACTATAATTCCACTGATGACCCGGAGAGGTCAGATTCTTTCTCCTCCCCCTTCCTACCACACCCAAGCTTTGGCAGCCCCTTGGGCTGTTTTCTGGGTCCTGTGCTCCTTTCTGAGACAGTGACAAGAGCTTGTGGTCCCCCTGCCCCCGCAGAAGAGCACATGAAAGACAACATTTGCATTCACTCTCAGGGCATCTGTGTCCTGTCTAGTCCATCTTAGAACCCCATATTAATAAACACCACCCTAGAGCTTCAGCAGCCTTTTCCTAGAGTATTTGATGGGTTTTTTTTTTCTGAGGAGGTGGCTTGTTCTGGGCGGGAGGGTCGCCAAAGTTGGGGAAGTGCTCTACGAAAAGAACGCAAACCTCTAAATATGAAACATTGTATTGAACGGTAGTGGCACTGCCCATATCGTCATCCAGAGATTGGCACTTGCTTATGGTTTTTTTAAAGGGTGGATATGAGTCAGTTCAGTTATCAGTAGTCCGTAGCTGTCTTCCTGTAAATGAGCCAGACAGGGGTATCCTGGTGATAGTGTCAGACTAATAGCCACAAAAACACAACGAAGGACATTTATGGTCTTAGAGCACCGTCAGAGTAAACTTAAGGAACTTAAAGAAAGCCCTGTGCTTCTTGCAAACAAAAGTCTATGTTCTCTATCAACAATTGATTAGAAGTTGGCATGTAAAATACTTGTTTATGATCCAGCAGTCACACTCCTTGTTATTTACCCAAATGAACTGAAAGTTGACATCCACCCACACACCTGTGCATGAATGTTTATAGCGGCTTTATTCACAATTGCCCAAACTTGGAAGCAACCAAGATGTCCTTCAGTAGGTAAATGATAACAAGATGTGGTTCGTCCAGTGGAATATTATACAGTGCTAAAAAGAAATGAGCTATTGCAGTGCCCGGGTGGCTCAGTCGTTAACCGTCTGCCTTTGGCTCGGGTCATGATCCCAGGGTCCTGGGATCGAGCCCCACATCGGGCTCCTTGCTCAGCGGGAAGCCTGCTTCTCCCTCTCCCAGGCCCCCTGCTTGTGTTCCCTCTCTCACTGTGTATGTGTCTGTCCCTCTGTGAAATAAATAAATAAAATCTTAACAAAAAAAAGAAAGAAAGAAATGAGCTATTGAAAAGGAAAGAAAAGAAAAGAAAAAGAAATGATGTATCGACCACGAAAAGACATGGAGGAAATTTAAATGCATATTACTAAGTAAAAGTAGCCAATCTGAAAAGGCTGCATACTCTATATGACTCCAACGGCAGGCATACTTTATTTTCTTGATCTTCCCTTCATTGCTCTTCACAGATACTGCATTGTTCTTTCTACAAATTGTAGCAATCCTGGGTTAGTCAAGTCTATTGGCAACCATTCGCTCATTTGGTGTCTCTATGTCTCATTTCGGTAATTGTCACAGTATTTCAAACTTATTCATGGATGGTACATTTGTTATGGTGATCTGTGATCGGTGATCTCTGCTGTTACTATTTTTCTTTTTCTTTTTTTCTTTTAAGATTTTATTTATTTATTTGACAGAGAGAGAGAGCACAAGCAGGGGGAGCAGAAGAGGGAGAAGCAGACTCCCCGCTGAGCAGGGAGCCCGGTGCCGGACTGGGTGCCGGGACCCCGGGATCATGACCTGAGCTGAAGGCAGTCGCTTAACGACTGAGCCACCCAGGCGCCCCGTCGTAACTATTTGTAAATGTACAGTTCAGTCGTGTTAGGTATATTCATATTGTTATGAAACAAATATCCAGAATTTTTTCATCTTGCAAAACTGAAGCTTTACACCCATTAAAGTACTACTCCCCTTTTCTCCTTCCCTCCAGCTCCAGGTTACTAATCTAGTGTCTGTTTCTATGAATGAGGCTACTTTAGATACCTCCTGTAAGTGGAATCATATAGTATTTATCTCTTTATGATGAGCTTACTTCACTTAGCATGATGGCTTGAAGGTCAATCCATGTTGTAAGATGTCACAGGATTTCCTTCCCTTTTTAAGCCTGAATAATATTCCCGTGGATATTTATCTATTCCTCTCTTTATGGCACCCTGGATTGCATCCACCTTTGGCTATTGTGAAGAGTACGAGGTGTGCTGCAAGAGTGTGCATATATTTCTGTTTAAGACCTTGCTTTCAGGGTACCTGAGTGGCTTAGTCATTAAGCGTCTGCCTTGGGCTCAGGTCATGATCCTGGAGTCCTGGATTGAGTCCCGCATCGGGCTGCCTGCTCCTCGGGGAGTCTGCTTCTCCCTCTGCCCCTCCCCCACATTGTTCTCTCTCTGTCTCTCCAATGAATAAATAAAATCCTTAATAATAATAAAAAAAAAAGACCTTGCTTTCAGTTCTTTTGGATATATACCTAGAAGGGAGATTGCTGGACATAGGGTAGTTCTATTTTTAATTTTTGAGGAACTACCTTACTGTTCTCCATGGCGATTGCACTACTTCACAATCCCACCAACAGTATCAAGAGTATCAATTTCTCCACATCCTCACCAACACTTCTTATTTTCTGTTGTTTTTGGTAGTGGCCATTATAATGGGTGTGAAGAGATTTCTCATTTTAGTTTTGATTTGAATTTCTTTTTTTTTTTTAATTTTATTTATTTATATGACAGAGAGAGACACAGCGAGAGAGGAAACACAAGCAGGGGGAGTGGGAGAGGGAGAAGCAGGCTTCCTGCCGAGCAGGGAACCCGATGCAGGGCTCGATCCCAGGACCCTGGGATCATGACCTGAGCCGAAAGCAGACGCTTAACGACTGAGCCACCCAGGCTCCCCTTGATTTGAATTTCTTAGTGATCACTGATGTTGAGTGTCTTTTCATATGCTCATATGCTGTTGTCCATTTGTGTATCATATTTGGAGAAATGTCTGTTCAAATCTTTTGCCCGTTTTTAATCAGGTTATTTGAGTTATTTTGTTGTTGAGCTCTTTATAAACCCCGGGTATTAACCCCTCATCAGATACATGATTTGCAAAATTTTCTTCCATTTCATAGGTGGCCTTTTCACCTTGTTGATTGTATCCTTTGAAGAACAAAAGTTTGTAAGGTTAATGTAGTCTCATTTGTCTATTTTTGCTTTTGTTGCCTGTACTTTTGGTGTCAAATCCAAGAAATCCATGTTTCATTAGACTGAAGTCTCAAGATAACCCTCAGTGGCTCACTGCTCTGCCCTCGAGCCCCACTGAGGTGACAGGGTTGTCCCTTCAGTTGTGGGGGCCAGCCCGGCCCACTGAAATGGAGGAGGAGATGGCCTCCTTGAGGGCCCTTGGGCTCTGGGCCTGTGGTGGGAGTAGCAACTCTGCTGATCTCGGAATCAGCTTCAGTGACATTCTTACCTTTTATTGAAAGATAGGAAATGTTGATAGCTCTGTGGTCCCATCCTGTAGAATCCTAGCGGAGTTAGCCTTCCTTCATTTTGGCTTCTCTCTGTGCCCTTAGTCCAAGCTGGCCGTGTGTCAGCTGGCATAACGCCATCTCCATCCCCAGATTCCGCTAAGATGTCTGATGAAAGCCATGAGTTGTGTTCATGATCTCTTTATCAAATGATTTTCCAGTCACATCCTTGGTGTCTTCTCCAGAGAAAGCATTCTTGTTTTTGTAATATACATAGGCTAAGAGATACTGGTTATTGTATGTATGACTAGGAGTTAGTCCGTTGGGAAGGATATTCAAGATGAAAGAGTACAAAAGAGTGCGTCTTTTATAACATGGTATTATGGGCTGACTTGTGTTCCCCCAAAATTCCTATGGGAGGCTTAATGCCCAGTTCCTCAGAATGTGATTGTATTAGGAGACAGGGCCTTTAAAGAAGTGATGAAGTTACAATGAGGCCTTTAGGTGGGCCCTAGTCCAATCCTACTGGTGTCCTTATTCAAGAGACACCAGGGATGCAGGCACACAGAGAAAAAGACCATCTCTAAGTCAAGGAGAAAATCCTTAGGAGAAACCAAACCTGCCAACACCTTGATCTTGGATGCCCAGACTCCAGCATTGTTAAGAAAATAAATTTCTGTTGTTTAAGCCATCCATTCTGTGGTGTATTGTTATGGCAGCCTTCAGTGTGTGTTTTTTCACACCACCAAGCAATTCCTCAATTCTCAGCTGGTGATAACCGAATACCCTCCCAATTCAACTCAATTCTATCTACCCTGAGATAGCGTCAGGTGTCTCAGGTTAAGGGCCCAGCCCCACAAGACTGCCTCCCTCTCCCTCCACTTCAGCGGCCAGTGGCAAGCCCAGGTTATCAACCACTGGAGATTAGAGGTTCCAACAACCCCGTCCTGGGGTTTGATTAATTTGCTAGAGCAGCTGACAGAACTCAAAGAAACACTACTCACATTTCTGAGTTTATTATAAAGGATATAATTAAGGGTACAGATGCAGAGGTACATAGGGCTATTTGAGCACAGTGTTTGAACACTGACAATTGCTTTAGTTCGGCTTGGACAAAGGAGAGAGATATACCTAAAATGTGACTAGTGTGACTGAGGAGGTTAATTATAAATTGCATCCCATTTTAATTCATTTAGTTTGTTTTAATTGCTTTAATTTACATAAGCATTATTTTTGCTGGGAGAAAATCATTGTCACCGGGTCAACTTACTTGAAAATGAAGGAAGGTAAGAGAAGGGATGAAAAAACAGGGAGGAGAAAAAGGCCCTCAAGAATAGTAAAGGATGAGGCGAGGCAGAAGGAAGAGGTCATTACTGATGAGAAAGGGATTAAACAGAAAGAGCTGTGTGCAGGCGGGGGCCACTCGGGTACTTAAGGCCAAGTTGTCCGGGGTGGGAGGTCAACTTGGAGAACTGAAACTTCTGGCTGGCCAGTCCGTCTAACCTAAAAGGGGGAGGGAGTTTAAGGTAAGGAAGGATGTCCTCAGCCCTAAAAATTGAGCTTACCTTGAGCTGGAAATCTAAGATAAACACACACTTGAATTACTCCCAGCAGGGTGAGAGATGACTCCCTTCTCCCCACCACATCTCCGGTCTGTTATGTTGGGTGTGACCTTGTGCTCTCCCCCTGGTGGGTGAGGGTAGTGGTACAAAACGAAGTAAACAGGAAGAATTTCAAATGGGACCAGGATACCCTGGGTAGATTTTGTAGATTACATTATCCAGAGCGCTACAACAGCCCAGTGGTGCAGAGACCACCACGACCACTCTGGGCTTCAGTGGGATCTGGGGTACAGGAGGAGACAGCACTGGATCTAGCTGTTTCCAAAAGAATCCATTTTTAGGAATCCCAAGGCTCCCTGCAGTTCTAAGCTTGCTTTTACATGGGGCAACTTTTTTTAATAGTTTGAAACGAGTTAACCCAGTTCCTCTTAACTTTCTTCCCAAATTTTCTTGCCGCTTTTCCCAAGTTTACGTGGTTGTCTGTATATCTCCGGAGAAGTTCTTTAGTATAACCTGCTCTTTGTGTTCCCCCATTCGTTACCTAAATTTCGTTAAGTTTTTGTTCTTTTCATACCACTCATAGGCCGAGTGCTCCTAATATCTCTCCTTAATTAATAAGAGACAATCATCAGCCGAGAGCTTTAAGGACTGTTTCTTCCCTTCTCCCCCCCAACCCCAGGTCACAGCGCCTCTGATCTTTGCCATCTCCATTGCTACAATAGGCTCTTTCCAGTTTGGCTACAACACCGGAGTCATCAATGCTCCTGAGATGGTGAGTGCCAGGTGACCAGAGTTAGAATTTGGAATAGGTAAATTAGGTAGGGTTTCAAGAACGAAGAATTTCAGACAAACTTGGTATCTCGCTTGGTGAAGGCTGAGGAGGCAGAATAACATTGGTGGGGAAGTCCAAGTGAATCATTAAAGCAAAAAGCTCAGTTGCTCCCCATACCCTTGACTGGACTGTATCCATGCTTCCCCTCACGCTATCGTGATACACTTCCTTTATTATGCCTCAGGGGTTAGTTACAAGGAGGGTGGGAGGGTCTTAGGGGAGGACTGGGGTAGTCACTGAACATCAGTGCTAACCACCTACTGGGATTTTCAGGACAAATCAAAATTGTTCTTTTCAGAGCTACCACGAACCTCCAAAGGTTCTCTATCTCTTCCATCCCGACCCGTTCATTTACTTGATTCTCTACCAGTCATTGTAATGCTGTTTTCTTAGGGAGGGGAAGATCCCCGATATTTGCCCCTTCTCATTCAGCTGTAACAGTCTGCCCACCAGTCATTTTAATTGGCAGATCATAAAGGACTTTCTCAATTACACCCTGGAGGAGACGTTGAGCGACCGTCCCACTGAGGTGTTACTCACTTCCCTCTGGTCCTTGTCTGTGGCCATCTTCTCCGTTGGTGGTATGATTGGCTCCTTCTCCGTTGGACTCTTTGTCAACCGCTTTGGCAGGTATCGACCAGAAACTGGGCAAGGAGGGGGGCTATGCTGGTTGCATTGAGAACAAGTATTGAGAATTAGGATGGAGAGGTGATGATGCATTTGAATGAGAGCGTCCCAAATTCCCATGGAGGCAAATTTGGGCCAACTGGTACTGAACAGGGCTGCTTGGAGCTCGGCTGCCCATCAAGAGATTACCTTTGAGTGCAGCTGAAGCTAATTCAGTTCTCTCTGCAATAAAGTGCACTATGGAATTTCCCAGAAGCCTACTTGATTTACAAGGTCATAGGTTGTTTGCTTTTCTTGAAAAATTTGGGATTTCATGCTTGTGTTTACAAGCCAGGATTGGGAGGAAACATTTTATAATCCTTGCCCTGTGGCAAATATGGATAATGGCCAAATAACTGACATTTTCCCCCCCCAAAAGAAAATTGAAACTTTTCATTCTTGCTGACTTAATAAAATGTCTTAGCAGAATACTTTCAGTAATGACTGGTGAAGAAACCATTTCATTTGCTAATTTAGACGTTCAGGAAACACAAATAGAATTCACCGTCTAAAAAACTTTAAAAGCAACCCATTTTATTTGATGATGTTTGGTGTTTGTTCTGTTTGCATTTTTTTTTAAAGATTTTATTTATTTATTTGAGAGAGAGAGAGAATGAGAGACAGAGAGCACGAGAGTGAAGAGGGCCAGAGGGAGAAGCTGACTCCCTGCTGAGCAGGGAGCCCGATGCGGGACTCGATCCCCGGACTCCAGGATCATGACCTGAGCCTAAGGCAGTCGCTTAACCAACTGAGGCACCCAGGCGCCCGATTGTGTTTGCATTTTTGAGGACACCTTGTGTCTTCTAAAGTCATTGACATTTTAATGTGGCCCTCCCATACTTCAGTGACTTTCTTCCTATCTTTATTTTATTAGCAAAAGAACCTGATAGAGGAAGTAGGGAAACCAGGAAAGGAATGCAGAGAAAGGTAAAAGTGAGCATGAGGGATGAAATTTTTCTCTTAACAGCAGGTTCTCTCCTTTGGCTGCACGTTTAGGATCTCCCAGGGAGCTTTTAAAAGTACCAGCGTTTCACAATTAATACACTCTATGTTAAAAAAGAGGAAATAAAAGGAGGGGAAGAATGAAGGGGGGGAAATCGGAGGGGGAGATGGACCATGAGAGACGATGGACTCTGAAAAACATACTGAGGGTTCTAGAGGAGAGGGGGGGTGGGGGGATGGGTTAGCCTGGTGATGGGTATTAAAGAAGGCACGTTCTGCATGGAGCACTGGGTGTTATACGCAAATAATGAATCATGCAACACTGCATCCAAAACTAATGATGTAATTATGGTGATTAACATAACATAATTAAAAAAAAAAAGTACCAGCGTTTCAGAACTCCCCGGGTAATTCCAGCAGGCCACCCAAGGGCAGAGTCCCAGAAGTATCTTCCAAACATCTGCAGTGATTTTTCACTGTTAATCTCTTCCGTCTTCCTCTAGTTGTTTCCGTGGCTTTGCCTCCCACGTTTAACACATAGATTCAGTAATTTATTATTTTCTACTGGCTATCAATACTTATTGTAAGTGGCCGTCACCACAGGGTAGCCGAGAGCCGGAGAGCTGAAGCTGTCTAACTTTCTGCGCATAGAAAACCTTTGTCTGAAATCTGTTCTCATTAGTATGTTGGTGCCATCTAAGCAACTATATTGCAACAAAATGCAGTAAGAAGCATCAAAATTTCAGCACGGGTCCAGAAATTTCTCTTGAGTGTGTTCGTGGACCAGCTGTATGAGAATTGCCCAGGGCAGTGGTTCTCGGACCTTAGCTAGAATCAGATCACCAGGACGGCTTTTGGGAACAGATTGCTCCGTCCCAGAGTCAAACCTAATGATTTACTAAATTGGGGTGGGGTGGGACAGTTTTAATTTCTTGCCCATTTCTAGCTGATGCTCTTAGTTTGTGGACAACTTTGAGAACTACTGGCCTTTGTGCTTGCTACCACCCTGGCTACCGCTGGGAATTAAAAGAATCTTCAGCAAGTTCTCTAGGTGAGTTTTATGCCTACAGAGGTGTAAGAACCATTGATCTTAGCCCAACTGGAAATGTTCTGATAACAGAAAGAGGAGAACTTCAAACCGGAAGAGCAGATAACATGAGCCTGGAGAAGGGTAGAGAGATCAGGAAAGAGAGAAGTTTCGGCCTGGCCTATGTTGCTAACTTCTCTTGTTTTTTAACCTTTTCAGGCGCAATTCAATGCTCATTGTCAACCTCTTGGCTGTCGCTGGTGGCTGCCTTATGGGGTTCTGCAAAATAGCCCGGTCGGTTGAAATGCTGATCCTGGGCCGCTTGGTTATTGGCCTCTTCTGCGGCCTCTGCACAGGTTTTGTGCCCATGTACATCGGCGAGGTCTCTCCCACTGGCCTCCGGGGGGCCTTTGGCACTCTCAACCAGCTGGGCATCGTCATCGGGATCCTGGTGGCTCAGGTACTCTAGACCTCATACTGAATGCGTGTCAGTTTTCTGGGCAGGAACATCTGACCTATATTCAAGTATATGTCAGTTTCAGGTATTATTACTATAGCTCACAGGTGGCTAAAGAAGCAGGCAGGGTAGAGAAAGGAGAAGAAACAGAATTTATCTTTTCCTGTGGTAAAAGAAGGGATGATTTTCTGAAAATTTTTTCTGCTTTATTTTTGAGAGAGACAGAGCGCACGCGTAAGGGGAGGAGGGCTAGGGGCGGAGGGAGAAGCAGACGCCCTGCTGAGCAGAGAGCCCAGTGCAGACTGGATCCCAGGACCCTGGGATCCTGACCTGAGCCAACGGCAGATGCATAACCGACTGAGCCCCCCAGTTTTTTTAAACTGACTTGTGGCTTATATAAAGTATGAGCTTTATAAAGTATCGTCTTTATCTGGTTTCTAGATCTTTGGTCTGAAAGTCATCATGGGGACTGAAGAGCTTTGGCCCCTGCTTTTGGGCTTCACCATCATTCCAGCTGTCCTGCAAAGCGCAGCCCTTCCGTTCTGCCCCGAGAGTCCTAGATTTTTGCTCATCAACAGAAAGGAAGAGGAGAGTGCTAGGGACAGTGAGTATCCTTCACACCTTCGCTGTGGGAATTTGGGGGTTGTGGTTTGTTTCAGGATGAGGGCATTGGATCTGGTTTTGTCCGCTCCTTTCCTGGCCCCTCTGGATCCAAGCTGGAGACTTTCCTGATTGCTCTGGAGTGAGAAACTTTCCAACCCTAAAGAGTGGAGTGAGAAGCAGGTTAAGGCACAGATGCTAATGGATGAGCCATATCCGGGGCTCATCTAAGTGTGGCTTCTTCCCAGCTGTGTTATAGGGAAAATGAAGTTGGGACAGCACCTTATCTTTCTCCTTTGTTTGTCTGTCTGTTTGACCAGTCCTCCAGCGATTGTGGGGCACCCAGGACGTGACTCAGGACATCCAGGAGATGAAAGATGAGAGCACCAGGATGGCACAAGAGAAGCAAGCCACGGTGCTGGAGCTCTTCAGGTCACGGAGCTACCAGCAGCCCATTATGATTTCCATCATGCTCCAGCTGTCCCAGCAGCTGTCTGGAATCAATGCTGTGAGTAGCTACTCTGTGTCCCAGGGGGTCCCGCACACAGTTCACGCACCTGCCCGAGGGGCCTGCTCACCTCCTTACACCTGCAGAGTCCCCACGATGCTCGCCCCGCAGCAGCCACTCCAGAAATACTGATTATCCAGGTTTTGACATGGTTTCGTATTTTAAGTTTATTTACATAATCTCTACTCGCAACCTGGGGCTCGGACTCACAACCCCGAGATCAAGAGTCGCATGCTCTTCCTACTGAGCTGGACGGGTACCCCTGTTTTTATTTCTTTAAAATTCTATCTGCAGTACATGTTTTCCATGTGGGAAAATAAGAAAATAAATGATAAAACGAAAAATTCATCACCTTTTGTCTTGGACCTTATGGTCAACATTGTCCTCTTTCAAACTTTTTTCAGTATGTAGGACACGACACATATATCTGCTTTTCATTATTCCTCCTTCTGACCACTCATTTTTTATTTCCAGTTGTCTTTTACAAATCTGATCAGTCTTTTCTGATGTCATCAGTGATAAGGCAGGCCATACAACTAAAGTAGATCCAAGAGTTTACATGCTGTGGCTTTTTTCCAGGACTTCACAGTCTAAAAACTATCATTATAAAGCCCTGGGGAATAAACAGGCAATGAATTCAAGAGGTCTGACGATACACTGGGAACCTCAGATAGAGCGGGCCTTCCTAGTCTGTCTGTGTTGTTACAACCAGAATAGGGACTCTGATAGGTGAAAGTGGGGAGCAAAATGGAAGGTGACATTTGGCAGGTAGCTTGAATTCTCTGCAGATATTACCTTCCAGCTTTTGGATCCTAGTGGTGGTAAGAGAGGATATTCCTATACCTTCTGTCCATTTGCAGATAAAATTTTTGGATATGAAGCATACTCTTGTTCCGACTCATGCCCAGAGGGTTTCTCATCAGTCTTTTTTTTTTTAATTTTTTATTGTTATGTTAATCACCATACATCACATCAGTAGTTTTGGATGTAGTGTTCCATGATTCATTGTTTGTGCATAACACCCAGTGCTCCACGCAGAACGTGCCCTCTTTAATACCCATCACCAGGCTAACCCATCCGTCCACCCCCCTCCCCTCTAGAACCCTCAGTTTGTTTCTCAGAGTCCATCGTCTCTAATGGTTCATCTCCCCCTCCGATTTCCCCCCCTTCATTCTTCCCTCCTGCTATCTTCTTTTTTTTTTTCTTAACATATATTGCATCATTTGTTTCAGAGGTACAGATCTGTGATTCAACAGTCTTGCACAATTCACAGCGCTCACCATAGCACATACCCTCCCCAATGTCTATCACCCAGCCACCCCCTCCCACCCACCCCCCACCACTCCAGCAACCCTCAGTTTGTTTCCTGAGATTAAGAATTCCTCATATCAGTGACGTCATCTAATACATGTCTTTCTCTGATTGACTTATTTCACTCAGCATAACACCCTCCAGTTCCATCCATGCCGTTGCAAATGGCAAGATCTCATTCCTTTTGATGGCTGCATAATATTATTCCATCATCAGTCTTGATCAATATGATTAGGTCATTCTGTAGAAAAGCATTTGCCAAACACACTTGATGCTCAAAATAGTAAGTTGGTCCTTGGCCATTTCTCCCTAACACACAAGAAGGTTATTTGTATTTGAAAAAGCAGTGCTTTTCATAAAGGGTTAGAGGCTGTGATATCAGAAATTGGGAGGAAAAATAGTTTTAAAAAAACCTCTGAGATGATTTTGATGGATCCCAGTTTCCAATTTTGTCATTTTAAGAATCACTGTGGGGTGCCTAGCTGGCTTAGTCAAGAGAGCATGCGACTCTTGATCTTGGGGTTGTGAGTTCGATCCCCACATTGGGTATAGGGATTACTTAAAAATAAAAAATCTCATGTATTCATTTGAGACAGAACACGAGCGGGGGTGGGGGCAGAAGGAGAGGGAGAAGCAGACTCCTCATTGAGCAGGGAGCCCAATGTGGGGCTCTATACCGGGACCCCGGGATCATGACCTGAGCCGAAGGTAGACGCTTAACCAAATGAGCAGCCCAGGCACCCCAAAAATAATTTTAAACCAGAAAAAGCACAGCCTTATTAGTCTTATTTTAGAAAACAGAAGTATCCATCGTTTCTATCCGAGGTTGTAGGTATCTGAAGAGTTGTTTCTTGAGAACGTAACCCAGAGTCGACGCATATATTGATCAAAAAGTCTGATGAATACGGCTGTAGAGGCAAACACTCTGGATGAAATAATAAACTCTTGACCCAAACCTGAGGAACTGAACCTAGAGGATCTAGATCCTGTTCCCTTATTACCTTGAGGTCTGAGTTCAATATTTTGACATCCCTTTGACTGTGGTAGCTGTAGCAACCCTACATGTCAGCATGCTGACGAGCAAATAATAAAAAATAGTATAAACAGTAGCTTACTTAATAGTACATATTACATTAAGATGATAGCGGCTGTCATTTCCTAGAACACTTGGAGAGGACCTGGGGCTAGGGATTCCAGCCCAAGTTCTGTTTCTAATAACATGAGCAGGCTGAGGTTCCTCCTCAGTTGGCTTCGCTGTCGAAGTAGGATATCGGTGTGTGCCTATCACTGTTTTAAGGTTAGAGGAATTGTCCATTGAAGAAGCTTAATTGAGGAACTTGCTGCTGGCTGGCTTTGTTGGAAGATCACGTGACTCTTGATCTTGGGGTGTCTTGAGTTCCAGCCCCATGTTGGGTGTAGAGATTACTTTAAAAAAAACAAAAAACCAAAAAACCACCACCGAACTTTACAACAAACCGAAAAAAATCTTTATATCTAAGTTAATAGAATAGATGTAAGGAGGAGACTTCAATGAACAGGAGGAATAAACATTGAAGAAGAAGCGGAAACAGTAGGTAGAACTGAGAACTAAGAAGAGAATAGAGATAAGATAGAGAAGATTTCTTTGCAGAAAAGACACTGATTGAATGAAAAACCCAGAAAGGACTCCTTAAGCTCCTGGGACTTTGAGTGTATTTTTCCAAGGGTTCTCTTTAACTGCGGTGCCCAGCTGCTGTTTCAGAGTTGCATCATCTTTTGTTTCCTATTAGGTGTTCTATTATTCAACTGGAATCTTCAGAGATGCAGGTATTGAGGAGCCAATCTATGCCACCATCGGCACGGGTGTAGTGAATACCATCTTCACTGTTGTCTCTGTAAGTTGGATGCTGTGATAGTTTGGGGGCAGGGGGAGGGGCGTTCTTCCTACACATGTTCAAAGATGGGGTTTGTGTCCTTCCATCTCCCTCCCTACCATCATTTAGCAGTTGTGGTTGTTTCGTTCTTCTTTGGGAAAGAAGAGCGATTGAATGATGGGTATGAGTAGTCTTCACTCTCTCAAGCAAATATGAAGTGGGTGGGAAAGAGAGAGGTATAAAAGGGATTTGTAGGATGCTTGAAACTCAACTAAAAGGGCACGTGTGACTCTACCAAGTATCCTGCCATTGGTACAGCACATTCCGGTAGTTCATACAGTTTTCAGGAAAGGGAAAGCAGAAATTTTATGTTATATTCTTCTTCCTTTAGCTGTTTCTGGTGGAAAGGGCAGGGAGGAGGACTCTCCATATGACTGGCCTTGGAGGGATGGCTGTTTGTTCCATCTTTATGACCATCTCATTGTTACTAAAGGTGCGTGCTCTTTGAGTGAAGGAAACGGAGGGGAAGGAGGGAGAATAGGTCACAGGTGACTCTGACGTGGGTGGGAGAGGTGAGTGGGAGACCCGTAAAGTCCCATGCCCAGAGATTTAAGAAAAATGAATCCTCAGAGATCGGTAACTAAACTGCTGTAATTCTTAACATCTGTATAACATAGAGCTTGTAAAATACCTTATGTAATTCTTCAAGTATTCTTGAGGGAATTAGTCCCATTTTACAGGTGATGAAATGATCTTGGTGCAAAATGACAGATGGTGTGAGCACAAGGCTACGATTCAAAAACCCAGGCCTTTTGACTCTTAAGTCAAAGAACTCCATTGTACCCCAGACAGAGGGAGCTTCCGTTATCAGACAGTCCTCATCGCTGGGAGGCTAGATCTATCCAGGTCAAGCTGTCTTGACTACTAGCTTTCCTTTGTTCCTCCTCATTTAGGATGAGTATAATTGGATGAGCTTTGTTTGCATCGGGGCTACCCTGGTCTTTGTGGCCTTCTTTGAAGTTGGCCCAGGCCCCATTCCCTGGTTTATCGTGGCCGAACTCTTCAGCCAAGGACCCCGCCCGGCCGCGATGGCAGTGGCTGGTTGTTCCAACTGGACCTCCAACTTCCTGGTCGGGCTCCTGTTCCCTTCAGCTGCAGTAAGTAAATTCAAACAAAACTCACCGAGTCCATCTCAAAAGCAGCTCACTTAAGCCAACAGGTTTAAAATTTGGTAACTGACACCACAGAGGGTTAGATATCAAGTGGAGTTTGTTTTTGTGGTTTTTTTTTTTAAAGATTTTACTTATTTTAGAGAGAGAGATTGAATGTGACAGGGGGAGGAGCAGAGGGAGAGAGAGAATCTCAAGCAGACACTGCGCTAAGCACGGAACTTGACCCACGGCTTGATCTCCTGAGCCGAAACCAAGAGTCGGACGCTCAACCAACAGCGCCCCAGGCGCCCCAGATATCAAGTGGTTTTTTTTTTTTTAAAGATTTTATTTATTTATTTGGCAGAAAGACAGAGACCGAGTGAGTGCAACCACAAGTAGGCAGAGCAGCAGGCAGGAGAGGGAGAAGCAGGCTCCCCGTTTAGCAGAGAGCTGGATGCGGGGCTCGATCCCAGGACCCCAGAATCATGACCCAAGCCGAAGGCAGACGCTCAAGCAACTGCAGCACCCAGGCGCCCCCCCAGATATCTAGTGTTTTAAACCAGATTTTTTTTTTTTTTTTCAGTGGCATATAGAAAAAGAAGGAATGGTAGCAAAAAAAAAAGATTTAAGCAGGAGGGCGAAACTGGGAACTTTTATTTTTTTAACGTTAACTCTACCCCCAACATGGGGCTCAAACTCAAGACCTGGAGGAGATGAGAGGTCGCATGTTCTACTGACTGAGGCAGCCGGGTACCCCAAAACTGGGAACTTTTAAAAGACCACTGGTCTGGGCGCCTGGGTGGCTCAGTTGGTTAAGCGACTGCCTTTGGCTCAGATCATGATCCTGGAGTCCCGGGATCGAATCCCACATCGGGCTCCCTGCTCAGCGGGGAGTCAGCTTCTCCCTCTGACCTCTTCCCTCTCGTTCTCTCTATCTCTCATTCTCTCTCTCTCAAATAAATAAATAAAATCTTTAAAAAAAAAAAAAGAGCACCGGTCTGAGGTAATTACAGGCATAGTTCTGCCTAGATACAATGTTCGTGATGAATGCCAAAGGATTCCAGACCAACACGTAAAATCCTCAATTTGAATGAGCTGGCATTAGTGACTTCATGACCTTAAAGGCTCACTAATAATCATAGGATGTTAATGAATGAGTGAGGTAGGTCCTATTATATAAAATGACCTGGACCTGGTTCCTTAAATAAAGGCACTTGCAGTGGACTTCTAGAATGCATTTCCTATTTCTGTGGGTCTTTCAGAAACCTGGATTTTAAAAATAATCATCAAAAGTCCTAGGGGCGCCTGGGTGGCTCAGTTGGTTAAGCGTCTGCCTTCAGCTCAGGTCTTGATCCCGAGGTCCTGGGATCGCGCCCCACATGTGGTTCCTTGTTCAGCGGGGAGCCTGTTTCTCCCCCTGCTTGTGCTCTATCTCTGACAAATAAATAAAGGGAAAAAAAAGTCCTAAAATACTCAATAGGTATTTGGAAGCAGGGATCTTTAAGGAATAAGAAAAGGAATGATGCAGAATTGCAGGGAAATACAGTAAGTGAGCAATGGCATCCTAAACATCCAAGGAAGGGGCGCCTGGGTGGTTCAGTCTTTAGGTGTCTGCCCTTGGCTCAGGTCATGATCCCAGGGTCCTGGGATCGAGCCCCACCTCAGGATTCCTGCCCAGAGGGAAGCCTGCCACTCCCTCTCCTGCTCCCCCTGCTTGTGTTCCCTCTCTCACTGTGTCTCTCTCTGTCAAATAAATAAACGAAGTCTTTTTTAAAAAAATACCGAGGAAGACTACATGTTGTTGTTAAATGTGGAAGGGTTGTGTCCCGAAGCCTACTAGAAATGGATGGGAAGGGAAGGGTTTTGGCAATGACCAGAATTTACACTGACACTCCTTTTTCTTTATCTTTTCACTAGTTCTATTTAGGAGCCTATGTTTTTATCATCTTCACTGGCTTCCTCATTGTCTTCTTGGTCTTGACCTTCTTCAAAGTCCCTGAGACTCGTGGCCGGACTTTTGAGGAAATCACACGAGCCTTCGAGGGGCAGGCTCGGGAGGCTAACAGAGCTGGGAATGTCCCCACCGTGGAGATGAACAGGATCCAGCCCATGAAGTAAACCCCACCGTCTAAGCCATGCCTCCTTCCCGCCTCCCTCCCAACATGGAAAAGCAACCTCTCCCCAGATGAGGGAGAGACCTCATCAGCTTGTAACCCAGGACTGTTTCTGAATGCTGCTACTTGATTCCTTTCTCATCCCACAGAGGAAACCAGTGCAGGAGTTAGTTGTATCATTAATGGCTTTCAAAACATTTCATTTCTTGGACATTCTCTTCTGTTTAGGAGAGACCAAGCAAACCTACCCTCATTTCAGGAGGCATTGGCCACTTGCCATCTGACAGCATTGTCGTCTCTTCCTCCCTTGGGTTCTAATAGGGCCTCACCAGGGCCAGTAGGGGAGGGGAGTAAGAGTGAGGTGCAGTTTCCCCGACCCCCGACTTCCCAGGAAGCAGATCTATGAGTGTGGAGGGCAGAGAGGGATTACATAAGAGCACCTCCCTCGCTTCCATACAGCTCTGCAGAGCAAATTAACTTGAGTTTTATTTATTTTATCTTCTGGTTTTATTGCATAAATATTTATTTTTTTAAGTGTAAAATAATTTTACCAAATAAAACAAGGAAATTGAGGATAGAGGGAGGCGCTTGAAGAGAGGTTCTAGGGTAGAAGATTTGATACTGGAGCGGTCGAGGTGCAATAAGGGGAAGATTCAGGGAGAAGTATAACGTGTTCTCAGAGGGTACATGATGGGGTGTGTGAAGTTTGCACATTGCCTCTTAACCTTCAGGTGGAAACTCTCAAGTTTAATTTCTGAGAAAAGTGATGTGCCTGTTTTAAGAAGCTACTGGTTACCTTTAGAAATTTTTTCTTTGTTTAAAATTATAAGTAGTGTTACTTGAAATCTAGGGTTATTAAGATGGGCATTATAGCTAATGGTGGTGGATGGGTTCTAGTTTTGGTTGGAGTCCAGAGAAGGGAAGGTTATTTCTAGATATCCTTTCTCCCCTCACTGGACAAAACAACTTCTTCCCCTTATAGTGGACTCACTGTGGGGGGTGGGGGTTAAAGTATTCCTAATACCCGCCTGGTGGGAGAACCTTCCAAATGAGGAACCCAAAATAGTGGTTCTTGGTAGAGGTTCTGTATTTCTCCATTTTGTTCTTTAGGAGATTTTAGTGGTTGATATTTTGTTTTAAGCCATAGCTTTAAAAGAATTCAGAGGAGAATGTTCATCAACTAACTTGGAATTTGTAACCTCAGCTCTGGGAGAGGATTTTTCCTGAACGATTATTATCTAGTTGAAATATGTTGTCGCTAAGGGTCATCGCATGCTTTTTCTGTTGCCATATTTGCATAGTATGACGTCAGGCGCCCTTAGGGGACCATACATTTGGGATAATACGAGTAAATGTGCAGTGTAGCCCACACTTGAGAGAGTATGAATGTATGTGCACTGTCACTTTTGCTCTGGTGGAAGTAGATGACTGGTAACTTGTGTCCTTTATGTACCTACAGCCCCCTTTTGAATAGAATGTGTTCAAACTCATCTCTCTCTATATAAAGAACACTGCCTCTGCTGGGTGGAATTTGCATCTACGGTTTGATTCCAGACTTCAGAGTTCAGTCGCATCTGGCTACCTTTCCTTGTTGGACAACTGGGGGGAGAACTCCTTAAATCTTCAGATTGAGGGTGGAGGACTCTGCCTCCCCCTAGACCCAGACAATGGCAGTATGAAAGGAGAATGTGAGATCAGAACATGTGGCCTCCTGGAGGGGAGTCATAGGGGAGAAGGAGCCTTTCTTTTAAGGGGTAAGAAACAAACTGAAGACTTCTAACTCGGGAGCATTTTAGAGAGCCGGATGAGGTGGAGGGATGTACACTTGGCCCAGGTCATGGACACCAGTACAATCATCTAGTTTCCCAGTATTTTGATAAATGGAGATTGGGCCCCATGACACCTACTCTGTCTTCCTTCTTTCATATGTTGCTTGACCACCCTTTCTCTCCTTGGTGCTTACATACTTCAGACCCTTTAGCCAAATCCTTGCCTATGACAGTATTTTAGTCACCAGTTCTCACTGTTTCCCCTGGTCATTGAGCATTTTGGGGAAATAAACAGCTTATATGGAATGGGGCTTGGTTCAACAGATGACTTTAACTGCACCTCTACTTCCGGCTCCTCAAAACCAGTGGGTTGGCAGTAATGCTGTGGGGAACTTTTCCCCCTTTCTCAGAGACCAGATTGTGAATATTTCCAAATGGGTTTTCTATTATTAATGTTACTGTGGTTCTATGTTTTGAAATAAAAATTCTGAATGTACATGACATCATGAGCTTCCTGATTTGGGTTGCTTTGTTTTGTTTTTGTTTTTTTTTTTGACCTTCCTGTAACAACAAAATCAGCTTTAACTCCCGGTTTGGCCACTCAGTACCTGTTACCTGGAGTAAGCTTCCTAAAAGTCTAATACGTACGAAAATAGTGGTACTTGTTCATGATGCAGATGAGATGAACAGCCTTAGTGTGTTGCTTTCTTTCCCCAGTGAGAATTCTTTTCTCTCACTTCCTTACCCCTCTGGTCTTTGCTCTCTGAAACTCATCCTATGCTGATGTCAGGATATCCATATTACATGTATTTAAGATTTTATTTTTGAGTAATCTCTACACCCGACGTAGGGCTGGAACCTACAACCCCAAGATCAAGAGCTGCACGTCCCTCCAACTGAGCCAGCCAGGTGCCCCCATCATACACTTCTATCACCATCCTACTTAAGATCCTTCAGTAGCTTCCAGTCAACTACAGAAAATAAAACTTAAGCCCCCTATCGATCTCACACACCCAGCCCACCCCAGGACAAGGTCCCTGTTACCTGTTTAGGTTATCATTTCTTAGCTCCCGTTTAGACAAGAAAACACCCACACCCACTTCATCACTCTTTAACACCTTCATGCCTTCATTTATGGACTTTACATTTATGGACTTCTGATGTTCCCTCCCCTACGTTTCCCCATCCTTACTAAAGCTATTTGAATGGCTACTTTTTTAATTTTATTTTTTGGTTATCAAATGATCCTTTATTGAAACATTTTCCTTTGTAGTTGACTAGCTGGGCATTCCACCGCACCACTGTTGATGTCATCTGTGATGTCATGAGGGTGGTGGCCATCAACATTGCAGCCCACAGACTGGGCAGTCCCCAGGATTTCTTTAATGGTTCCAGAGAGTTCTCTGTCTAAAGATCGGTGTCGCGTCTGTCGGGCAATACTGACGATCTCATCAAAAGTGACAGTTTCACTGTCCTTAATGTTTTTCTGCTTCTTTCTGTCTCTTGGTGGTTCCTCGAGGGCTTTGATAATCAGGGCAGAGGCAGAAGGTCCCACTTCAATCTGGGCCTGTCTGTTCTGAGGGGTCAGTTTCACTGTAATCCTTAGACCCTTCCAATCACTGGTTGCCGTGGCGATGTCATCACCAACCTTTTTTGGAGACAGACCCAGCCGGCCGATCTTCGGGGCAGGGCAGACGTGGCACCAACTTCGCCACGGGGGCACCTCAGGTACACGACTTTGATCTCATTGGGGTCAAACCTAGGCGGCATGGCAGAGGTGGCTGGTGTCGGATGAACCCGGATTCGGGACGACCGAAGGAAGTTGCACATTTGCCTCCCCGAGCTGAAAGCCAAAAGCGGCTACTTTTTATTTCTTTTTAGCACAGGCATGAGCTCCATGAAGCCTTCCGTATCGGCAAACATAATCCTCACCCTGGTACTCTTATGTTAGGAATGACAATGAAACCCGAATGTCCTGAAAGAGCTTGGTGACTGAACCATATTCTCCTTAACTCTGGGGATGTTAGATCCCTTTTTCCATCTTTGTTTCTTTTAATCCATTCTCCAATAACCAGAGTAGTCAAAAAGATCATGTCACTCCCGTGCTTAAAGCTTTCTGATTACATCTTGTCACACTTAAAATAGCATCCAGACTCCTTTACTGTGGCCTGTAAATTCTGTGACCATACATCCCAGATGACTCCTATTACCGTGGTGTAACATTGCTTTCATTATCAAAACCCCTCTAAAAATATCTTCTGGTTACTCTACCTAAAAGGTTTGCTTCTTCAACTTCATCTCTCATTACTCTTTTCTCACAGAAGTCTAGCCCCACTGGGCCTTCTGTTTCTCCCAAATATATCAAGTTCATTATCAATAGGTTCTTTGCACTTATCCCCTTGTGTTTAGAATATTCTGCCTCAAAATTTTGTATGGCTCAGTCTGTCTTGTGAGTTAGGTCTTAGTTACCAACCTCTGTAGACTATAAGGTCAAAAGCAAGTACCTTGTCTGACTCACTCCTGCCTCGAACACTGCAGGACATACAATTGATTAAGTGTCATCAGTCTGGCTGGTTCCTATCAGAAGACAGAAACTATGGGCGCCTGGGTGGCTCAGTCGTTAAGCATCTGCCTTCAGCTCGGGTCATGATCCTAGGGACCTGGGATCGAGCCCCGGGTTGGGCTCCCTGCTCGCTGGGAGGCCTGCTTCTCCCTCTCCCACTCACCCTGCTTGTGTTCCCTCTCTCACCGTGTCTCTCAAATAAATAAAATCTTAAAAAAAAAAAAAAAAGAAACTACGCAATGCTTTAAACAGAGAAAGTGAAACAAAGAATGTCAAGCTGGGGCGCCTGGCTGACTCAGTCAGAAGAGCTTGTGACTCTTGATCTTGGGGTTATAATTTCGAGCCCTACTTTGGGCATGGAGGTTACTTTAAAAAAAATTGTGTTTAAATAAAAAAAAAAAAGAAATCATAGATGGGCGAACTCAATATGATATCCTAACGCTGAGGGAGAGTATCCAAGGAGAGACACACTTGGGAGAGAGGCCATCGCCCCAAAGCTGAGGCTCAGTTCTTTTTCTTTTTTTTTTTAAGATTTTATTTATTTGAGAGGGAGAGATAGAGTGCAAGCAGCAGAAGGAGACGGCGAGGCAGGGTCCTCCTGAGCAGGTGGCCCAATGCAGAACTCAGTCCCCGGACCCCCGAAGGCAGACGCTTTACCGACTGAGCCACGCAGGTGCCCCTGAGGTTCAGATCTTATTGGAAAAGACATAGTTGCAGTCTACCGGATAGCAGAGAAATTTGCTGGATTGCACAAGCCAGAGCTGCTGTGGTCTGGGGAGCAGGAGACAAGTGCAGGTGAGCCACAGCTGGTGGCCAGCTATGTGAGTGTACAGAGGGAGTCGGGGCACCAATATGGGGGGGAAAGGGGCGCCGTACTTGGGGCCTTGTGGGAGGTGATTGCCAGACATGGGCTGGGGTTGTGAGGTGACTGATGGAGCTAGCCTTCTGGGTGCATGCCTGTGTCAGGGTGCCACCAGATGCTTTGTCATCTATGGTGTGGCCATTGGAAAGAGCAGGACACGCCCCCTTCTTCCTACAGTATCCTGACAGCGCCATCTACTGAGAATACTTCACTGTGCTTAACACTCAAGAAGAAATGATTTAAAGGAATGCCATCCATTTTCAAAAGGTTACTGAAGGATGAATTTGGAGCCGAGAGGCAAAAAATCAGTAACTGACACAATAAATGTTAGGTGGCTGGCTGGCTGAAGTGGTCCCGGGTTGGGAGAATTTACTCTTTCCACACCTCCCAAAGCCTACCTGCGCTTTCGATAAAATTCAAGTTGAAACGTCCCACTTTTTTTTTTTTCTTTTGAGCGTAATGCCGAACCTTTCGCCAAGGTTCCAACTGGATGGCTGCGGCTTAAGTTGGGCTAGTGGCCGCCGGCCAGGAAAGGGAAAGGGAGGAGGGGAGAAGTAGAAGGAGTGCCCCTGGGCCTGGAGCCTGGCGCTGCGAGATGCTGAGGACCAGGCCGCAGGTGGGGACCAGGCCGCAGACGAGCCCCAGTCCCCCAGCTCTGGCTCTCCGTTCCGGGGCTTCCTTACGCCATCCTATCACCAGGGAGAACTCCTTGAGTGTCGACTCCCAGAGTGACCCCAACGAATCCCCTCGTATCACCTCTGTGTCCTGGATCCGGGCCCTGGTTGCGGCGGCACAGGGACGACCACGGTCGCGCCAAGCGCCCACCTTCCTCCCTCGTGTCGCCGCCCCGCTCCCTCCGTGACAGCAGCCCGCAGCGAGCACCCAGCACGCAGGTTTCCGGCCTGAGCCTCTCCAGCCCCAGGCGTGGCCCTGCGGCCCCCACCGCTCACTTCCTCCGCCCTTTCCCCAGCCCTCCCCTGCGGCGTGGCTGGAGGCCCGCCTGGCGCCCGGGAAACCGCAGACCTCGCGGGAGGCGGGGCTTCGGCCGCGCGTTCACTGCGCAGGCGCGGACGGCCGCAAACCCGTCGTCTGTACTGCGTTTTGTTCAAGATCCTCGCAACGATTTCTGGTTCTACTGCGGATCATAACCCAGCCAACCTTCCAATGCAGGTGTTTCTCACCTGTCTTACTATGAAGTGGATCTAACTACCTTTCCTGGATTACTCTCGGCTTAGTGACTTAATTGATAAAACTGAATCATGTGAGTTGCATGAGATATATTTCAGAAATTAAATCCAAATCTCATTTTTTTAAATGAGGAAGTTGAGACCAATGAATGAATTGGCAAAACTGGAGCTGCCATGGTACCTCTGTCTCTTTATACTCAAGAACTGGAATAAAGTAGCCAGTAAGGTGTAAGGTGCCAGTTCCTACGTATATTTACCAAAATATTTTATTAAAAGGTGTTTATTCTTTTTTTTTAAAGATTTTATTGATTTAATTGACAGAGAGACAGAGAGAGAGAGAGGGAACACAAGCAGGGGGAGTGGGAGAGGGAGAAGCCGACTTCCTGCCGAGCAAGGAGCCCAATGCGGGGCTCAATCCCAGGACCCTGGGGTCATGACCTGAGCCTAAGGCAGCCTGTTAACCGACTGAGCCACCCAGGCGTCCCAAAGGTGTTTAATTTTTTTTTTAAGATTTTATTTATTTATTTGAGAAGAGAGAGCATGGGCGGGGAGAGGGGCAGAGGGAGAGGGAGAAGCAGGCTCCTGCTGGGGGGTGGGCGACGGCGAGGCCATGGCTGCTCCACCCCAGGACCCTGGGATCATGACCTGGGCTGAAGGCAGACCCCTGACTCACTTATCCACTCAGGCACCCCAACAAGTATTTAATCTATCAATCTGAAGTGAGAAAGGGATCCTATACTTCCAAGTTTACATTGTATTATGACATTGAGCATTTTTTTGTGTTAGGAGCTCTTTGCATTTCCTTATCTGTAAACCGTTTGTATGTATCAGAGGAAAACTATTTTGAAAAGAACATGTTTTGACGAAGAAACAAGACAGAATAAATAAACGTAGAGTTTATAAGTAAGATAGTTACCACATGGGGCGCCTGGGTAGCTCAGTCGTTAAGGCCTGCCTTCGGCTCAGGTCATGATCCCAGGGTCCTGGGATGCAGCCCCGTCTGCCTCCCTGCTCGGCGGAAAGACTGCTTCTCCCTCTTCCACTCCCCATGTTTGTGTTCCCTCTCTTCACTGTGTCTCTCTCTGTCAAATAAATAAATAAAGTTAAAGAAAAGAAAAGAGTCAGATGCTTAACCCACTGAGCCACCCAGGCGCCCTATATTCTACTACTTTAGATACCTCATACAAGTAGAATCATACAGTATTTGTCTTTTTGTGCCTGGCTTATGTCACTTAGCATAATGTCCTCACAGTTCATCCATGATGTAGGATATGATAGGATTCCCTTCCTTTTTAAGGCTGAATAATATTCCCTTGGATATATATACCACATTCTGTTTATCTATTGAGCCATTGATGGATATTTGGGTTCCTTCCGCTTATTGGCTTTTGTGGATAGTGCTGCTAATGAACATGGGTATGCAAAAATCTCCTCAAGAACCTGTTTTCAGTATTTTTGGATATATATCATAACTGGGATTGCTGGATCATATACTGTTGTATTTTAAAATTTTGGGGGAACCTCCATAGTATTTTTCCATAGTGGTTGTACTATTTTACAAGCCCACAAACAAAATTAAAATCTTTTGTGCTTCAAAGCAGATTATCAAGAAAGTGAAAAAACAACGTACAGAATGGGAATTGCAAATCATAAATCTGGTAAGAGATTCCTATCTGGACTGTTTAAAGAACTCTTATAATGCAATAAAAGTGCTAAAAAATTAAAACTCAAGTGATCCAATTAAAACACAGGCAAAGATTTCAATAAACATTTCACTAAAGAAGATACGCAAATGGCCAATAAGCACAGGGCGCCTGGGTGGCTCGGTTGGTTGAGAAACTGCCTTCGGCTCAGGTCATGATCCTGGAGTACCGGGATCGAGTCCCGCATAGGGCTCCCTGCTCAAGGGCCAGTCGGCTTCTCCCTCTGACCCTCCCTGCTCTCGTGCTCTCTCTTTCTGATTCTCTCTCTCAAATAAATCAATAAAATCTTAAAAAAAAAAAACAAAGAAATGGCCAATAAGCACATAAAAAGAAATTCAGCGTCATTAATCCTTAGGCAAATACAAATCAAATATCTGCCTGTTGAATTATGTTGAATATCTGCCTAATAATCCATTAAGGATGTTTCAAATTTATTTAACTTTTTTTTAAAGATTTTATTTATTTGAGAGAGAGAGAATGAGAGATAGCACGAGAGGGAAGAGGGTCAGAGGGAGAAGCAGACTCCCTGCTGAGCAGGGTGCCCGATGTGGGACCCGATCCCGGGACTCTAGGATCATGACCTGAGCCGAAGGCAGTTGCTTAACCAACTGAGCCACCCAGGCGCCCTTATTTAACATTTTAAAAAGATTTATTTATTTTAGAGAGAGAGAATGTGCCTCTGAGGGAGGGGTGGGGTGGGGAGAGGCAGAGGGAGTGGGAGAGGGAGAAAAGCAGACACCCTCCTGAGTGAAGAGCCCAACTTGGGGTTAGATCTCATGACCCTGAGATCATGACCTGAGGCAAAGTCAAGAGTCTGATTGAGCCACCCAGGTGCCCCTCATTTTCTTTTTATTAAACCGTTTTTTTAAGCCAGTCTCTTAAACCATAATTCATATATTACAATGTTCACTCATTGGAAGGGTACAATTCATTGATTTTCACAGATTTGTTCAACTACTACGGAAATCACCCTAGAAAGAAACTTGTACCCATTAAAAGTCATTCCCTATTCCTCTGTCCCTACCCTCTTTAATTTTCCTCCTCTGGGTTCTAGGCAACCACTTATCTACTTTCTTTTTCTCTACAGATTTGCCTATGTTTAAAATTTCATCTAAATTAAATCATGTAATATGTGATCTTTTGAGACTGGCTTCATACAAATTCGAATGTTTTCAAGGTTCATCTATATTATAGCATTTATTTAGTACCTGACTCCTTTTTTATGGCCAAATATTGCCTGGTGTGGACATACCACATTTTCATTATCCGTTCAGCTGTCTATGGCTATATGGGTTGTTGCCAATTTGGGATTATTGTGAATAATGCTGCTTATGAACATTTGTGAACAAATGTTTTTGTGTGAACGTATGTTTTCATTTTTCTTCGGTAATGTATCTAGGAGAGGACGTGCTGGATCATATAACTTTTTTTTAAAGATTTTATTTATTTATTTTACAGAGAGAGACACAGTGAAAGAGGGAACACAAGCAGGGGGAGTGGGAGAGGGAGAAGCAGGCTTCCCATAGAGTGGGGAGCCCGATGCAGGGCTCGATCCCAGGACCTTGGGATCATGACCTTGGCCGAAGGCAGACGCTTAATCACTGAGCCACCCAGGCCCCCGTTGGACTCCTTTTCTAAGAGCATTAATCTCATTCATGTGGGCTCTGTCCTCAAGACCTTATCATCTCCCAAAGACCCCACAACTAATACCATCACGTTTGGTGTTAGGATTTTAACATATGAATTCAGGGGGACACAAACACTCACAGTATAGCAGTTAAGATGCTTTTAATTTGACTCAGTTTAAGTCATCTATTTTTTGTTGTTCATGCCTACTAGACTGGCAAAACTTTCTATATCTGTAAACACAAAATGTGCGTGGAAATACAGAAATGGGAACTGTCTTAACTGCTAAGAAGAGTATAAAACTGTACCACCACTTTATATAGCAGTGGCTTTCTAGGAAAGTTGAATGTGCATAGCCCCAGTTCTTCATCTACCCCACCCCGCCCCCAATTCCATGTTGTCTGCCAAGTGGTTTTGTAGTTTTGTTATGGTCTGAATGTTTGTGTCCCCCCACCCCCAATTCCTATGTTGAACTCCTAACTCCCACGGTGATGGCATCAGGAGCTGTGGCCTTTGGGAAATGATTCGATCATGAGGGTGGAGCTCTCATGAATGGGATTAGTGCCCTTAGAGAGGCTCCCCACCCCCAGAGCTTTCTTGCTCCTTCCTTATGTGAGATTACAGCAAAAAGGTGGCAGTCCATGCACCAGGAAGCTGGCTCTCATCAGATATTGAAGCTGCTGATGGCTTGATCTAGGACCTCCCAGCCTCCAGAACGGTAAGAAATAAATTCCTTTTCTTTATAAATCACGTAGTATGGTTGGTATTTTTGTTATAGCAACCCAAACAGACTAAGATGAGTTCCTTCTACTAAAAGAGAGGGGTCTGCTTCCATTTATTTGTTTGTTTGTTTATATTCTCTACACCCATCTTGGGTCTGAACTCGAGATCAAGAGTTGCAGGTACTTCCACTGAGCCAGCCAGGCACCCAATTTTTCTTTTCTTTTCTTTTCTTCTCTTCTCTTCTCCTACTTCCTTTCTTTCTTTCTTTCTTTCTTTCTTTCTTTCTTTCTTTCTTTCTTTCTTCCTTCCTTCCTTCCTTCCTTCCTTCCTTCCTTCCTTCCTTCCTTCCTTCCTTTCTTTCTTTCTTTTTCTTTCTTTCTTTCTTTCTTTCTTTCTTTCTTTCTTTCTTTCTTTCTTTCTTTCTTTCTCTTTCTTCCTTTCTTTCTTTCTTTCTTCTTTCTTTCTTTCTTTCTTTCTTTCTTTCTTTCTTTCTTTCTTCTTTCTTTCTCTCTCTCTCTCTCTCTCTGTCTTTCCTTCCTTCCTCCCTCCCTCCCTTCCTTTCTTTTATAAAAGATTTTTATTTATTTATTTGACACAGAGAGACACAGTGAGAAAGGGAACACAAGCAGGGGAAGTGGGAGAGAGAGAAGCATGCTTCCCGCCAAGCAAGGGAGCCCGACATGGGGCTCGATCCCAGGACCCTGGATCATGACCTGAGGCGAAGGCAGTCGCTTAACGACTGAGCCACCCAGATGCCCCTATTTATTTCTTTTTTATTTATTTATGCTTCCCTTTAACTTTAGATTAGCCGTGTGATATGACTTGGCCAATAAAATAAGGCAGAAGAAGTACTGTGTCAGTTCTGAGCCCAGGCCTTAAGAGATCATGCCAATTACCATTTGCCCTCTGGCATATTTGCCATTGCCAGGAAAGAAGTTCCCTGGGTAACGGCTGCAACCTCAGACAGGCCTCGGAAATTAACAGGCAGTTATATCTTAGTCCAAACCTCAGAGAGAAGCCTCATTCAGCTTGATCTGTAGCTTGAGGCTTAGCCAAACCCAGCCTGGATCTGCTGACCCCTCCTAGCCTATTCACAGATACAGGAGTGGTAATAAATAATTGTTACTTTCGGAGCACCTGGGTGGCTCAGTCATTAAGCGTCTGCCTTCGGCTTGGGTCATGATCCCAGGGTCCTGGGATCGAGCCCCACATCAGGCTCCCTCCTCCATGGGAAGCCTGCTTCTCCCTCTCCCACTCCCCTGCTTGTGTTCCCTCTCTCGCTGTGTCTCTGTCAAATATATAAATAAAATCTTTAATAATAATAATAATTGTTATTTTAAGCTAGTGAAGTTGGGGGCTGTATAAGTAAAAAGGTAACTGGTAAAATACAACTACTTAATGTCCCGATAATTCCATCCTTAGTCATATACCTGAAAGAAATTTAGGCAAGGATAGATGTAGAGGGACAGTTAGAAGCTACTGTAATTATCCAGGTAAGAGGTGACTATGGCTTGGCACCACTGGAGCTGGAAGAATTTGCAAACAGCTAATTTTTTATGGGGGCTTTAATGGGAGATGTACCTCAAGTCTAAAATCTGGAAACCCACAAGAAAAAGAATCAAAAAGTATATGCCAGGCAAACTTTAATTAAAGAGAGTTATTTAGGGGCGCCAGGCTGGCCCAGTCCGTGGAACATGGGACTCTTGATCTTGGGGTTGTGAGTTTAAGCTCCACATTGGGTACAGAGGTACTTAAAAATAAAATCTTAAAAAAAAAAAAAGAGGGAGTTATTCAACCTATCTTGATAACCAAAAGAGACCTTAAGACCAAAATCATAATGAAGATTTGAGGAAGATCACTTCATTAAGACAAAAGACCCAATTCACCATGAACATATAAGTTTTAAATATGTATAAAACAAATAATGATATCAAAATATATAAACCAGGGACACCTGGGTGGCTCACTCAGTTAAGCATCTGCTCAGGAGGCTCAGGTCATGATCCTAGGGTCCTGGGATCGAGTCCCACATCGGGCTCCTTGCTCAGGCGGGAGCCTGCTTCTCCCTCTCCCTCTGCCTGCCGCACCCCCTGCTTGTGCCCTCTCTCTGACAAATAAATAAACTCTTAAAAAAAAATATATATATATATATATAAAGCAAAACTGATAAAATTAGCGAATCAACCGTAACAGTTGGAAAAATCAACATGTCAATTTCAATTAACCATAGGTTAAGCAGATACAAAACCTGTATACTCAAATTCTTTACCATGGACTCTCCTTCTTCTCTGTATATGAAAGAAATTAACATTTCGTTTGTCATATATATATATTTTTTAAAGATTTTATTTATTTATTTGACAGAGAGAGACACAGCGAGAGAGGGAACACAAGCAGGGGGAGTGGGGGAGGGGGAAGCAGGCTTCCCACCAAGCAGGGAGCCCGAGGCGGGGCTCAATCCCAGGACCCTGGGATCCTGACCTGAGCTGAAGGCAGACACCTAACTGACTGAGCCACCCTGGCGCCCCTGTTTGTCATATATTTTTAAATATATATATTTTAAAAAATTATTAATCAAATTTAACAATCTTTTCCTTTATAAACTTTGTGTATTAATTCCTTCTTTAAAAAAGACTTTTTCATCCCAGTATTATAGGTATTAAATATTTAAAATATTTATCAATGTTCCTTCTAGTAATTTTATAGCTTTCATTTATGTTCAAATCTTTGATTTCTATGGATTTATTTGTGGGTATGCTGTGAAATAAGGATTCATCTTTGTGGTTTTTTCCTCAATACCTAGCCAATATCATTTATTCAACAACCCACCTTTTCTTCTTTGATTTGAAATACCAATTTTACTTTATATTAAATTTTCATATGTATTTGTGCTATTTTGGGCCATCTTTGTCCCATTGATCTATTTTTTCTGCAGCACCAAATTGCTTACATATTTCAAAAATATCTGCTGGGCTACTCCCTTCTCATTTTCTCTTTTTGGAATTTTCCAGATTAATTTTTTCAAATTCCAAAAAGAAACCCATGGCACCTGGGTGGCTCAGTGTGCTGAGTGTCTGCCTTTGGCTTGGGTCCTGATCCCAGGGTCCTGGGATCAAGCCCCATATAAGGCACCCTGCACTCCAATATAGCAGAAATGTCTACAATAGCCAAACTATGGAGAGAGCCTAGATGTCCATCAACAGATGAATGGATAAAGAAGATGTGATACACACACGCTCGCGAGTGCGTGCACACGTGCGCGCGCGCGCACACACACACACACACACACACACACACGCAGAAGAATATTATGTAGCCATCAAAAATGAAATCTTGCCATTTGCAACGACATGGATGGAACTAGAGGGTATTATGCTAAATGAAATAAGTCAATGAGAGAAAGACAATTATCATATGATCTCACTGATATGAGAAAGTTGAGAAAAAACACAGAGGATCATAGGGAAGGGAGGGAAAATGAAACAAGACAAAACCAGAGAGGGGGACAAACCATGACGGACTCTTCATCTCAGAAAACAAACTGAGGGTTGCTGGAGTGGTGGGGGGGTGGGAGGCATGGGGCGGCTGGGTGATGGACATTGGGGAGGGTATGTGCTGTGGTGAGCGCTGTGAATTGTGTAAGACTGATGAATCACAGACATCAGTCTCACTGTACCCCTGAGACAAATAGTACATTATATATTAACAAATAAAAATAAATAAATAAGTAAAATACCATTTTAGGGGCACCTGGGTAGCTCAGCTGGTTAAGCATCTGCCTTCAGCTAAGGTCATGACCTTAGTCCTGGGATTGAGCCCCACATCGGACTCTCTGCTTAGTGGGGAGTCCACTCCCTATGACTCTCCCTCTGTGCTCTCATTCTCTCTCTCAAAAAATAAATTAAAAATCTTAAAAAAAAAACAAACCTAAAAGACTATTTTAGGAGTGCCTGGGTAGCACAGTAAGTTGAGCATCAGACTCTTGCTTTACTCCCAGGTCCTGAGATTGGGGTCATGAGATCAAGTCCTGAGATGGGCTCCACGCTCAGCACAGATTCGGCTTGAGATTCTCTTTTTTCCTCTTACTCTGCCCTTTCCACTCATGCTCCTCTCTATCTCTCTCTCAAAAATCAATCAATCATTCAATCTTTATTTAAAAAGTACATTTTAGGGGCACCTGGGTGGCTCAGTCATTAAGCGTCTGCCTTCAGTTCAGGTCATGATCTCAGTATGCTGGGATTGAGCCCCGCGTCAGGCTCCCCGCTCGGCGGGAAGCCTGCTTCTCCCTCTCCCGCTCCCCCTGCTTGTGTTCCTGCTTCTGCTGTGTCTCTCTCTGTCAAATAAATAAAAAATAAAATCTTTAAAAACCACTATTTTAGTCCACCGGTGTATCCAATCAATATGGGTGGAAGGGTGGATTTGTATGCCTTCTGTTTTTCAATGCTAAGTCGGGGAAGCATTTCCCAGGCAGATGCAATATCCATTCCTATCAATATATTCAGGTAAAGGAGACACAACCATTGCACATAACGCCTCTTCAAACGCACCAATTTCTTTCCAAATTTTCACCTTAATGTCATCCCTTGAATTCTTATATCCTCCCAACCGAACTGTAGCCCCCATTAGGACTTCAGCAGCAGATTTTAGAACCACAGTGCATGGGGCTGCCACGTCAAGGATCCTAGAAATGTTACTTCTCCACTCAATGACTATTTTACCTATTTATGTGCATATGCCTTTTGGTCCCCAACTGGGGTCATGTCAAAGAACCTAGGCCCCCTCATCATTTCTTATTTTGATTAATTGTAGGAACATCACCCCAGGTAATTGGAGGTCAAGTTTCTTGAATTCCTCCAAAGTAGGACAAATAAAGCAAGTTTGTTTAGGACCCCTCAATTTGGAAGGACCAATACTGGTCTCATATACTGGTCTTACCATCCAGATCCTTGCAGTAATATGCCAGTTTTCTGTAGAAAAAGACCACAGAAACAAATTAGAAATAAAACATTGTAATTTATGAGAATTATAGTGTAGAAAGTAAGCAAAATACTTATTAAACAGGACCAAGGTACCAAAACTCCAGTCTTTAAAATTAGAATTATAGGGTCTCCTTTATATATATTAATATACCAAAGACCCACTTCAAGATTTGCCTGGGGGTAAGTAGAGAAGGAAGGGCTTCATGACACCTGTATGGAAGATTAGACTTTGGATACTTAGTAGGTAAGGAAAATGTGGACCTTACCGTAAATTAGCAATCTCCAAAAAGGTTACTGAAAAGGTTTACTGATAACATACATGTGAAAGAGGTACTGATATCATATGTTTGAAAACACTATTTAGAATAACAAAAAAGTATAATATTTAATGCCTATAAATGTACTATGATGTTTGTCCAAGGGAGTTAAACATTAACCATCTTTTCTGTTTATTGAATGCTTATCTCTTTTCTTTTTTTAAAGATTTTATTTATTTGACAGAGCGACAGCAAGAGAGAGAGAGGAGAGAGAGCAAGCACAAGCAGGGGGAACAGCAGGCAGGGGAGGAGCAGGCTCCCTGCTGAGCAGGGAGCCTGATGTGGAACTCGATTCCAGGACCCTGGGATCGCAACCCGAGCCGAAGGCAGCCACTTAACCGACTGAGCCACCCAGGCGCCCCTGAATGCTTATCTTAGTATGTGACTTAGACTTATTTTTTATTATGGAAAGGCTGATTTCCTCCCTATAGTCTAGTAAGACAGGGCTGAGAATTGACATTGTGTTTAGCAATATAGAGATCATTAGCATCTTGAGAGGAACAATTTTGATGGAGTGATGGTGTTGCAAATTTGATTGTGGCGTGTTCAAAATAGAATGGGAGGATTTCAGACGAAATATACTTCAAGAAAACAGAGTATTAAAAGAGAATAATAGAGGGGCGCCTGGGTGGCTCAGTCGGTTGAGAGGCTGGTTGCCTTTGGCTGAGGTCATGATATCTGGGTCTTGCCATCCAGCCCTGTGTCAGGTTTCCTGCTCAGCACAGAGTCTGCTTCTCTCTTTCTCTCCCTCTGTCCCTCACCACTGTTCCTTCTCTCTCTCTCTCAAATAAATAAATACAATCTTTAAAAATAGATAGATTTTATTTGACAAAGCGAGAGCACAAGGAGGCAGAGCGGCGGGCAGAGGGAGAGGGAGAAGCAGACTCTGCACTGAGCAGGGAGCCCAAGGTGGGGCTCTAACCCAGGACCCCGGGATCATGACCTGAACCAAAGGCAGACGTGCCCCAAATAAAATCTTTAAAAGAAAATGAATAATAGAATGATAAAAGTGATTTTTAAGAATCAACAAAATAAATCAACATATCAGGAAGGCCTAATGCCTTAGTCTTGGACCAAATGTACTTGGATCAAAAATTTAAGAATACATGAAGTAGGGCGCCTAGTGGCTCAGTTGTTAAGCGTCTGCCTTCGGCACAGGTCATGATCCCAGGGTCCTGGGATTGAGCCCCACATCGGGTTCCCTGCTCCGTGGGGAGTCTGCTTCGCTCTTTCCCTCTATGCTCTCTCTTGCTCTTTCTCCAATAAATAAATAAAATCTAAAAAAAAAAGTCTCTATCTAGGATATATTTTTGTCTCTTCTTTCCAGTTTTAGTTTGAGACGGGGATGCAAAGGATCCTGATCATAAAACTTACTCTTCGGGCGCCTGGGTGGTTCAGTCTGTTGAACGTCTGCCTTCAGCTTCAAATTTTTTGAAAAGATTTATGTATGTATGTATGTATTTGAAAGAGAACACTGCGTACACATGCATGCATGAACAGGGGGAAGGGCAGAGAGAGAGGGAGAGAATTTCATGCGGACTCCCAACTGAGCAGGCAGCCTGAAATGGGACTTGATCTCATGTCCCAGAGATCATGACCTGAACCAGAATCCCGAATGGGATGGTCCTAGAATCGAGTACTGTGTCAGGCTCCTGGCTCAGCTGAGAGTTGTCTTGTCCCTCTCCCTCTGCCCTGCTTGTGCTCTCTCTCTCCCTTTCTCTGAGAGTCTCAAATAAATAAATAAATAAAATCTTTTTTTTTTAAGATTTTATTTATTTCTTAGAGAGATAGCCAGAGCAGGAACAGAAACAGGGGGAGTGGGAGAGGGAGAGGGAGAAGCAGGCTTCCCACCGAGTAGGGAGCCCCATGCGGGGCTTGATCCCAGAACCCTGGGACCACAACCAGAGTCGAAGGCAGAAGCTTAGTGAATGAGCCACCCCGGAGCCCCAGTAAATAAAAACTTTAAAAAAAATTGTGGGATGCAACTAAGGGAAATTTACAGCTGTAAATGGTTATAATAAAAAATATATAAAAGCAAAATATCATTTTCTCCTTATGAAGCTAAAAAACAGACAAGCAAGTTAAACCCAAAGTTAGTAGAAGAAAGAAAATAATAATGAAAACAGTGGAAATCCATATAATAGAAACAGATAGGCTAGAGAAAGAAATTAATGAAGTCAAAAATTAGTTCTTTGAAGATTAATATAATTGGTAAATCAATAACAAAGGGACACTAAGAAACAAAGGCGGAAAATACAATTTACCAACTTCAGAAAGGTTTTTTAAAGCTTTATTTATTTAAGTAATCTCTACACCCAACATGGGGCAAGACCTCGAGATCAAGAGTTGCATGCTCTTCCGACTGAGCCAGCCAGGTGCCCCTTTTTTGCTTTTCATGGCTGCATAAATACTCCAACATATGGATGTATCAGGGCATATTTAAGCAAAGTCCTATTGATGGACATTTAGACTTTTTTTTTTTTTGGCTATTTCCAAGAGTGCTGCAATGAGTATCATTGTGTAGTTGTCTGAATAATGACTTAGCATAAAGTCCTAGGAGTGGATCAAAGGGTTTTCATATTTTATATTTCCATGTCTATAACTGACATTATTTATTGCATACATTTTATGAGTTAAAGAAAAATCACATTAGATGCTATTCTCATTAAATCCTCACAGGAACCTTTTCAAATAGCTTCAAGTATTACATAAAAAAAAATTGAAACCCAAAAGATAGCAAAGTAACCTGTCCAAGGTCACAAATGATAGGGCTAGGATTTTAATTTGGGTGTTTTCTAACTCAGAGAACCTGGTTTGGGCCCTTTTATCTGACAGCATTTCAGAACACCATACCAAATTACTCTCCCTTCAGTCTTTTTTTTTTTTTTTAAGATTTTATTTATTTCTCAGAGAGAGAAAGAGATACAGAACACAAGCAGGGGGAGGGGCAGGCAGAGAGAGAGAGAGAAGCAGACCCTCTGCTGAGTAGGAAGCCTGATCCGGGACTTGATCCCAAGACCCTGGGATCATGACCTGAGCTGAAGGCAGACACTTAACTGACTGAGGCACCCACCCGTCCTATACCCGTTACTTTTTTAATCACATCAATTTTTTTAAAAGATTTATGCATATATGTATGTATTTGAAAGAGAACGCTGTGTACACATGCATGCATGAACAGGAGGAAGGGCAGAGGGAGAGGGAGAGAATTTCATGTGGACTCCCAACTGAGCAGGGAGCCTAAAATGGGACTTGATCTCATGTCCCAGAGATCATGACCTGAACCAGAATCCCGAATCCGGTGCTCCACCGACCGAGCCACCCACGCACCCCTAGTACTAAATATTTTTCAGTCTTTGCTATTATTTTGAGACTGAGGTGCTCGCTTTGGCAGCACATAGGCTATTATTTTGAGAGTCAGAATATGTGCCTTCTGTGTTACAGGTTTCCTGGCTGCACAGAACATCCAAATTTGAACTAATTGTTCATTATATTCTTCTAGTTTCTTGATGATTAAGTTTTTATTTTTATTTGTATTTTATTTATTTATTTATTTATTTGAAGATTTTATTCATTTATTTGACAGAGAGAGGGAACGCAAGCAGGGAGAGTGGGAGAGGGAGAAGCAGGCTCCCCGCTGAGCAGGGAGCCCCATGCAGGGCTCGATCCCAGGACCCGGGGATCATGACCTGAGCCGAAGGCAGACGCTTAATGACTGAACCACCCAGGTGCCCCTATTAATACATTTTAAATGTATTTTGGCTTCACATGTAGTTTATCAGGGGTTTAGAGTGCTCTAGTTCCAAAAACCTCAGCATTATTTATAAAGGAATCCGTTTATGATAAAGAAAGGCAGTATGGAGAATATAATCTGAAGACTTGTAGGAGTCTTGATATCAAATACTTACTGTCCCTGCAAGTTGCTCTGTCCCTCTTTGGGAATCAGGCTTGCTCACCCAGGATATGCAAGTTGATAAAGTTAAACTTTTTCACATAGTACAATAAAAGCTGACGTTACAAGTTTTCTTTGCAAAATGGTTTCATAATTTGAATAACATAATCAAAGCTTCAACAACTGAGACAGAATTACTAATACACATGTGAGGGCGCACACACACACAAACACGTATTTGTGAAGAGGGATCTGTGAATACAGTACACATAAATTCTAAAGTGACTTGTGCCTGAGGGTTAGAGAGGGATGGTGGATAGCAGTGATGAAGAAATGTTCTTTTATTCATTTATTTTTTAAGTAATCTCCACACCCAATGTGGAGCCCGAACTCACAACTCCAAGATCAAGCCTTGCATGCTCCACCCACTGAGCCAGCCAGGTGTCCCAAAGAAATGGCCTTTTGAAAAACACTATACGGGGGGGGACAACTGTGTGGCTCAGTTGGTTAAGTGTCTGCCTTCCACTTGGGTCATGATCCCAGGGTCCTGGGATCCAGTCCCTCATCGGGCTCCAAGCTCGGCGGGGAGCCTGTCGCTCCCTCTGCTTGTGCGCTTTCTCTCTGACAAATAAAATCTTTTTTTAAAAAATAAAAATGCATATTTTTGGGTCCTGAACCCGGAGATTCTGATTCTGTACATTTGTGATGATTTCCCAGAATCTGCATTTTTAAAAAAACTCCAAAGATCCTTTCAGTTAGTATGGTACACTAACAAAACACAATAGAATAGGCAAATGTGAGCCATTAAAAGGTTTTCAGGAGTAACATGTTCACATTTTAGATTATTCTCCCTGTATTATGGGGAAAGAATTGGAAGTGGGCAAGACCAGAAATAGAGATTTTAATGATTAGATCTACCAATATGGGCCTAGATCAGGATCCACTGGAAAACAACAGAGCAGAACATCCGGGGCTTTGGAGTCAGGCAATTCAGGGGTTGAATATAGACTTTTCTGCATACAGTCAGAATCACCCTGGACATTAAGGCTGTGACTTCTTTTTCCTTATATAAAAATAGTGATGGAGTGCCTGGCTGGCTCAGTCAGTAGAGCACACGACTTTTGATCTCAGGGGTGTGTGTTCAAGCCCCATGTTGGGTGTAGAGATTAGTTAAAAATAAAACCTTTGAGGGCGCCTGGGTGGCTCAGTTGGTTAAGCGACTGCCTTCGGCTCAGGTCATGATCCTGGAGTCCCTGGATCGAGTCCCGCATCGGGCTTCGTGCTCGGCAGGGAGTCCGCTTCTCCCTCTGACCCTCTTCCCTCTCGTGCTTTCTATCATTCTCTCTCTCTCTCTCTCTCTCTCTCAAATAAATAAATAAATAAATCTTAAAAAAAATAAAACCTTTGAAAAATAATTAATTAAAACTTATTAAAATAAAATAAAATGGGGCGCCTGGGTGGCTCAGATGGTTAAGCGTCTGCCTTCGGCTCAGGTCATGATCCCAGGGTCCTGGGATCAAGCCCCACGTTGGGCTCGCTGCTCGGCAGGAAGCCTGCTTCTCCTTCTTCCACTCCCCCTGCTTGCGTTCCCTCTCTCACTGTGTCTCTCTCTCTGTCAAATAAATAAAATCTTAAATAAGATAAAAATAAAATGGTTATAATAACATTATCTCCTTTAAATGAATATTCAAGAGAGTATTTAAAAATCTTATTACACACTTATTGCTCAATACTAGTAGCTAATCTGGGAACCTGTTGGTTGGTTTGGAATATATTACAAAGGTAGACTTGACTAGTAACTATTTGGATATGGTAGGTATAGGAAAGTAAATATCCTAGGATAACTGCCAGGCTTCTGGCTCTGATAGGGTGGATTATATTGCCGGGAACCAGCACAGAAAATCCTGAAAAAGGAGTGTGGGAAGAAGATAATGGGTTTGATTTAGGACATATTAGATTTGTAGAATTTCCCTGAGAAGTGTGATTCCTGAGTGCCTATCTGGGAGGTTTCGCATACATTAGCACCAGTCCTCACCGCAAAGTAAGAAAATGATGACTTCAATTTATGTATTTTACAGAGAAGGAAACTGAGTGTCTGAATCAGGTTAGTCTAAACGGAGATACCAAGTAGGCAGATATGTCTGAGACTTGATGCTGTAGACTCTTAAACTGAAGATCCAGATTTGAGCACAGTTAGCCTAGAGGTGTAAAGGTGCTAAGGGAAAGAAACAGGGGTAAAGCATGAGGACTGATAGTAGAGCAGGTCTGACTTCTAGACTCAGCTCTTCTTCCATGTGTGTCCATTGGGAAGTTATTACCCTCATCATCTGTAATAAGATAATAATGCCTCATCTTGGTTTATGAAAATGAGAGATACATTTAGAGTAGTTATCACACACGCAAAATAGAGCATTTATCACAGTACTGGGCACATAGTTGCTACACACATATGTTTAGAAAGAGTCAGGTAGGGCTCCTGGGTGGCTCAGATGGTTAAGTCTCTGCCTGCGGCTCAGGTCATGATCCCAGGATCCTGGGATCGAGTCCCGCATCGGGCTCCCTGCTCAATGGGGAGCCTGGTTCTCCCTCTGCTTCTCTCTCTCTCTCATGAATAAATAAATAAAATCTTAAAAAAAAAAAAAAACACTTAAAAAAAAAGAAAGAGTCAGATAAACTAATATCTAAGGTCAAAGCACTTAACCATCTATGTTACTTCTAAGAAGACAGGCACCATGTCTGTTTGCTCACCTGCAACATCTTGGACATACCTGATACCTAGGAAGTATTAACAAATATTCCTTGAGAGGCACCTGGGTGGCTCAGTCGGTTGAGTGTCTACCTTTGGCCCAGGTCCTGATCCCAGAGTCTTCGGATGGAGTCAAGCTCCCTGCTCAGTGGGGAGGCAGCTTCTCGCCACCCCCCTCGTGCTCTCTCTCTCAAATAAATAAAATCTTAAAACACACACACACACAAAACCCCACAAATATTCCTGGAATGAGTTAATGAAGAATGAATTTTGAGGTGCTTTTTACATTTTAGCTTGATCTATTACAATGGCTCATGAAGGACAGAAAATTCATTCCAGTGGATTGGTTTTTTTGTTTTGTTTTAAAGATTTGATGTATGTATGTATGTATTTATTTGAGAGAGAGAGAGTGAGCGAGAGAGATCACAAGCTGGGGGAGGGGTAGAGGAAGAAGGAGGAGCCGGCTCCCCACGGAGCAGGGAGCCCAAAGAGGGACTGGATCCCAGGACCCCGGGATCATGACCTGAGCTGAAGGCAGATGCTTAACCTACTGAGCCACCCAGGTGCCCCTAATTACAGTGGATTAAAGAGGGATGCGGGGCAGTTTCTCAGTGGAGATGGGTTATAATCAACTCCAACTGTGAAGAGAAGGCAATACACCTTTGGATGGGTAATTTAAACTTCCAGAATTTTAGTTTCTTTACATATAAATGATAGTTAACCTCAGAGTGCAGCTTAAGGATCACGTGAAATAAAATTTATAAATATTTTTCCATGTAAAAGGAATGCTATACAAATGTACTCATAGTTATTTTCCTCTAAGTTGAAACTGGCTTCTTTTTCTAAGATTTTATTTATTTATTTGACAGCTAGAGAGAGAGCACAAGCAGGAGGAATGGCAGAGGGAAGGGGAGAAGCAGGCTCCCCGCTGAGCACGGAGCCCGATGCCTGGGCTGGATCCTGGCACCCTGGGACCATGACCTCAGCCGAAGGCAGATGCTTAACTGACTGAGCCACCCAGGTGCCCCCAAACTGGCTTATTTTTCACTATTCTTTTGGAAAATGCAAGTGGCATAAGGAAAGACACAGTAAAGAGCCATTGATGGAGTTAAGAATAATAACCATATTTCTCTTATCCTGACCAAGACTGCCGAGTCTCAGTAGTTAAAAAGAACCCTTTTTCTTGACCTAATGAATAAGAATTAATCAGGGAACCTGTGGAAATTAGCGTATTTGTGCTGAACGGTTCATCAGGCAGCACCCGAGGGACAGGCAAAGCCTACACAGTTTGGGGAATGTTAAGTATGATGGTAGGATTAAGTGGCTGAAGAAGGATTTGAGATTTAGGAAATGAGATCTGGCATCTAGGGGAGGCTGAGAATCAGGGAAGATCTAGGGTTGCAAAACGGACAGGAACTGTGCGGCTAATCCGGTTTAATGTGCACTTACTATTTTGTCTGAGAATGTTCACTTCAACTGTGGAAAACAATTGGAATTTATGTAACACAGGAGGCACATTAATTATAGGTAAGTCAGGGGCTCCTCCCTGGCTCAGTCGGTGAAGCATGTGACTCTTGATCTCGTGGTTGTGAGTGATGCCTACACTGGTTGTGAAGATGACTTAAAAAAAAATCTTTTAAAAAAATTATAGATAATTTAGTAACCAGTAAGACATACTAGATTTAGGGGCGCCTGGGTGGCTCAGACGGTTAAGCGTCTGCCTTCGGCTCAGGTCATAATCCTAGGGTCCTGGGATCGAGCCCCGCATCTGGCTCCCTGCTCCGTGGGAGGCCTGCTTCTCCCTCTCCCACTCTCCCTGCTTGTATTCCCTCTCGCTGTCTCTCTCTCTCTGTCAAATAAATAAAATCTTAAAAAAAAAAAAAAAGACATACTAGATTTAGATAGAGGACACATGCAGAGAGGAATGGAAGGGGGCACCAGATACTCTTCTTTAGCCTAACGCTAAATATCCTTACTTAGCTGAGGCACTCAGTCAACTCTGAACAGGGCCGTCCATCGTTGACACCCATTCCATCCCGCATGTATTCTGCTCAGGTAGTGAAAATAAATTGCAGGGGCGCCTGGGTGGCTCAGTCGTTAAACATCTGCCTTCGGCTCTGGTCATGATCCCGGGGTCTTGGGATCCAGACACACATCGGGCTCCCTGCTCGGCAGGAAGCCTGCTTCTCCCTCTCTCGCTCCCCCTGCTTGTGTTCCCTCTCTCGCTGTGTCTCTCTCTGTCAAATAAATAAATAAAACATTTTTTAAAAAATAAGAAAAGAAATTCCATAGCTGCTCATCAAGCCAAGGAGAGCTCCTTCTGCGGCTAGAAGTAGTTGCCCCGGCGTCTGGGAAAGAAGAAGCCTGTGGGCTTGTGTCCAGGTACCTTCCTTCTGCAGAACCCTGGCCCTTCAATCTCAAGTTCTCGTCCCCCGTCCTTGCACCCGCATCACGCACCAGAGACCTATCATAGGAACATCACTTGCACCCTGTCCTAAGTACAAGAGGATGCGCATCTCATTCCCCATACTTTGCGCCATGAGAGTTTAGTGAGATGGATTTAATACGAGTCTAGCGTCTTTATTTGATCCACGATCTTTTCTGATACCTTGCTTGATAGTATATGTGGAGGTAGCACTACCGTGGCATTCAAGTCATTTCTTAGCTTAACCTTTTAAGATCCTCAAGAACACTTTCTTATTGTCCATCAACCACCCAGAAACCAAGAATTTTTTTTTTTTTTAAGATTTTATTTATTTGTTTGACAGAGAGAGACACAGCGAGAGAGGGAACACAAGCAGGGGGAGTAGAAGAGGGAGAAGCAGGCTTCCCGCCGAGCAGGGAGCCTGATGCGGGGCCCGATTCCAGGACCCTGGGATCATGACCTGAGCCGAAGGCAGACGATTAACCACTGAGTCACCCAGGCGCCCCCCAAGAACCTTTTAAGGAGAGACTGGCCACCAGCCGCTTCGTCTTTTTCAATCGGGTTTCACTTCAGTCTCACACAGAGGAACCTATTCAAATGCCTACCTTTCAGCAACCTTAGTCGAACTAACTTCCTGTGCCTGAAGCTTTTGTCGGCCCCAACTGGCTTCTTTATTTAACAAATTCCCTTTATCTGCCGCTTGGGGCAAAGCTCATTTGGCCCCAGGAGGCTTCCAATATTTACTAAAGTTCCTCCCCCACTTTCTTGCCCCCGTCTGGCGGTTGTCTGCCTTTACCTTTAGGTTTGCAGTCATGGCCTGTTTTTTCCCTGTAGACACCGGCTTTTCTGAATAGTAGGATTATTCAGAAACGAATGAAACGTGTCCTTTACCCTGAGAACCGGGTGCTTGAAATTCAGTAAGCAAGGCTTCTAATCCTCCCACTTTAGAGCTTTGGATCAAGACTGTGAAATTCAGAAGAGCTTGGCAAATCAACCCTGTGTGCTTCTTCCTTTCAGGTACAAACTGGGAGGGAAATGCAAGGGGAACATGAAGAAAACGTGAGCTTTAAAAACTAAAATATGATAAACTAAAATAGGACACCCGAGGTAACAACCGCCTCCTTTTGGAAGATGGAGAGAGAAAGATTTTCAAAAGAAAGGGATGTGAAAAGATGGAGGGGCTGGCTGGCAGGTGAATTTATCATTAATTCCCTTTCTGCCTTATCTCTATTTTACCAGGATATCGTCTTGGTGAGTCTGTGACCAAAAGGATAAGTGAACGGCTTGAAATTGAGTTTGCACCTCTCCTAATGCGCCTTGGCAACTTTTTCAAGCTTTTATGTGGCTTGCTTAGGAAGATAGTGAATTTTGCTTTTATTTTTTTTTTTAGGATTTTATTTATTTCTTCGACAGACCGAGAGAGCGCAAGCAGGGGGAGCAGTAGAGGGAGAAGAAGAAGCAGGCTTCCTGACGAGCGGGGAGCCCGACATGGGGCTCGGTCCCAGGACCCCGAGATCACGACCCGAGCCGAAGGCAGACGCTCAACAATCAGAGCCACCCAGGCGCCCCCAATTTTGCGTTTACTGACTTTATTCTCAAACAGCAATCTTATACCTTCCTAGGTACTTATTTATATATATACACACACATATATGTTTTACATATATATTTCTGTTTATATATTTAAATATACGTTATATATGTTTATATATATTGTTATATATAAATGTTTATTGTTATGTTTATATATGTTATATATAAACATATATATAACATGGGTATGTTTATATGTTAATAGCAACATAATTTATACTGGCAAATAACCAAAACAGAAGCAATTTTAAATAAGTTGTAGTGCATCTGTAATATGTAATATTATATAACAGTTGAGGCAGATCTTAATTTCCTCGTGTGGAAAGATCTCTATGATACATTCTTTTTTTTATTAAAGATTTTATTTAGTTATCCATAAGAGATAGAGAGAGAGAGAGAGAGAGAGGCAGAGGGAGAAGCAGGCTCCCCAGTGAGCAGGGAGCCCGATGCGGGACTCGATCCCAGGACGCTGGGATCATGACCCGAGCCGAAGACAGAAGCTCAACCATCTGAGCAACCCAGGCGCCTTATGATATATTTTTTAAAAGAAGAAAACAAACAAAAAACACCTGGCTGGCTCAGTCGGAAGAGTGTGCTAGTCTTTATCTCCGGGTCAGTGGGTTCGAGCCCCATGTTGGGTGTAAAGATTCCTAAAAACAACAACACAACAACAAAAAAAACCCATAAAACAAAAAACAAAACCCACTCGTGTTTCTGTGTTCATGTGCATCATCCATTTATCTCATTTACTGATTTTTAAGTAAGCTCTTTGCCCAACGTGGGGCTCGAACTCACAACCCTGGAGAGATCAAGAGTCACTTGCTCTCCTGACTGAGCCAGCTGGGCACTCCCTCTATGACATATAGATAGTTTTTTTCTGATATATTCTTAAGTAGAAAAAGCAGGTTGCAGAACAAAATGCGTGATGAAATTCCATATTTGGATAGGAAAAATGTGTTATAATTCTGTTGTGTGTCGTGTGTACACGTAGAAATGTCTGCAAAGATAATTTCAAAGTTAACAGTGATGTTAAAAAAGTTAACTTTAGGGGCGCCTGGGTGGCTCAGTGGGTTAAACGTCTGCCTTTCGCTCAGGTCATGATCCCATGGTCCTGGGATCTGAGCTCCATGTTGGCCCCCTTGCTCAGCAGGGAGCCTGCTTCTCCCTCTCCTCTGCACTTGTGCTCTCTCTCCACATCTCTTGTGTCTCTCTCTCTCAAATAAATAAATAAATAAAATCTTTAAGGAAAAAAGTTAACTTTATGTAGTCTTGTTTTAATATTCTACAAGTAGTTTTCTTTTTTTTTTAAAGGGAATGACAAGGTCACACTGAGATCTTAGGAAGAGTCCCAAGACCTAATCCTTCCCTTAGTTCAACTACCTGAACTTCACCTTTATGTTCATATCAGAAATATTTTGATGGAGAATATTCAAGAAAGAAACCATCTCAACCTTGGCTGATACATTTAGGAAAATAAGAAGTCCTTTTTAAAAACATAATTATCAGGGTGCCTGCCTGGCTTCATCGGAAGTGCATGTAACTCTTGATCTCGGGGTTGTGAGTTTTGGCTTCACGTTGGGTATAGAGATTCCTTATATAAATAAAAAAATAAAGAACAACAAAAAGTAATTATCAGTTTTTAAGATTCTTCCAAATAGATCTACACCTCTACATTCTGACTTGCAAAGAGGCTGAAGATATAATGCTAAGTGGAGAAAATACACAAACGTTTAGAAGAGAATGTATAGTATTCATAAGAATTCACATAAAACTACCTCTATAATATGCACTGAAATAGCTGTAGAAATTAAATAAACTGTGCTTACTAGATTCACTTAATGATTCATTTCTCTATTGCTTAAATTTGCTCTCAATAGCAAGTTTTAATTTTGCAATCAAAAAAGTCCAGGCATCTTCTTTCTGCCTGTGGGTTTTGTCCCTGTGCCTTCATAAAAACACCTTTATGAACAGGGAGGGGGGGGAAGGTCCAAACTTGTATTAATTTATTATATCTTTTAAAGATTTTATTTGAGAGAAAGCACAAGTAAGGGGGAGGGGAGGGGCAGAGGGAGAGGGAGAAGCAGGCTCCCCGCTGAGCAGGGAGCCCAATGGAGAGCTCAATCCTAGGACCCTGAGATCCTGACCTGAGCCGAAGGCAGATGCTTAACCAACTGAACCACGCAGGCACACTTATCTATTTATTTCTAATATTTTATTCATTAATGAGAGAGAGTGCGCACAGGAGCAGGGGAGGGATGGTGTTTGTGGAGCTGCCGACAGAGAGTGAAGCAGGCCCTCCACTGGGCAGGGTGCCTGATAGGGGGCTGATCTCAGGACCCTGAGATCAGGACCAGAGCGGAAGACAGACGTTTAACCCAGAGCCAGCCAGTTACCCCAAGAGGTCCCATCTTTTGGAAAGATAAATCCAGACTCCCTCTGGTTCCCTGATGATCGTGGGTTTCACTGTCCTCCGCCTTTGGGGTTTTGTCTTTACCCTAACATTCACCTGTTGGGAAGAAGAGTAGGTGAATGGCATTTCCAGAATGGCTTATCTCCAAAAGACAAGGTGGAACACCAGAAATCATCTTTCTCCTTTTTCTCCTTCCCTTTCGATCTTTATTTTCCCCTTCTTTTCCTTTCCAGTATCGAGCATGTTTTAAATAGGTGTTGGGGCCCCTGGGTGGCTTAGTTGGTTCAGCATCTACCTTTGGCTCAGGTCATGATCTTGGGCTCCCTGCTCCACGGGGAGTCGACTTCTCCCTCTACCGCCACCCCTCCCCCAGCTTCTGCTCTCTCTCTCGCTCACTCTCTCTCAAATAAATTTTTTCCTTTTCTTTTCTTAAAGATTTTATTTATTTGAGAAAGACAGAGCACAAGATGGGGGAGGGTCAGAGGGAGAAGCCGACTCCCCGCTGAACAGGGAGCCTGATGCGGGACTCGATCTCTGGACTCCAGGACCATGACCTGAGCCGAAGGCAGTCACTCAACCAACTGAGCCACCCAGGCGCCCTCAAATAAATATTCTTAAAAAAAAAATACAATAGATGTTCTTTTTCCCACTCTACATCTTTAATTCTTAGCCATTTCCTTTCCTATTCCCATCCTCTTATAGCTAAACTTAATCCAAGCAGAAACAAGCAGTAATCAAGTGTGTAAAGACATCCATTACACAGGAAGGTTCAGTGCTGGAGAGCTAACTTGGAAGTTTCCCTAAGACAATCACTTTTATACTAGCTATTTTCCCATTTCTAGGCTCTGGGTCACCATTTAGTATTTCCTCAGATGTGTTGGCGATTCATTATGTGCAAAGAATTTTGTAAAAAAAAAAAAAAAAGAATTTTGTAAAACTGTGACATATTACTTCTTCTTTTTAATTTAAAAAAAAATAGCATTATGCCCAATGTGTGGGGTATTAACTCATGACTCTTGAGTTCAAAGGTCAGTGTTCCACCAACTAAGCTAAGCCAGGTGCCCAGTGACATACAATTAAAAAAAAAACCAAAAAACAGGGGTGCCTGGGTGGCTCAGCCATTAAGCATCTGCCTTTGGCTCAGGTCATCATCCCACGGTCCTGGGATCGAGTTCCGCATCAGGCTCCCTGCTTGACAGGAAGCCCGCTTCTCCCTCTCGCACTCCCCCTGCTTGTGTTCCCTCTCTGGCTGTGTCTCTCTGTCAAATAAATAAATAAAATCCTTAAAAATAAATAAATAAATAAATGAAACCCTCTAATCTCTTAAAGGAATTTTTCCTTCACTCAGTACATTTAAAACATAATGAAAAAGCCAGGTGGCAGAACAGTGAGATGCTACGTTTTTAAAATGTCACACTCAAATCTGGTTGAATTACAAAACTAAAATGTGGGGATTTAGAAGTGATTTCATGTACTATTTTAGTTATTGGATCAATGCTTTCTGTTTTTATTATCTATCTGTTCATAATAAAGGGCTTGGCACAAAACTCAAAGAGCTGACAGTTGAATAGGCTTTTGTGTTGTCCTTAGGTCTTGGCAAAAATTATCCCCAATTTCTTCTGTCAGATGTCTAATTTGATTGGGTGAGGTTTCACAACATTGGAAAATTGGGGGAACCATGAGGGAAAGGGCCAGAAAAACTGCCTGGTTGGTTACCCTCTGCTGCTTCGGAAAGTGGACGTTCCTGTGGGGCAGGAAGGCCGACTGACTGAAAGTGCGCTCAACCAGATCAATCTGGGGGCGAGCCAGGATGGGAAGATAGTAGAAAAAAAGGATTCCTATCATTCACAGATGCCTGGCTCGCCAGCCTCTTCTAAGGTGAGAACATAACTTACCTGGATAAAAAAGCCTATTTCAAACTTGCCTCAGAACTTACATATTTGTCTCTGATCCTGTTTATGTTAACATTAATATATTAATAGATTTATACTTTAAAACACATTAAATTGTGCTTTGTAGTTGGTCTGTAAATTTAACAAGGTCCTTTTTTTTTTTTAATAAAACCTGCCATTTACAAAAGGTCTTAAATAAAAAATGTCGGGCACCTGGGTGGTTCAGTCGTTAAGCTTCTGCCTTTGGCTCAGGTCATGATCTCAGGGTCCTGGGATTGAGCCCAGCATCGGGTTCCCTGCTCAGTGGGAAGCCTGCTGCTCCCTCTCCCACTCCCCCTGCTTGTGTTCCCTCTCGCTGTCTGTCAAATAAACTCTTTAAAAAAAAATAAAAATTGTCTTAAAATGAGCTTATTTCAACATAGGTCTTTCTGGCACAGTACAATTGTACCCAAGGGTGGACACATAACCTTCCCTGTATGTGAGTTACATCAGCTGACCTTCCCCCCCTTCTTTAGCGCCCTCTACCTTCGGTTATTTGCCTCATCCCTGGCTGCCCTACATTTAAGACTCTTGAAACCTAAGAGGTCTATCACTTCCCTGCCCCAACTTTTAACTGCAAATAACCACAAATTTTGTTCTTCCAATACTATTACACACATAAGGGAAATAAATCAGATCAGATTTAATTATCAGTCACCTAGCAACTAAGTATACTTAGTTACCTTTCCTTTCCTCATTTCTAAGATAGCAGCCACCCAATGGCTAGAGAAATTTCAGTTAATTGTTCCCCCCACACATTAAAAGGGTATAGAGACCCATGCTGGGTGCCTGGGTGGCTCAGTAAGTTAAGCGTCTTCATGATCCCAGGGTCCTAGGATTGAGCCCTGTATCGGGCTCGCTGCTCAGCGGGGAGTCGGCTTCTCCCTCTCCTCCCTGCTTGTCTGTTTTACTAGCTTTGTCACTCTCAAGTGAGTAAAATCGTTAAAAGATCTTTTAAAAATCTGTCAAATAATTTTAACATTTCTTTTATCTTGATATTGGCATGTATGTTTCTTTTAATTTTGAGAATTTGTAATTCATAGTTTGCTGGGTGATATTCCATTGAAACCTAGGTTATTTTTGTATAATAGCTAGGAGTCTGGACCTTCTTTTAGCCCGCTGTTTTAGCTGGCTTTTTTTTTTTAAGATTTTTTTTTTGAAATTTATATTTTTTTTAAGATTTTATTTATTTGAGAGAGAGAGAATGACAGAAAGCACGAGAGGGAAGAGGGTCAGAGGGAGAAGCAGACTCCCCGCCGAGCAGGAAGCCCGATGTGGGACTCGATTCCGGGACTCCAGGATCATGGCCTGAGCCGAAGGCAGTCGCTTAACCAACTGAGCCACCCAGGCACCCTTGAAATTTATTTATTAGAGAGAGACAAGAGAGCACGAGAGGGAGGAGGGTCAGAGGGAGAAGCTGACTCCCCACGGGATAGGGAGCCCGATGCGGAACTCAATCCTGGGACTCCAGGGTCATGATCTGAGCCAAAGGCAGTTGCCCAACCAACTGAGCCACCCAGGCGCCCTTTAGCTGGCTTTTTCGGACACCACTCTGGCAAGGGACAGGGGACCCTGCCTTGTTACCGTTACTGCCTGATATGGGTAGACCTGCGGGCTCCTTGCTCAGCGGGAAAATGGCTTCTCCTTCTGCCTCGGCCTGTACTGTCTCTTCAAGTAAATAAAATCTTTAACAACAAAACAACCCATATTTAATCCAGTTTTTAATCCCTGAACTACTGGTGAAATCAGGGTAGAGACAACAAAGGGTAAAGTGGGTACTTTATTTATTTGTACTTAAACCTATAAACCAATCAGCCAAACGGGTACTATTATCATGATACATTAAAATACAAAACATCTTTCTACAAATCCTAGAATAATGAACAAATTAACAGTGCTAGTAAAACATCACAAGGGACAGAGGAAATCAATGAAGAACACGATAGCTTAACCCCTCTCCGGTAGTAATTGAGGTTATTAACAAAAAAAGCCTCACAATCTCAGAAAATACAAATTATCCTTCATCACACATCTTTGTATCTTCACTTCCTATTCTTGAGGTTAGATTCTAGAGCCTAAAGAGATCCACATTAGGATTGTATCTAGTCACCTATAGCCAGAAACACCTTTTCTCATGTTGTCCAGAGCAGCCACCGCTCCTGAAACCTCTTTGACTCCAATCGTACCCCCTCAGTGGACACAATAAGAACAATAAGAAACAGAATATCGAGGCCGAGATCTATAGAGGACCCTAGAAGACAAAGCCTAGAAGTAATACAGCCACCACACAAATTGAGATCGAATAATATACTCATCGTCACACATCTTCAGGCTCTATGTTCACAGAGTAATTTGGGAACAAATCCATTATTTGCTGGGTACTAAAATACTTAGCGGATTGTTGTATTACACTATGGCTTTCCCCAGAAGTTGCTAAGATGGACTCCAAATCGCTGATGGAATTTTGCTGGAACTGGATCTGGGGCTGCAGGGATTCCTCTCCACAGTTCTGGAGCTGATTGTTCCAGGCTTGGGGGCACCAGGTCTGACTGGCCCAGGAATGGTTGCCCCAAGACTGGCCGTTCCAGGAGTGGTTGCCCCAAGACTGGCCGTTCCAGGAGTGGTTGCTCCAAGACTGGCTGTTCCAGGTCTGGTTGCTCCATAGTGGAAGGTTTCCAGAAGTGTTCCTCAGGTATCCCTGGTGGTAGGAATAGAAGCCTGGATATTGTGCAGTTGCTGTGCTGTTCTGAAAAGGAATAGCAGATTAACTGAAAAGCTCGGAGGAAAATCAGAACCGTGTGTGGTTGGGGTTGTATGGTTTAGCAACGAACAAAACTAAGAAGTCAGTGAAAAGAAAGCAGAAAGATAAAAGCTTCCCATCACCTGAGTCACACTCTTGCTCTCCTTTGGCCAATGGTTTTTCTGCCACCTCTTACATTTCATTCTCTGGTTCTGGAACCAGGTCTTCACCTACCCAAAAAAAAAGTGACAGGAAAACATAAAATACCAGTCGTGTGGATGTACCAGGGATCAAAGAATATCGTGAACATTTTTTTCCCCTGACAGTATCTAAAGCTCAGGAACAAGATGAAACCTTCTAGAGTCCTTTCTGCAATCTGGAAACAAATTTCTGTGAATGAATCTCAAAGCCCCTCAAGTCAGTTGGCTGCTTTAATACAGCTAACCAGTTAGAGAAGATACGCTACTTATCTACTCAGTAGAAAGTTCACGTGTAGATGTCTTCCCATCCCCCTTTTCATAGTTGAGCCATGCTGCTAGTCAGTTAAAAGTTTACTTTGCAGTAAAAAAACCTCCCCCCATAAACACACTCCTTTTTTTTTTTTAATTTTATTTATTTGAGAGAGTGCGAGAGCAAGAACACAAGAGGGGGTAGGGTCAGAGGGAGAAGCAGACTGCCCGCTGAGCAGGGATCCCAGTGCGGGACTCAACCACGGGACTTTGGGATCACGACCTGAGCCCAAGTCAGTTGCTTAACCAGCTGAGCCACCCAGGCACCCCTAAGCACACTTCTGTATTTAATGGGATAATGGTGGTAATTTTAACTCACGAATTATAAAATATACCACTAGAACTATTTAGAAATTATCAAGTTATATAACAGCCCACAAAACTTCAATTTCCAGATGATTTATAAACCGTTAATGAGAAATGAGATTGAGAAGGACCAGATTATGTATGTACAGGTGTACACACCCACACACTATAAAATTATGGAATGTAGGACTTATCTCTAAGTATGACACCAGTGATAGAAAACCATAAAATATCTATTAGGGAAGAATATGAAAAATTATTAACCTCATTAGTAATCAACTGTACACAGACAAACAAAAGATTCCATTTTTTTATTTTAATGAGAAGCAGTATTGGTTAAGGACTCTCCTAACCTGGAAGATGGAAATATATAGACCTCTTCTGATCAAGGAGAAATCGGAAAACTTTTTGCCATTTTAGCTTGTGCAACAGGGAGAAGTGGTCAAATAAACTATGGCATAATTAAAGAGAACATTTAAAGATGGTCACGAGGGGCGCCTGGGTGGCTCTGTCGTCAAGTGTCTGCCTTGGGCTCAGGTCAGGATCCCAGGGTCCAGGGATGGAGCCTGCCTCATCCGCTCGCAACTGCCCGCCGATCCCCCTTCCTTGTGCCCTCTCTCTGTCAAATAAATAAAAAGCTTAGGAAAAAGAAAAAAAAAAAAGATGGTCATGAAATGTTACAAAGAAACCACTTTCATATTAAAATTATTTGTAGGGGGTACACAAACACAGAGCACACAGATGTTAGTAATGCTCATCTGCAAAGGAGCTTTTCATTTGTCACTGCAAGGAGTACAAAACACATCCTACCTGCTTATAGCTAAGGTTCAGAATGTTGGAAAGTTCTTGCATCTGCTGGAGACTGAGGTATTTCTGTCTCTGAAATCGATCATTGAGGACGTAGAGTTGGGCCTGAGAGAACACGGTCCTGATCTTCTGTTTCTTGCCCTGGGCCGTATCTTCCTTCCTCACTGTTCTCTCCTCCCCAGAAGTGGGTGGTACTTTTACCCTGGGACTGGTGGAGGAGTCGGGGCTGTCCTGAACACGCAGATCCATGGATGCAGGAAGAGGAGAGACTGTGGGGAATAAAACAACACTTCTCTCTAAAACTTTGCAGATGCTCAATCATATTCGCAAATTCATTGTTTTCACAGCATTTTTAAAGTCCTCACAACCTCAGAATTAGGTAGTAAAAACTCTTCCGGGACCCTGCACTCTTTGCTCATCTTCGGATGATGCCAACCCACTAAGTGTACTAGTTGTCACCATTTCACATCCAATGGACATGGCCAACAGCCTACCCGCTGGGAAGCAGAGGAGACTCAAACCCTTTTTTTTTAATGATCTTATTTTTAAGTAATCTCCACCCAACATGGAGCTCTAATTTTACATTGTTGAGATCAAGGGTCACATGCTCCACCAACTGAGCCAGCCAGGTACCCCTCAAACCTCTTTGGCAAAAGATTTTTACTGCAAATTGATGCTCAAGAGCCTACACTGTGGCTGCTCAGAAAGGTGGAAGTGATCACTGGACTCCTTTTTGTAAAATTAATCCTCACCTACATCAGATTCTGGGGACCCTTTAAAATCCACGGCTGACTACTGCCCAGTTCCAAATACCAGGAGTAGCACGAACTGGGAATTCCGATAGGCTTTCGTTTCAGACTCTGTCTTTACTAGCTGTGGGACCCTCTTTTCTAAAGTATTTCTCTCCCTCACAGAGGGAGTTCCTTCACTGATTAAAGCAAAGTGACAGAGAAAGTTGTCTAGCACAGGACCTGGCGTGTATTGACCGTCTAACCAAAAATTAATTTCCTACAAAAAAATAAAAATAAAAAACAAAAAATAAAAAAAATTCATTTTCTGTATATGGCCTAGATTTGGTAGCCACTTAAACTCTTAGTAGCACTGAGGTATTTATTTCCCGCGCTCAACTTCAGCTCTCCCCTAGTCTTTATTCCGTGGCGAAATTTCACAATTTTATGCTTCTTTTGAGTAGACCTAGAAGGAAAGAAAATGGGGCTAGACCAAGGCGTATAGTGGAGCATCTCCTAAAAATGATCTCTACAAAACTTGCACTTGGCTTGCTAAGGAGGGCGTACCCACTTGCTTATGCCTACTTGCTCATACCCAAGCTACTTCTCACAATCCAGCGCTGTATTTTCAAGGTTTGAAATTAAAGAAAGGCCATCAATATGAAGTTTAGGAAAACAGGGTAACATTAGAATCTAACATTCCAATAAAGTAGTTGCTTACTTAGTCCTTCCCCACAGCTTAGTTTTAGGGGTAATCATCATGTAAACTATTTCTAAGTCTTTATCTGTACCATAAATCTTAAAAAATGATAGTTACCACAAACCTTAAGAAATGGTGAAAGTTTACATTTTCATATTTAACAACTGCTGCCCGACGGATTTAAAAAAATGTACTGCCTTTACAGTGTCCTGAGCACCCACCCCACCCCCCACCCGTGGTTACCATTTAGAAGCCAAACCGGGTTTCACAAATTTGGGCTCTAGCCACTTTGACTGTCAGCAGATTAAACCTTCTAGAATTATCTACCATAAAATGGGACGAACATTTCCCCAGGATGTAGGAGAGACGTGGGCATAGGAGGCTCCCAGAAACTCAGAACTGCCCCAGTGAGTAACACCCACAGAGCCAAGGAGTGGGAGAAGAGCCGGTTACTACTGTCGTACAAAGGCAAAACGTTTCAGTAAGGTGAGATTCATCACTAGCCACGCCATTTCTGGCACCCCGTGAAAAAAGACTAATCAAAAAGGGGATGCTCACCACATCCCCCACGCCAGCTGTGATGCTAGGACTTCTGGCTTAGCACTTAACACCGTTACCGTGTCCTCAGCACTGCGTGAAGATTTAGACATCAGCTCATTTATCACATCACATTTGCGTTTCCACAGCGCCTGTGCACGTAAGCCCTCCCATACCCAGTGAACAGCCGAAATGCCCGCATCCTGGGGCCCTTGTCTCTTGACTGACACCTGGGACAGGTGAACGGGCAACCGCCACCAACTTACAACCGAGACAGGTGCTGAGAGGGTTAACTGAGGACACCCGCTCGTATTAATGGACTATAATTGCTCACGAGGGAAACGAAGGACCCTGAACCTCCTTCGCCTTTCACTTTCCCTCAAGGAAAGCAGCTTTTTGAGGATTCCTTTCCCCTTACCGGTCTCCGCGTGGGGTGTCTCAGCAGATGACATTTGCAGGGACGCATAATTTTCTTCAGGCCCATAAATCTCAGGCATTGAAGAGTCCCTAGAACTGGGTGCTTCGGGGCCAGGCAGGCATTGGGGCAGAGGTGAATCGGCACTCATGTTGGTGAGTTGAGGGTAGATGGAAAGAAAAAAAAAAAAAAAAGAGCGAGATTGCAAGAAAGGCCCAGGCTTATGGATCTAGGTGGAAGAGCTGAGGAGAGTAGGAAGCCCTCCAGATGTTAGGAGTCTGAGAAAGACAGGATGAAGTGCGTCACCACTGCAACAGGAAGAGCCAACCAGCCCAATGGAGCCAGAGGAGAAAATTTTGGAGGCTCTAGATTTATAAGGAAGGCTCCACCATCCTCAGACCCGCCCCTCCTGGCTGCCCCACGCCCACACACACCCTTGCGAATTCTCAGTTAATCCTGTCTGCCAGTCTCACCAAGGCCATTGTAATGTAAAAGGTAGCTGCCGGGTAGTCCACACTGGGTGGGGAACGGGGAAACGGGGGCCACAGAACCTTAAGAAAAGGGAAACCCAACAATTACATATTTCTGGGTTCACTGCGTTTCCATCTTTTCAAATCAAAGATGCACCTGAGGCTACCTCAGGTGATTGAACCTTCCACTAAAACAATTTCTTGATTTAAGACCCCTTAGGGTCTCAAAATTGACCTGGTGCTGGCGGAACATGAACCAGTGGCTCTGTTTTCCTCTTCAAGTCCCCCTAAGGTCACATTAAGACACATATTGTATGTTGCTAAGGTGTCAGTTGATATCAAAACTAGTACTTGTTTTCAAGACCTTCTTACTGTTTTTTAGCTTTCAGAGAGACAGACAGACAAGTCTTTCCCCCAGGACTGTTGTCTCCTTTTTAACAAAGGCCAGAGGAAAGGAGTGGCAGCCTGCTGACCTGATGACTTTGTGCCCTGCAGGTAATTATGCTTCTGCCATCAGTATGGGAAATTTGTAAGCAGTTTCTATATACCCATTGCTGGATAGACTCTTGGCTCAGTTTCCTCATCTGTGCCTCTTTCTTCATGGCTCTAAAAACTAAGGAAATAAAGACTAAATGCTCATAATAGTTGACAACACCAGTGATCTACAAATGAGGGCCTTAAGAGAAATTTTCTTTATCCTACGTTCATGATCTCCCAAGTTTGAAATTGACCTTTGTTGTGATTACTATTTTAATCCAGTGAACAACATGATAGATTGAGAGCACCCCCTTCTAATTTTATCTGGGACATTCCTAGATGTAAAATAATGAAATTTTTTTTAAATTTTTTAAAAGGATTTTTTGTTGTTGTTGTTAAGATTTTGCTTACTTATTTGACAGAGAGAGACAGCGAGAGCAGGATCACAAGCAGGGGGAGTGGGAGAGGGAGAAGCAGGCTTCCCGCTAAGCAGGGAGCCTGATGTGCGCCTTGATTCCAGGACCCTGGGATCATGACCTGACCCGAAGGCAGACGCTTTAACGACTGAGCCACCCAGGCGCCCCAATAATGAAATTTCTTGACCTGTAAACCAACCCAGTTGAAAAGAGGGAGGTCAAGAAGAACATCCCCTAAGCAAATGATACTCCTGTAAAGGGTCTTCCCAAAGCGTTTGTGACAAGTTCCTTTTAGAATCCGTGTTGGGCCCTCCTATCTCTTCTTCCTAAGCAAACCTCTTCTTCTGGCCTTTCTTCCCCCACCCCCACCTGGCTCTCTTTTAAATCAACTTTTCTTTCTCTGGCCTGGCATTTCTGTTATGTCTTGCAACCCCACTCCATCCCTGCTCTCAAATTTTTTTCGTTTTTTGTTTTTGTTATTTGTATATGTTTTCCCAAGGCCCAGTTTTCATGGTTGGGTTTCAGCATGAACATATTTATAGACAAAGATAACAGTCTGCAGCTTTCCATTTTCCTCCCCACTCTCAAATTCAATATCCGAGAAACCTAAGATTTCTTCCTCTTTTCCAGTCTCCCACTCCTCCAAGTAAACCCTTAGCACATTCCAACGGTATATTTTCCGGAGATGCAAGCCTGACTAATCCTCGCATGCACTCTGCTCCTTGGGTCTCCACCTAGAACTGCTGGCTTTGCTTCTAGAAAGAGATATTCGTTCTTAAGGATGCCAATCCGTGAGCATAGGAGGATTGCCGGGACCAAAGCACAGAGATCGATTCTTTGTAGTCTTTTCTTTGTCTTCTCAGACCATCATTCCGGAAGGGAAAAGAGTAGGAACACGAGTGTCAAGGAAGAGGTGGGTGGAAATACATTGCGCTCAGGCCGACCGTCTCCGTCTCATTACAGAGTATGAGTCCTTTAAAGGGAGAACGTGAGTGATGGATGGAGTGAACTAAACTTACTGTGGTAATCCTTTTGCAACATCTCCGTCTATCAGTCCATTGTGTTGGCCCACCTTAAACTAATACAATGCCGTATGTCAATTACTTCTCAATAAAACTGGGGGAAAAGTAAATTAAAAAGCAGAAAACTTGACTTCCTGGCTTTCAGTTGGCACAGTTGGTAAGTGAGTGCAGTCAAGGGCACCAAAGACCTTAGTTTGCCCGCTCTCTAAACCGCAGGTACCGGAGGCTTTGTTCTTTGTTGACGGGGGTCTTTGCCTGAAAACCTGGGCCAAATTCTCCCCCATCCCCCACCTGTGCCTCATTGTATCTAGGGTCAGAGCCTCTGGAGTGGAAGACCAAAGGGAAGGGGGCTGGTAGCTAGAAGGCAAACTTACTACATTCTTTGCCCTGGAAAGCAATTTGAATAAGGTTGAGAGAATGCTTAGGAAGGTGTCAGAGACCTTGGATTTGTTGGGGTGTGGGCTCTGTGGGTGGAGGAGGGGTGTGTTACAAGGTGCTTAGAGTCCAGGGCTGGAAATGCAAAAGTGATTTTAGATTTTGTTTTCCTAGGAGCATCAGCCAGAAGGGAGAAGAAAAAAAAAGAGCTAAATATTAAAAATGAAAAATATTTTTCGGAAAAGATCTATTCCTCACTTAAAGGTAAGAAATGCACATTAGGTAATATGATCTTTTAAGAGCACAGGTGTCCTAACTTTGCATCAGATTTTGCTGACCCGTCAGGGTAAGGAGGAAGCGACAATCGTCATGAGTATTATTATAGACTTCGCTGCCCCTCGATTTTCAGGCAGAGTGTACAGATCAAATGTGGCATTATCAAATTTATCATAAATTTTCACTGCTTGGATCATCAGATCGGTTATTGATTTATCACTATTTTTACCCTTCACCCATTCTCCATCGCATTTACTCAAGGGTATCCAAACCGAGAGGTATTCACCTGTTTTCACTTAATTCTCCTGTAAGCCTGTTCTTGCTTCTCTCTTCTTTACATTGTTTCATTCTACCTAATAAACCCAATCTTTAAGTCACTGTTTCTTCTCCCTATGTGTACAAACATGTGGGTGTTTATAGATCTATTTCGTGATTTTTAACATTTATTTGCTAGGAACTATTTATTTATTTATTACTTATTCAACTAATAGTTCATGAGTGCCTATCATGCGCCAGAGAGAAAACAAATAATTAAAAAACATCTCCACTTTTGAGGAGCTAGCCGTTTCCTAAAGTACATCAGAATAGACCAAAAAGACAGTTACAGTGTTATGTGATGAGTACTGAACATAAGAAAAAACAAAAAATGAGGTATGTACTAGATGCTAAGGGAGAACAAACAAGGGAAGGTATGGCCAGGGAGGGGAATCAGAAAAGACTACTTGGAGGATTTTCGACTGAGCCAAGATGGAAAAAATGTTGACAGCAGGGGGGGATGCGAATTCCAGCGAATGAACATTTTTGGCCAAGTCGGTGTCAGTGTCTTAGAGAAAATGATGGGTTATTGGAAAATAGGGTTGAGAGACCTGAAATGTAACGAAGTGACCACAAATAGTATAACAAAAACAAAAACAAAAAACCCCTGCACATTTATTTTTTTATTTTTTATTTTTTTATTTTATTGATTGTAAAGATTTTATTTATTTGACAGAGAGACAGTGAGAGAGGGAACACAAGCAGGGGGAGTGGGAGAGGGAGAAGCAGGCTTCCCGGCGAGCAAGGAGCCTGATGCGGGACTCGATCCCAGGACCCTGGGATCATGACCTGAGCTGAAGGGAGACGCTTAAGGACTGAGCCACCCAGGGGCCCCACCCCTGCACATTTAGAATTAAATCTCCTTTACTTAATTTATACCCTATTGGTGTTCCACCTGCTAATCTCTCTCTGTCTCCTTCCTGGTTCTTCTCAACCGCCGGCCCCCACCCTTGACATCTAAAAGTCAGAGTGTACCAAAGCTTCGTTTTCAAACCTCTTTTCTTTCTCTCTCTCTCTTTCTTTCTTCCTTTTTTAAAAGATTTTATTTATTTGAGAGACAGCGAGTGCCCACAAGTGGAGGGAGGGGCAGAGGAGAAGCGGACTCCCCACTGAGCAGGGAGCCCTGATGCAGGGTCAGATCCCAGGACCCTGAGATAAGTCAGATGCTTAACCAACTGAGCCACCCAGGTGGCCCCGCAACTCTATGCTTTTGACCTTTAAATGTACGTCTTTAGCCCAGACCTATTCCCCCGAACTCAATCTCATATATTCAACTGCCTACCTAACATCCCCATTTGGGTTTCTGAAAGGCATCACAAAATGAACATTTCAAATGAATATTGAAATATTAAATGGGTGCTTCCTATAGTGTTCTCCATCTCACTGTATGACAATTCCATCTTTTTAGGTGCTCAGGTCAAAACCTTAATTCCCACTTTATTGACTGTGCCTTCAAAATGTCTAGAATACAGTTGCTTATTTCTTTTAATCTTTTGCGTCCTCCAGTGTTTTTTCAATTCTTGGAGTGAGTTTTGATCACATGAACTAGGGCTTGGAGAACCAGTAGAGTAGCAAGAAATGGTTCTTTCTTTTAAAGAACATTCATATATTTTATTATTGCCTGCGTCACAGGAGAGCTGGGGGCTTGAGATTACCTGTGACCTCTGGCAAGTGTGCCAACCCAAGCTGCACTCGACCTTTGCTGACATCTCCAAGATTACCACTCTTTCCACATCACCATCTATCTATCCCTTGGATTATTCCAATAGCCTCCCAAACGGGTCTCCCTGTTTGCACCCTAGCCTTCCTATAATCTAGTCTTAAAGTACTGGCCAGAAGGAATTTTTGTGAAGACAAGTCCTATCAAACTATTCCTTAGCTCAAAATCGTCTTTCGGTGTTCTCACATTTAGAGTAACAAGACGAAGTTCTGGATTACCTGAACCCTTTTGTGGCCTTGTACTTAACCTCCAACCTGTCACCTTGTGTTCTCCTCCACCCTCATGAAACTGCCTCCTTGCCGATCCTGGAACAAGCCAGAAAATCTCCTGAATCAGGGCTTTTGCTATCACTCTTACCTCTTGCTGATCTGTTCTCCCCCAGAAATATACCCGGGTTGATCTCTTGCCTCCTTTACATCTTTTTTTTTTTTTTTAAGGTTTTATTTATTTATTTGAGAGAGAAAGAGAGCGTGAGAGCTCGCGCGCGCGCGAGAGAGAGCCCTTGAGAGAGCCAGCACGAGCGGGGGAGGGGCAGAGGCAGAGGGAGAAGCAGGCTCTCAGATGAGCAAGGAGCCTGATGCGGGGCTCGATCCCAGGACCCTGGGATCATGACCTGAGCCGAAGGCAGATGCTTAACGACTGAGCCACCCAGGCGCCCTCTTTTCCATCTTTAATATTACCTTCTCAATAATGTCTCCCACTCCCTATCCTTTTCCTCTTGATTTATCTTTACAACTCTTGTCACCGTCTTGCACAATATATATTATCTAGGGGCGCCTGGGTGGCTCAGTCGTTAAGCGTCTGCCTTCGGCTCCTGTCATAATCCCGGGGGCCTGGGATTGAGCCCCGCAATGGGCTCCCTGCTCAGTGGGGAGCCTGCTTCTCCCTCTCCCACTCCCCCTGCTTGTGTTCCCTCTCTCACTGTGTCTCTCTCTGTCAAATAACTGAATAAAATCTTAAAATATATATATATATATTATCTCTCATCTATCTATATTTCTATCATCTGTCTGTCAGCTTCTATTTCCCTACAACGAAAACATAAGCTGAGGGGTGCCTGGCGGGCTCAGTGGGAAGCGTGTGTGACTCTTGATCTCAGGGTCGTGAGTTTGAGCCCCATGTTGGGTCTACGTAGAGATTACTAAAATAAATAAACTTTAAAAGAATTGTTAAAATATAAGCTATGTGTTGGGACTCTGGCTGGTTCAGTCATCAGAGCGTGTGACTCTTGATCTCGGGGTTGTGAGTTCAAGCTCCATGTTGGGTGTAGAGTTTACTGAAATAAATCATAAAAACTTAACAAATAGGGGCACCTGGGTGGCTCAGTCGTTAAGCGTCTGCCTTCGGCTCAGGTCATGGTCTCAGGGTCCTGGGATCAAGTCCCACATCGGGCTCCCTGCTCAGTGGGAGGGCTGCTTCTCCCTCTCCCACTCCCCTGCTTGTGTTCCTGCTCTCGCTGTCTCTGTCTCTGTCAAATAAATAAATAAAAATCTTAAAAAATAATAAAAATAAAAATCATATATGTGTGTATGCGTGTGTGTGTGTATAAGCTATGTGAGGGCAATTATTTTCATTTTTGCCAGTTTTGTTCAGTGTAGTATCCCTACCCCTAGAAGAGTGTGGACCATTGGCCGCCATCATCAGCATCACCTGTGAGCTTGTTCGGGACATAAATGGGTGGGCTTTACCACAGAACTACTGAATAGTAATGTCTGGTGGGGGTGACTGAGGATCTGGTTAAAAAGTTCTCCAGGGGCGCCTGAGTGGCTCAGTCAGTTAAGCGTCTGCCTTTGGCTCAGGTCATGGTCCCAGAGGCCTGGGATCCAGCCCTGCCTGAGGCTCCATGCTCAGCAGGGAGCCCGCTTCTCCCTCTGCTGCCACTCGCCCTGCTTCTGTGCTCTCTCGCTCCCTCTCTCTCTCACTCTCGCTCTACCTCAAATAAATAAATAAAATCTTTTTTAAAAAATTAAAAGTTCTCCAGGTGGAGCAGCTGGTGGCTCAGTCGGTTGAGTGTCCGATTCTTGATTTGGGATCTAGGTCATGATCTCAGCTTAGTGGGATTGAGCCCCAGGTCCGCTCTGCACTGAGTGTGGAGTCCGCTTGTCCCTCGCCCTCGGCTTCGCCCCCCCAACCCCGTGCTCTTTCTCCCTCTCAAGTAAATAAATAAATAACATCTTTTTAAAAAAAGAAAGTTCTCCAGGTGATTCTTTAGCATGCCTTTGTTTAAAAACTGTCTGGAAAGGCACTAGGAAGACAGTAGATATTTGATCATTATTTGTTGATGAAGGAATGGGTTTAAATGAGACCTAGGTCTTTGTAAGCAAATAGAGTGTAGAAGCCATTTCCTTACATTTAAATATTAAATTGCATTTCAAATGTAATATACAAAATAATCTTTAAAAAGCAACAATGCTCTTTGCCTCAAGTTGGCTAAACTAAATTCAGTGAGCCTGAAGCTCTTCTAATCTTTCTGGCCCCTCTGGGAGATAGATTACTCTCAATTTACCTGTGTTATCCAGATGAATGACACAGCCATCAAAGCTGCTCTGATAGAGATTACAAATGGAATTACAAAAGCATATTCTCCACTTACTTTGCCTGTTATAGCTACAATAGCAAAACCACACATTTTTCCCTAAAAGAAACTTATTATAAAAATCTTCACACTTAACATAGTGGTCAATATGCTAAACCCTCCTAATGTATCTGTCATCCCATTCAAATAATTTATTCATGGCCACTCTTGGTTCATCAGTGACTTTACCATGAGCAAATGTTTTGAAGTTCAGTAAAAAATCCACCCAACAAAATATGTGAGACATCATTGATCCCTTTTTCCACCATCCAAACTTCTATTCAGCTCTGTCACAATAATCTTACTTTCCAACGCTTCTCCGGGCTGCCATCTGAATGTTGACCACCACTCCCTCGGTCCTCGGTCAGGTACCATCTCCTGCCCAGACCTCTGGACACTTCCAGTAAGCCTTCCACAGACTGAACCAACTGTGTACCAGAGTGATCTTTCTTTCTTTCTTTCTTTAGATTTTATTTATTAGAGCAAGAGAGCACACAAGCTGGGGGAGGGGCAGAAGGAGAGGAAGAAGCGGACTCCCCGCTGAGCAGGGAGCCCACACACGAGCCTGATGCAAGCCTGACCTGATGCGAGCCCGAGGCTTCGTGCCGGGATCATGACCTGAGCGGAAGGCAGACACTCAACCAACTGAGCCACGCAGGAGCCCCTGGAGTGATCTGCTTTCAATTCAGCCCCACCATCCCTCTGCTTCAGTGTTGTCTAAGGAAGCGCACTCTCTTCCTAACTCTCAAGTCTGCTCTGAGCTTTGGCAAATTGCTCTACCCAAACAATCCCCTCTTTCCTGAATGCTTTGCCCCCCTTTCTTTGGTTCATTCTTAGTTGTCTTTTTTTTTTTTTTTTTTTTAAGTTTTCTCCCCCATTAGTTATCTTTTAAGACACGGATCAGTTGTCACCTTCCACAGTCCCCTTCTCCCAGTGAATTAAGTATTTCCCTTCTGTGTCTAAATCTTCCCATAGCAGTGGTCACTGTGCATTTTAGTTATACGTATTTGTGTTTGGAATAATAACTCCTTCAAGGCCTGGTTTGTTACTATAACCTAATGCCATGTCATTCAAAGTATAGTCCTTTCTGGCAACATCAGCATCCCCTGAGAGCTTGTTAGAAATTGAAATCCTGGGCTCGCTGTTAACCTCAGACTAGTCAATCAGAATCTCTGGGAGTGGGACCCAAGAATCTGTCTTAAAGGAGTCTGTAATTCTTGTGCCTCCTGAAGTTTGAGAACCATTGCTCTTAGAGAGACTACAGTGCTTAGGTGCAAAAAAAACAAAAAAAATCTCACTGGGCGCCTGGGTGGCTCAGATGGTTAAGCGTCTGCCTTCAGCTCAGGTCATGATCCTGGAGTCCTGGAATCGGGTCCCGCATCGGGCTCCCTTCTCCTTGGGAGCCTGCTTCTCCTTCTGCCTCTCTCTCTCTCTGTCTCTCATGAAGAAATAAATAAAATCTTTAAGGGGCAGCAGGGTGGTTCAGATGGTTAAGCATCTGCCTTCAGCTCAGGTCATGATCCCAGGGTCCTGGGATCGAGCCCCACATCGGGCTCCTGACTCAGCGGGGAGTCTGCTTCTCCCTCTGCCAATGCCTCTCCCACTGCTCATGCTCTCTCTCTCTCTCTCTCTCTCTCTCTCTGTATCTGTGTCTCAAATGAATAAATAAAATCTTTTAAAAAAAATCTTAAAAAAATCTCATACGTATTTATTGAATTAATGAATTTGCTCTTATGTTTAAAACACTGATATTCAGGAAATTGGGGAATTACAAGAATTCTCAAAAAGAAAAAAATCCCCAAAGAACAACTTCCCTGTGATTCTGTTTTGTATTTGTCAAAGTTTAACTAAAGGCTTTTACTATTTAAGAACTAAATTATTATGTGTAGCAAATTCTAAGGTCTCCCTGTGGAGACCTCCAAGGGTAAACTGAATTGTCAAAGAGCCCTTGACCCTGAGAAACACTACTGAGATTAAGGCGTTACTGCCTCTTTCCCACCCTACCCTCAAGGGATCTTTGACCCAATGTAAAAAGGGATTCCTTTTCACCCCTATTTGGACAAGCCTCCAGGGAGGGGAGGAACACCTAGGAATGTCTACCAAAATTTAGCAAAGTATAAAATTGCCCTGGAACAATGTGGTATAATTGGCCCCGAAGAGAATGGGCTCCATGGTTTCTCAGTAGGTGTGAGAGCAGGAGAAAGAACTTGGAAAAAGGAGGTGGTTGGAGGGGCTAAGGCAAGTGGAGGTGGTGGTTGGGGTGGCGTGGAAAAGGGAAAAATTTGCACCTTAGTGGTTGCTCTAATTAGCTGGTAGTGGGATGAAATAAAGCTGTTAACCCTTGAATTACCACACCTAAATATTTTACTTCACATCAGAGTATTCTTTTTTTTTTTAAGATTTTATTTATTTATTTGACAAAGACACCGAAAGAGCACAAGCAGGGGGAGCAGCAGAAGGAGAGGAAGAAGCAGGCCCCTTTCTGAGCAGGGAGCCTGCTGCGGGACTCGATCCCAGGACCCTGGGATCATGACCTGAGCCGAAGGCAGATACTTAACCATCTGAACCACCCAGGCGCCCAACATCAGAGTATTCTAATATTATAAAAGGAATAGAGGAAGAGGGAACAAGAGGGTCCTGTGTTCCACGACTAAATAAATTTTTTTTTTAAGATTTTACTTATTTGTCAGAGAGATAGAGAGAGAGAGAGCCCAAGCGGAGGAGAATGGCAGGCAGAGGGAGCAGCAGACTCCCTGCTGAGCAAGGAGCCCAATGAGGGACTTGATCCCAGGGCCCTGGGACCATGACTTGAGCTGAAGGCAGATGCTTAACCGACTGAGCCACCCAGGCGCCCCCAGGAATAAATAAATTTAATTGTGTAAGAGTTCCATGCTAAGGCAAATAGTGTGATCTTGAAAAAGGAATTCTTTTTTTTTAAGATTTTTTTTTTTTAAGTAATGTCTATGCCCAACATGGGGCTCGAACTCACAACCCCAAGAGTTGCATGCCCTTCCGACTGAGCCAGTCAGGCGCCATAGGAATTCAAATTTAAGGAAGCATTTGTTGAATGTACTACTGAGGGTTACAGCCAGAAGATGAGGCAAAGCTATTTTTTAAATTAAAATTGAGAAATAACTTCCATATAATGAACAAATCTCAAGTTGTACAGCTTGACGAATTTTTTACTTATGTATACAAATCAACTGACAGCCACCCAAATGAAGAGAGCAGCCACTTCCAGCACCTGAGGAGGCCAGCTTGCATTTTTGTTAAATGCTCAGAATCTCAAAATCCAATGTCCCTTAGACCATTGTCAATTTCTTTTATGTTTCAGACACGAAGTTAAGATAGCCTGAATTTTTATTAAAAAAAAATTTTTTTTTAAGTAGCCCCATGCCCAACATTGGGCTTGAACTCAGGACCCGGACAACAAGAGCTGCATGCTCTAGGGACTGAGCCAACCAGGTGAGCCTGCCAGCCTGATTCTACCCAGTCGCTATGTGACAAGTGGTTTCCCATTTCTATGCCTCGTTTTCCTTCATATGAGTAACAAGAAGTGAGAATTATCATACATACAAACTGATCAGATGTGGACATGGCATATTGGAAACACTCCATAAATGTTTGCCACTTTATTTTCTCTATGCAAGTTATATTTTAGGGAATCCATTAATTCATTCACTCAACACATATCTCTTAAGCATGTCTGAAATGTCAAGTGCTAGGAGAAAGAAACGAATTATGCATGCTCCCTGTACCAAAGCATTTTATAATGTAGTATAGAAAAGAAGCCATGTGAACGGATGAGCGCCTTAAGATATTACGGAACTGTGGTGAGAGTGTGTGCAAGATACAGCAGGAGTAGAAAGGAGGGACTTCTATCTTGGAGGGAAATCAGTTAAGAGTATCAAATATCATCATACCCTGCAGCTGTCAGCTCCCTCAGGGTCTGGCCCAGAAGCGCTGAAGCTGAACCGCTATGGCTGCAGGCTGCCGCATGCCCTGGGCCACATCCCCTTGCCGACCCGGGCGCTCCTCCTCTGTCCTCACCGCCTCTGAAACCGCTGGTGGTGTTCGCGCTCCGCGGTCCCCATGCTGGCGTGGGGACCCAGTGTGCCCGCATCAGCGAGAAATATGGCCACACACACCCTTCTGCAGGAGAACTTCGTGATGAAAAGGAAGAACCCAGATTCACAGGGCGGTGAACTCATTGAAAAGTACATTAAAGGGGCGCCTGGGTGACTCAGAAGTTAAGCGTCTGCCTTTGGCTCAGGTCGTGATCCCGGGGTAATCTCTACACCCAGCATGGGGCTCAAGCTCCAGAAGAAGAGTCCCATGATCTTCCCACTGAGCCAGCCAGGTGCCCCATAGGCGCGTCTTTTTTTCTATTGTTTTCTTTGTTTTTTTTAGATTTTTATTTATTTGAGAGAGAGCCAGAGAGAGCACAAGCAGAGGGAGCAGCAGACTCTATGCTGAGCAGGGAGCCCGATGTAGGGCTCGATCCCAGGACCCTGGGATCAGGACCTAAGCCGAAGGCAGACGCTCAACTCACAGAGCCACCCAGGCACCCCTTTATTCTATTTTCTTGTTTTTAAGATTTTATTTTTTAAGTAATCTCTACAAACAAGGTGGGACTCGAACTTACAGCTCTGAGATCAAGAGTTGCAGGCTCTGGGACACGTGGGTGGCTCAGTCAGTTCAACCTCTGCCTTCTGCTCAGGCCACGATCCCAGAGCCCTGGGATCGAGCCCCACACTGGGCTCCCTGCTTAGCATGGAGTCTGCCTCTCCCTCTGCTTGACTCTCTCAACTCTGACAAATAGATCAAATCTTAAAAAAAAAAAAAAAAAGAGTTGCATGCTCTTCGTACTGAGCCAGGCAGACACTCCTTCTGATGAGGTTTTTGATGAAGTTGTGAAGGTTTTTGTTTGACAAAAAAAGACTAGCTCTAAAGCTGAAAGCATCCTTGAAATCATGCTTGAATATTGCTTTGATGGCTGCTATTTCAACCCCCCCTTTGTAAAAAAATTTTTTTAAGATTTTATTTGTTTATTTGACAGAGAGCATGCCAGCACAAGCAGGGGGAGCAGCAGAGAGAGAGGGAGAAGCGGACTCCATGCTGAGCGGGGAGCCCAATGCGGGGCACCCAATGCGGGGCTCGATCCAAGGACCTTGCGATCATGACCTGAGCCGAGGGAAGTCGCTTCACCGACGCAGCCACCCAGGCACCCCTTTCAACCTCCTTTCAAGGCACTTTTAATCTTTCATAATTACATCTCCATTAATGGCTGGAAAAATATGTAATAAGACAAATTAAGTTTTTTTATCTCAATTTTTTTTGGTCGCAGGAGTAGACAGCCAATTCAGGTCTCGCTTCATCTGAGCTATGGTGCTCACAAAACAAAGGATATCAGCTAGTTCTTTGTTTTTACTCAAACATATCCCTTTTATAGTTTGTACCTTGCGTAAGCAAAACTTGTTGGTATATTTGTATATCCCTTTAGTAATTACATGTTAGGATTAGGGATTCTCCACATCCTCCTTTACTTTAAGGTTTTAAATTTCCAACCTGTTAAGTGAAGTTGTGGACCAAATTCCAAAGGCAGTTTTTGTGTAGTCAGTTCTTACAAAATGTGTTTGATAAACAAACTCGTAAAAATTCCTAGAAGTCCCAAGACTGGCCGTTTTCTATAAAAAGGTAAGAAAAGTTGGGCTTTGTTTTATTGCAACTTATAGAAAGTTGTGTGACAAGGCATCTCTTTTACTTCCAGGGATTCGGATGGGGTCACTTGGGTTTCAGAGCCCAGAGGAATTGTAAGATTTATTCTGACATATGTTGGAGGATAAGGGGCAAGGATCACATCTAAGGACATGTGTTCCTATGCTCTATTATAGTGTGCTATTTATGATTAAACTGATCTGAACAAAATTCCCGGCAGTGGAAACTTGAAATGCACATACTAATTTTATGGTAGAATGATTCGGTTAGTGTTTTAGTAACACTTCATTCAAATTTTTTTGTTTGTTTCTAGATTAAATGGAGGGTTGGTATGAACTAAAAAAAAATCTGATGGTTAAAAAAATATATGTCATCATAAAAAGATAGTACTTGAATTCAGCTTTGAAAAATGGCCAGGCAGTAAGGAAAAAAGGCAGCAAGCATGAAGAAGCCTGATGTCTGCTGCGGACTATGCATAGATTGGTGCAGGCATAGATAGAGATGATGCTACAAGGTAGGTTGGAGCAGGATTATACAGGTCTCCATCCTGCTAAAGAGTTTGGGTTTTATACTAAAGGCAGTGGAGCCGCTCAGGAGTTTCAAAGTGGGGAATGACAGGCAGCAACCTCTGCGACCTGGGCCACAGCAACTTCTTGCTAGACGTGTCTCCAGAGGCAAGGGAAACAAGGGCAGAAGTGAACTAGTGGGACGTCATCAAAACAAAAAGCTTTTGCACAGCAAGGGAAACAGTGGACAAAACCAAAAGACAACCGACAGAATGGGAGAAGATATTTGCAAATGACATGTCAGACAAAGGGCTAGTATCCAAAATCTATAAAGAATTATCAAACTCAACACCCTAAAATAAATAATCCAGTGAAAAAATGGGCAGAAGAGGGGTACCTGGCTGGCTCAGTAGTTAAGCGTCTGCCTTCGGCTTGGGTCGTCATCCCAGGATCCTGGGATCGAGCCCTGCGTGGGGCTCCCTGCTTGACGGGAGGCTTGCTTCTCCTTCTCCCACTCCCCCTGCTTGTGTTCCGTCTCTCGCCGTGTGTCTCTCTGTCAAATCAATAAATTAAATCTTAAAAAAAAACAAAAAAAGAAATGGGCAGAAGACATAAACACACATTTCTGCAAAGACATCCAAACAGCCAACAGACACATGAAAAAATGCTCAACATCATTTGGCACCAGGGAAATGCCAATGAAAACCACAATGAGATACCACCTTACACCAGTGAGAATGGCTAAAATTAACAAGTCAGGAAATGACAGATGTTGGTGAGGATGCGGAGAAAGGGGAACCCTCCCACACTGTTGGTGGGAATGCAAGCTGGTGCAACCACTCTGGAAAACAGTATGGAAGTTCCTCAAAAAGTTGAAACCCTACAACCCAGCAATTGCACTATTGGGTATGTACCCCAAAGATACAAATGGAGTGATCCGAAGGGGCACGTGCACCCCAATGTTTATAGCAGCAATGTCCACAATAGCCAATCTATGGAAAGGGCCCAGATGTCCATCGAGTGATGAATGGATAAAGAAGATGTGGTATATATGTACACACACACACACACACACACACACACACACACACACACACTGGAATATTACTCAGCCATCAGAAAATGAAATCTTGACATTTGCAACGATGTGGGTGGAACTAGAGGATATTATGCTAAGCAAAATTAGTCAATCAGAGAAAGACAATTATCATATGATCTCACTGATATGTGGAATTTAAGAAACAAAACAGAGGATCATAGGGGAAGAGAGGAAAAAATAAAACAAGATGAAACCAGAGAGGGAGACAAACCATAAGAGACTGTCAATCATAGGAAACAAACTGAGGGTTGCTGGAGGTGGGGGGAGGGATGCTGTAACCGAGTGATGGACATTAAGGAGGGCTATGTAATGAGCACTGGGTATTATATATGACTGATGAATCACACACCTGTACCTCTGACATCAATAATAGAGTATATATTAATTAATTGAATTTAAGTCAAAAAATATAGTAGGGAATGATATAATCAGGCTTAGGAACATCTAAAGAGCATTTGAGGAAGAGGATGGAACAGGACCCATTAAGAGACCGATGTGATCACCTAGACCAGGGATTGGCAAACTAGTTGGCTACCTGTTTGTGTAGTCCATGAATGTAAGAATAATTTCTATATTTTATTTATTTATTTTTTAAGATTTTACTTACTTATTTGACAGAGACACAGCGAGAGAGGGAACAGAGCAGGGGGGATGGGAGAGGGAGAAGCAGGCTTCCCACTGAGCAGGGAGCCTGATGCAGGGCTTGATCCCAGGACCCTGAGACCATGACCTGAGCCGAAGGCAGATGCTTAGCTGACTGAGCCACCCAGGCGCCCCAAAGTGGCACATTTTGAGGCAGCCTGCCTTTGGCCCCTGCAGTTGGGTTCTGGTGAGAATTCTCTTCTGGGATTGCAGATGGTGGCCTTCTTGGTGTGTCCTCACATGGCCTTTCCTGTGTGTGTGTGTGTGTGTGTGTGTGTGTCTGTATTCCTGGTTTCTCTTCCTCCTCCTCGTCTTTTGTTTTTTTTTTTAATTTTATTTATTTATTCATGAGAGACAGAGAGAGAGAGAGAGAAGCAGAGGGAGAAGCAGGCTCCCAAGGAGCAGGGAGCCTGATGTGGGACTCGATCCCAGGACCCTGGGATCATGACCTGAGCCGAAGGCAGACGCTTAACCATCTGAGCCACCCAGGCGCCCTCCTCTTCTTTTTTTAATAAGATTTTACTCATTTAATTATTTAGAGCGTGAGCAAGGGGAGGGGCAGAGGAGGAGGGAGAGAGAGAATCCCAAGCGGACTGCACTGAGCACAGAGCCCAAGGTGGGGCTCGATCCCATGACCCTGAGATCATGATCTGAGCCAAAATGAAGTCCGTCGCTTAACTGACTCAGTCACCCAGGTGCCCCCTGTCTCTTACTCTTCTTACAAGGACATCAGTCCTGTTGGATTAGGGCCCTACCCTTATAATCTCATTTAACCTTACTTACCTCTTGAAAGGTCTTTTCTGCAAATATAGTACATTGGGAGTTAGGGCTTCAACACATTAATTTGAGGATGACACATTTCAGTCCATACGAGTTATGTGTGTGAGGGGCAAATATTTCTATTTCTCTTTTTTTAAAGATTTATTTATTTATTTGAGAGAGAGAGGGAGAAGCCGACTGCCCACCGAGCGGAGAGCCGGAGGTGGGACTCAGTCCCAAGACCCTGAGATCATGACCTGAGCCGAAGGCAGACGCTTAACCAACTGAGCCACCCAGGCATCCAATAATCATTAACTTTCTAGCAGAGTATTTAAGTTACAGGGTATCAAGGAGAAGGGTGAACATCACCCAAAGACTTTGCATCATCTTATCAGGAGACAGCATGTTTTCGGTTGTATGCAGGATAGTTGTATTATGTTAGGCAGAAGTGTGACTTTGCCATTTGCCTTATTTGGAGATTAAATGTGGTTTAAGGGCACCTGGGTGGCTCAGTTGGTTACGTGACTGCCTTTCGCTCAGGTCATGATCCTGGAGTCCTGGGATAGAGTCCCGGCATCGGGCTCCCTGCTCCTTGGGAGCCTGCTTCTCCCTCTGCCTCTCTCTCTCTCTCTCTGTCGCTCATGAATAAATAAATAAATAAATAAATAAATAAATAAATAAATAAATAAATGTGGTTTAAGATGTATTTGGGTGCCAAGGTGACAAAGTTTGTTTCCAGTTTAGGGCTATAGCCAACAGTGTTGTGACATTCGTGTATATTTTTCCTGGCATAGGTAAGTATATATAAGTATATACACATACATGTATTTCTAACCATTTTCTGGGTACTGGAATTGCTGATTTATAGGGTATGAATATTTTTAGCTTCAAAATATACAGTAAAACATTTTATTTCAAAATGGCTTTTCAAATTTATATTCCTATTAACAGTTGATATGAAGTAGTTATTACATCCTTGTCTATACTTGGCACCATCGCGGTTTTAAATTTAGCTATTCTTGGGAGTATATAAGTATATTTCATAGTGTTTGCAACTGGCATTTCTTTGTTGGTGTCAATAAAATTGGGCACTTGCATTTCTTTTGTGAAATGTCTGCTTAGCTCTTTTGCCCATTTTTCGTTTGACTTCTTATTGATTTGTATTAGTTCTTTATGTCTTCATGAACAGAAGATCTTAATGCAGTCCAATTTATCAATCTTTTCCTTTTCTTTCTTTCTTTTTTTTTCAGATTTTATTTATTTATTTGACAGAGAGAGACACAGTGAGAGAAGGAACACAAGCAGGGGGAGAGGGAGACGGAGAAGCAGGCTTCCCGCCGAGCAGAGAGCCCGATGCGGGGTTGATCCCACTCTGGGATCATGACCTGAACCGAAGGCAGACGCTTAAAGACTGAGCCACCCAGGTGTCCCCATCCATCTTTTACTTAATGCTTTTTGTTTCTTCTTCTTTTTTTTTTTTTAAAGATTTTATTTATTTATTTATTTGAGAGAGAGAATGAGAGAGAGAGAGAGCATGAGAGGGGGGAGGGTCAGAGGGAGAAGCAGACTCCCTGCTCAGCAAGGAGCCCGATGTGGGACTTGATCCCGGGACTCCAGGATCATGACCTGAGCCGAAGGCAGTCGCTTAACCAACTGAGCCACCCAGGCACCCTTTGTTTCTTCTTTGAAAACTCTCTGTCCTGAGGTCATTATATTATTCCATATTGGGTTTTTTTTCCCAATTTTTTTTTTACTGTGGTAAAATACACGTAATATAAAATTTACTATTTAATAGTTTTTCAGTGTCCAGTTCAGTGACAATAAATACATTCATAATGTTGTGCAGCCATTACCACCATCCTTCTTGGTAACTTTTATGTTGTAAAACTGAAACATTATACTCATTGGACAGTAACTCTCCATCTGCCCTCAGTCCAGCCCCAGGCAATTACCATTCTACTTTCTATGATTTGACTACTCGATCTCATATAACTGAACTCATACAATGTTTGTCTTTCTTTTTTTAAGATGTTATTTATTTACCTTTCGGCCGGAACCGCCATCTTCCAGTAATTTGCCAAAATGACCAACACAAAGGGAAAGAGGAGAGGTACCCGCTTATATGTTCTCTAGACCTTTTAGAAAACATGGAGTTGTTCCTTTGGCTACATACATGGAATCTATAAGAAAGGTGATATTGTGGACATCAAGGCACTGTTCAAAAAGGAATGCCCCACAAATGTTACCATGGCAAAACTGGAAGAGTCTACAATGTTACTCAGCATGTTGTTGGCATTGTTGTAAACAAACAAGTTAAGGGCAAGATTCTTGCCAAGAGAATTAATGTACGCATTGAGCATATTAAAGACTCAAAGAGCCGAGGCAGCTTCCTGAAGCGTGTGAAGGAAAATGATCAGAAAAAGAAGGAAGCCAAAGAGAAAGTTACTTGGGTTCAACTGAAGCGGCAGCTTGCCCCACCCAGAGAAGCACACTTTTTGAGACCTAATGGAAATGAGCCTGAACTGCTGGAACCCATTCCGTGTGAATTCATGGTATGATAAATGTAAATAAAATAAAGACCTCAAGAGTGTAAAAAAAAAAAACTTATTTATTTATTTTCTTGACAGAGAGCGAGAGAGAGTGCACAGAAGCAGGGGGAATGGCAAGCAGAGGGAGAAGCAAGCTCCCCATTGAGCAAGGAGCCCGACAAGGGACTTGATCCCAGGACCCTGGGATCATGACCTGAGCCGAAGGCAGACGCTTAACCGACTGAGCCACCCAGGCGCCCCAATATTTGTTTTTTTGTGATTGGGCATTTCACTTAACATGATGTCCTCAGGGGTCATCTGAGGGGTAGCATATATCAGAATTTCCTTACTTTAGGGGTGCCTGGGTGGCTCAGTCGTTGGGCGTCTGCCTTTAGGTCATGGATCCCAGGATCCTGGGATTGAGCCCCGCGTCAGGCTCCCTGGTCAGCAAGGAGTCTGCTTCTCCCTCTCCCGCTCCCCCTGCTTGTGTTCCCTCTCTCGCTGTGTCTCCTTCTGCCAAATAAATAAATGAAATCTTAAAAAAAAAAGAATTACCTTACTTTTTTTTTTAAAGATTTCATTTATTTATTTATTTGAGAGAGAGAGAGAGAGAGAGAGAGAGCATGAGAGGGGGGAGGGTGAGAGGGAGAAGCAGACTCCCCGCTGAGCGGGGAGCCCGATGCGGGACTCAATCCCGGGATTCCAGGATCATGACCTGAGCTGAAGGCAGTCGCTTAAGCAACTGAGCCACCCAGGCGCCCTCAAAGAATTTCCTTACTTTTTAAGGCTGACTAATGTTCCACGGTACATATATATCACATTTCGCTTATCCATTCATCTGTCAGTGGACTTTTGGGTTGATTTCATGTTTCAGCTATTTTGAATAATGCTGCTATGAACATGAGTGTACAAATATCTCAGATCTTTTTGGAGTATATATGCAGAAGTGAAATTACTAGATCAGATAGCAATTCTATTTTTAATATTTTGAGGCGCTATCAATACTGTTTTCCACAGAGGTTGTACCATTTTACATTCTTACCAAGAATGCGCAAGGGTTCCAGTTTCTCTACAAGCTTGCCAACGCTTGGGGGTTTGGGGGTCTTTTGTTTGTTCGTTTTGAAAGGTAGTCATTCTAATGGGTGTGAGGTGTTATCTTATTATCGGTTTGATTACATTTCCCTAATGACTAGTAATATTGAGCATCTTTTCATGTGCTTATTGGTCATTTGTCCATCTTTTTGGAGACATGTCTATTCAAGGCTTTTGCTCCTTTTTCTCCCCAGGACTCCCCCATCACAATCCCATTTTTTAAGTAAAAAAAATTAATTGAAGTATAGTTAACACACAATGTTAATCCTTTGCCTATATTTTTAAAGATTTTTTTTCAGTAATCTCTACACCCAACATGGGGCTCGAACTTACAACCCTGTGATCATCGGTCGTGCTCCGCTGACTGAGCCAGCCAGAGGCCCCTCCTTTGTCTGTTTTTGAAGTGTTTATTTCCTTGTGGTTGAGTTTTAGGAGTTCCCTATATATTCTGAATTCCTTAGATATGATTTATAAGTATTTTCTCCCATTCTGTGGGTTGCCTTTTTACTCTGCTGATATTGTCTTCTGGTGCACAAATTTTTAAATTTTTACACTTTTAGAATTTTATTTTTTGAAGATTTTTCTTTATTTGAGAGAGAGAGCGAGAGAGAGAGAGAGAGACAGAGACAGAGACAGAGAGACAGAGCGCGCGCCCGCGCGCGCGCATGAGCAGGGGGGAGGGGTAGAGGAAGAGGGAGAAGCGGACTTCCCTCTAAGCAGGGAGCCCCATGTGAAATTTGATCCCAGGATCATGACCTAAACTGAAGGCAGACACTTAACTGACTGAGCCACCCAAGCTCCCCTCAATTTGAGAATTTTGAACTGAAGTCCAATTTGTTTATATATATATATATAGATATAGATTTTTTAATTTTTTAATTTTAATTTTTATTTGAGAGAGAGAGTGCAGGGATAGAGAGAGAGATCACAAGCGGGGAAGAGAGGGACAAGCAGGCTCCCACCGAGCAGGGAGCCCGACGCGGGGCTCGGTCCCAGGACTCTGGTATCATGACCTGAGCCTAAGGCAGACGGTTAAACTACTGAGCCAAGCAGGCGCCCCTCAATTTTTTGATATTTTGTTGCTGTCGTCTGTGACTTTGGTGTCATAGCCAAGAAATCACTACCCAATTGCAATGTCATGAAACATTTGCCCTATGTTTTCTTCCAGGGGTTTTATGGTTTTAGGTCTTGCATTTAGGTCTTTGATTCATTTTCAGTTAATTTTCATATATGGCATTAGGTATGCATCCAACTTCATGCAATTATATTGTTTTTTAAAAGTTTTATTGTTTTGCTTTCTCAATTTAGATCTATGAAATACCTGGAATTGATTTTTGTGTATGGTGTGAGGTAGAAGTCTAATTTTATTATTTTTCATATGAATGATTATATGGATAACAAATATCCTATACTGGCTAATGAGAATATTTTCCCATTTTTCTTCAGTGCTACCTTTATTGAGTCTCCATATGTATGTAGTTTATTCAGTTTCACTGGTCTACTTACCTACTTGTGTGCAGGGCTACACTATATTAATTGTTATAACTATAATAAATATTGATATTTAATAGAATAAGTTCACATATTTTATTCTTTTAAATTAATATCTAGGCTATTTTTTGGCTTCTGTTATTGACTCAAAGTCCATCACATAAATATGGAGTCAATTTGTCAAACTTTTAAAAACTATTTTAGGGGCGCCTGGGTGACTCAGTCGTTATGCGTCTGCCTTCGGCTCAGGTCATGATCCTGGGGTCCTGGGATCGAGCCCCACATCGGGCTCCCTGCTCCGCGGGAGGCCTGCTTCTCCTCTCCCATTCCCCCTGCTTGTGTTCCCTCTCTCACTGTGTCTCTCTTTGTCAAATAAATAAATAAAAATCTTAAAAAAAATAAAAATAAAAAATATTTTAAGTATATATTTGGAATTACAGTGAATGCATAGAAATTTGGAGGATATTTACATATTTAAAATATTGAATTTTGTAATTCAGCATAGATTTACCTCTCTCTTGTCTTCTTAAATTTTTTATTTTTATTTTTTTTTTTAAAGATTTTATTTATTTATTTGACAGAGAGACACAGTGAGAGCAGGAACACAAGCAGGGGGAGTGGGAGAGGGAGAAGCAGGCTTCCCGCTGAGCAGGGAGCCCGATGTGGGACTCGATCCCAGGACCCTGGGATCATGACCTGAGCCGAAGGCAGACGCTTAACGACTGAGCCACCCAGGCACCCTTCTTAAATTTTTTAAATTAAAATACAGTTTTCTCGGGTGCCTGGGTGGCTCAGATGGTTAAGCGTCTGCCTTCGGCTCGAGTCCCGCATCGGGCTCCCTGCTCCTTGGGAGCCTGCTTCTCCCTCAGCCTCTCTCTCTTTCTCTCTGTCTCTCATGAATAAATAAATAAAATCTTAAAAAAAAAATAGAATATAGTTTTCTCTGTAGACATGTTATTTATCTTTTGTTACATCTACTTCTAGGTCCTTGAGATTTTTTTGATGCTATTGTACATCACATTCTTTTGCCACATTTTATTTTCCTCTCTTGTAAGTTGAAATATAATAGAATTTTGTATATTGATTTTTGATCTAGCAACCTTGCTCATTTTTTAAAATTCTAGTAATTTATCTGTAGATGTAATTTTTTAGGTACATAAATATCATGCAAATAATCATTTTTTTTTCCATTTTCACATTCGTATACCTTGTAATTTTGTGTGCATGTGTCATTATTGTACTTGCTAGGATTTCCAATACAATACTAAACAGGAGTGGGAATCATGGGCAGCTACAAATTATTCTCAGTCTAAAAGGGAAAGCTTTTAGTGTTTTACCATTAAGTATTATATTTGCCATGGCTCAGACTTACACTTTAATTAAGAGGCATGCCTATTTGTAGCAGAAGAACACCCTGTTCTCGGCCCACTCGGTCTAGAAATGCAGTGCAAGTAGGCCAAGGAAATTCATGAAAACCCTTCAAATGCCCCACCCCTATTCTTGCGGTGGCCCCTGTGGCCTGTAGAGAGGGAGGGGGAGGGGGAGGGGAGGAATTCCCGCTAATGCTTTGTTTACAGATGGGTCTCAGGGGCAATCGGCCTTTGGGGACCGCAGTGGCTCTTCAGCCTCACACTGACACCATCTGGATGGAACAGGAATGAACCGTGGCAGCCAGTGTGTTGGACTTCAAGCAGTTGGGTTGGTGATTACGCAAAAGCCCTGGCCATTAACCCTTTCTCCGGACAACTGGACTGCTCTAAAGCGCTCTACCCTATGGCTTGGACAATGAGAACCCAAGGGGGTGGATATTTAGCAATAAGCCCTAGTGGGGTCGGAATATGTGGAAAGAGGGGTGCCTGGCTGACTCATTTGGTGGATCATGAGACTCTTGTCCTCAGGGTGGGGAGTTTGAGCCCCATGTTGGGTGTAGTGGAGATTACTTAAAACATATTTAAAAAAATAAAAAAAAATATATGTGGAAAGACTTTTGGGTTCACTTGCAAGAGCCTGAAGCAGTCGTCACTGTCTTCCCATGCGTAAGGCACTGACACCCCCTGGCAATCAGGAAGCTACTGCCCCAGTTCTGGTACAAGTCCTAGCAGCTGACCCTGCAGTAGATATAGCATATCGGGTGCATAGAAAGAGTGCCCCTGAGGTGTTTGAGTGGGATGGCATTTTGCCAAGGATGCTGGCTTGCTCTCGAAATACAGTCACTTGGTTCATGAAGTAACAGTATGCTCTGTGGGTTCGAAACAACACCCAAGGCAATTGCCAAAGGAGTGTGGGTCCATCCGCCACAGTTCCCAACCAGTGAGTGGTTGGCAAATTGATCATAGGGGCCCCCTCCCTCTGAGATTTCATTTATTTATTTGACAGAGAGTGGAAGAAAGAGCAAAAGAAAGCACAAAGGGGAGAGCAGCAGAGGGAGCGGCAGAAGCATGCTCCCCACTGAGCAGGGAGCCTGAGGCAGGGCTAGATCCCAGGACCCCAGGATGGAGACCCAAACTGAAGGCAGACGCTCAATCAACTGAGCCACCCAGGCACCCCCTGAATGAAGGTTCTAAATCTGCCCTGGTTTGTGTAGACACTGCATCTGGTTGAACCCAAGCTTTTCCCCGTCACAGTGCAAACCAGGTTGCCACGGTTAAGGAATTAGAGAAGCTGGGTACCGAGATCTCCCACTCAATAGACAGTATTTCGGAGGTCACATTTCAAAGGTCGTGATAACACAAGACTGGGCAAAAGAACATGGCACTGAATGGAGGTTTCATCTCCCCTATACCCTGCAAGCAGCAGGATTGGTAGAAAGGAAAAATAGAAGATTAAAGCAGCACGTTGCATTATTAACAAGTAAAACCACTTTGGCTGGGTGGACTAAGGTACTGCCCCAGGCTTTAATACTTTTGAATACTTTGGAATGATCAACCAGTAGGGCTTCTTGCTCTATATGCCAGACGGGGGACTCCTGCTGAGACACTCAGTGTCATAAAAGTAAAAAAATCCTGGGAAACAGCCAATGCCCCAACACTTACTGTGGATCAGTGTGCTATGCTGCTGAGAACACCAAGCCCCATTGTCCCTGAAAAAGGAATTATCCACTAGGATTTGCAATGGGATGTCCCACCAGGGTGGGTGAGTTACTTTTCACCCCTGGGTGAGGGGAACTACTCAATCTCACTGGGATCCTGTTGTATTGCTACAAGCTGCACCTGTTGAAATGCACTCTACCTAGAATGGAATATGCAGGGGATGAAGAGGGGAGGGGTGAGGGTAGGGGGGTCCTCATCTGGCATATCTCACCCCTACTCCATCTCCTCACACCTGACTGTGTTGTCTCCCCCCAGGTAACAAGTATTGTATGAACAACCAGGTCAAGCTCCTAAAGCTGCCAGCCTCCTTCTCCTCAAGGTCAGGCGGGCACATTCTGTTTTCACTGGTACAATTGACTTCCATCTTTGTCCCTCTCCATGGGCCTGGAGAAAAATGTAGCACACATAGAAGTCCTTAGTATATTGACCCAACAAGCCTTAAATGATAGCTGGCAAAGCCTGTATTTACTGGACACTGAAATGTCTCCAATGAGAAGAACTGTCCCCCAAAATAGGATGTCCTTGGACATTGCTAAGGCCTGGCAAGGATTATCCAAAGAGAATGTTGTGTGGTTGGACCTGATGCGTCTGCTAATGTATTATTTTTTCTTAAATCACATGGGGGGGCGCCTGGGTGGCTCAGTCATTAAGCATCTGCCTTTGGCTCAGCTCATGATCCCAGGGTCCTGGGATTGAGCCCCATGTCTGGACTCCCGGCAAGGGGGAGCCTGTTCTCCCTCTCCCTCTGCCGGCCTCCCCCACTGCTTGTGCTCTCTCTCTCTCTCTCTCTGTCGAATAACTAAAATCTTTCTAAAAAAAAAAAAATTAAGAGCCTGTCACACAAGAAGTAGTGTGTTAGAGGAAATCACGTGAGAGGATGTGATCGCTGGTTGACCTGTGACCCAGCCCTGGGCAATTGGAGGCTCCTCATCCCCTCCCATATCCTTGGAATGTAAATTCTGTCCACTGTTCCCACCGTGGGAGCCATTCTGAAGGACACAGCCTTGAGAGAGCGAGGTTTCGTTGAGACCATCTGGACGGCCTTCAGGCCTCTCTGTAACTTTGGCCTCAATCCACTTAAGGCCTCTCGATTACTTTGAAGATTCTGGCAGGCAGATTCAGAGATCCATTCATCGTGTGGTTGCCCAAAGCCAGGCTCGTTAATGAGTTCCCATGCTTATTAAATCTGCCATCTACTAATCTGGGGTTGTGGGCCTCTTCTGTCTTTCATTGGCCTCAGTGTGGGAGCCAATTTCAGATTTCACTGGGGAAAGTCATGAGGTTACAACCAACAGGGTAGAAGGCAAGGGAGGTTTTTTTGTACTTTTCCCCCATGAACTTCAAGTATTTGTTTAAAAGGTCCTAGTTCATACCTGGAATATTTTTGGAGCTCTTATTTACTGCTGCTAAATAACAATAATGCCTTATTCAATAGAGTGCACAGCAGGGTGCGAGGTACTTTCAGGAATAGTATCACATTTGATTTTTGCCATCACCTTTAACTTAGAATGTGGTAACCATTGCTTTCAGGATCAGAAAGACTTGAACATGTTCATAGTCTGAGAGGAAAGAATGAGTCGAAAGGGTTTAGTGGATTTTGACGGATGAAATCTGAGTTGAAGGGGATGAGCTCCTAAAAGGAGGGAGGATGAGCTTAAAAAAACAAGGGATAGAAGCATAATATATTTATAACCTCCATGTATCTTTTTTATGTCAAGTACAAGAAGCCAGACACAAAGAGTCACGTATTTATGTAAAATGTCCAGAATCAGTAAATCCAAGGAGACAGAAAGACTGGGTTGCCAGGGGCTGGCAAGGGGGAAGGGAGAATGTTGCCTAATGGGAACCTGGTATCCTTTAGGGGTGATGGAACTATTTTGGAACTAAATAGAGGTGGTGGTTGCACAGCATAACGAATATACTAAATGCCGCTGAAATTTTATTTATCTTCAAAATTGTATGATTTTTAATTTTTTTTAGATTTTATTTGTAAGTAATCTCTATACCCAACACGGGGCTTGAACTCACATCCCTGAGATCAAGAGTCACATGCTCTACTGACAGAGCCAGCCTGTGGGCCCCAGGGTAGGCCTGGGCCAGATCACAGGGTGCAGGCAGCTGCGGATCGGAGCCCTTAGGCTCGGTTCCTGAGCACAGAAGTAGGCAGCAGGCCCAGGCCGCATCCCTGGGGAGAAGTCGGTCCGGGGCACGGAGGAGTGGTCAGTTCTCCTGAAGCAGCCAGAGGCCGAGGGAGGGCTGGAAGGGGTGTTATATCCGATGGATGGGTGAAGCTAGGCCATTGGGCTGGGGGGACGGGGCAGGACAAGGGGTGGGGCCATAGCCCACCCTGAAAGAGGCGTGGGGGCGGGGCTGCCTGCAGCCTTCCGCAGCCTGGAGGGGAGCGCCCAGAGCACTGCTGAGTGGCAGGGCCCATGACCTTCACTGTCTTTGGGGAAATACTGATCATGGCAGCGGTCAGTAGTGGAAATGGGTTTGCCGAGTTCTGAACACTGTTCTGAGCTAGTGCTCGTGCCCAGAGCAAGGGTCTGGGGATGAAGGCCATCTAGTAGATATAACCTGGATAAAGGTTGTTTTTTTGTTTTTTTTTTTTTAAGATTATATTTATTTGACAGAGAGAGACATAGTGAGAGAGGGAACACAAGCAGAGGGAGTGGGAGAGGGAGAAGCAGGCTTCCTGCTGAGCAGGGAGCCCGATGTGGGGCTCGATCGCAGGACCCCGGGATCATGACCTGGGCTGAAGGCGGACGCTTAATGACTGAGCCACCCAGGCGCGCCCCTGGATAAAGCTTTTAATAAAACAAAACTATTCTGAATTATATTATGTTCAAAAGGAGCCCTGTCCTCACCTGTGAACTCTAGCCCGCCCCTGAGGCCTTAATATTGACAACTAAAAAGCCCTATTTCGTGGGTGCCTGGGTGGCTCAGTCCGTTAATCCTCCGACTCTTGATTTCCACTCAGGTCATGATTTTAGGGTCGTAAGATCGAGCCCCACATCAGGCTCTGCCCTGGGCGTCGAACCTGCTTAAGATTTTCTCTCCCCCTCTTCCTCTGCCCCTCCCTCCCGCTCTCTCTCTCTCTCTCTCTCTCTCTAAAACAAACGAATAGCCCTATTTTGTTTTACTCTTCTGTGATTTCTTAAAAACTTTTTTTTGCCACCTGTATCCAACTACCGTGGTATAGGGCATTTTAAAACTCATTTTGAGGACGCCTGGGTGGCTCAGCTGGTTAAGCCACTGCCTTCGGCTCAGGTCATGATACTGGAGTCCCGGGATCGAGTCCCGCATCGGGCTCCCTGCTCAGCAGGGAGTCTGCTTCTCCCTCTGACCCTATCCCCTCTCATGTGCTCGCTCTCTCTCTCAAATAAATAAATAAAATCTTAAAAAAAAAAACACCTCATTTTGAGATTTTTGTCAGGCATGTGGAAAGACAGCACAAGACAACCGAGGTAGAGGGTGCCTGGGTGGCTCAGTTGGTTAAGCGACTGCCTTCGGCTCAGGTCGTGATCCTGGAGTCCCGGGATCGAGTCCCACATCGGGCTACCTGCTCAGCGGGGAGTGTGCTTCTCCCTCTGACACTCTTCCCTCTTGTGCTTTCTGTCTGTCATTCTCTCTCTCAAATAAATAAACTCTTTAAAAAAAAAAAAAAAAGACAACCGAGGTAGAATGGCGACCCGGTCATTAACTACACAATCCAGACTGTAAAGAACGGAATGAGACCAGCCAAGTACTCCTAGATCAGAAGAAAATTGAGGTATCAAATCACAAGTTCCATATGAGGTTGTATTCAAGCTCGGGAAGGGCCCGTATGAAACAGCTAGAAGAACAGAAAAAGAGTAGAGACAGGGGTTTGCAGTTTGAGATTTCCAGTGTGAAATACCCCATATAACAGGGTCAGATCTTGGCCATAGGTGGGTGAAGGTCAGTAAGTTTCAGAAGTTCAGAAACTCTAAGGTTTAGGTGTTAGATGGTTCATCCACACGAGCGGTGAAAATCACACCAATGTCAAAATCTGATGAGATCTGGGTAGAGATCAGAGCAGGGGTAGATAAGGATCTATACTTTCTTTATTGATGACTTTCCACACTCCCACTCAGGCTCCATCTTCCTGTCTCTGGTCCTTATGTCCACTGGTGTCATCTTCTTCCCTTCCCTTCCTTCCTTACCCAGGGTTCACGTGTCTGTTCCCTCTGGCAAAAAACCTAAATAACCCTGCTTCTCTCAGTCACACCCACCAGACAAAAACCGCCCCTCCAGGAGCATGATCAGGTTTGTAGAGAAAAGTCCAAAGGGGCTGGTTAGAGATAGACTGACAGATTGCAGGACGCACCAAACCCATTAGATTCTACATTCTCTGGACATTTCCACAGAGGTTAGTCATTTCTTCATTGTTTTTTCTTAAAGTCAATGAACGTACATTATATATAAAGACTTCAAATCCATAGTAAGGTAAAAAGAAACTGTTTAGAAACTCCTTTACACTCCCCTCATCCAGTTTACTCCACAGAATTAACAATCGTTCACATTTTCTTGCTTAACCTTCCAAAACTCCTCTATACGTGCGAATGGTGCCATACAAAATATTTCACAAGACAGTCCATGTATTTAACATATATCAAAATATGTTAGGGATGCCTTGGTGGCTCAGTCAGTGAAGCATCTGCCTTCGGCTCAGGTCATGATCTCAGGATCCTAGGATCGAGCCCCACATCGGGCTCCCTGCTCTGCGGGGAGTCTGCTTCTCCCTCTGTCTGCCGCTCCCCCTGCTTGTGTTCTCTCTTTCCGACAAATAAATAAAATCTTTAAAAAAATATGTTAAATCTGGAAAAAATTTCCACTGAAGAACAAGGGGAATCTTCCTAAACCACATTTAAAAATTTCGAAATGGTGAAGAGGTAAAGTTATGGAGACGGAGAAGGCACAAGAAATTTGAAATACTCTCACATTGGAATTTCAATAGAGAGCATTAGGAGTATATAAACACTACATATAAAACACAAACTGATACAGCCTCGAATATTTCCCAGGTTATAACTGAAAAGACAGCATTTGCAGCTGAAGGTGCAAGCACAAATTGAGGCTTAGTGCGGCGCCTGGGTGGCTCAGTTGGTTAAATGACTGCCTTCAGCTCAGGTCATGATCCTGGGGTCCTGGGACTGAGCCCCATCTCAGGCTCCCTGCTCAGTGATGAGTCTGCTGAGAAGACTCTTTGTCTGCGCCTTTCCCCGTCATATGCTCTCGCTCTATCTCTTAAATAAATAAAATCTTTAAAAAAATTTTTTTAAAGATTATTTATTTATTTATTTGGCAGAGACACAGCGAGAGAGGGAACACAAGCAAGGGGAGCGGGAGAGGGAGATGCAGCCTTCCCACTGAGCAGGGAGCCCGATGCGGGGCTCGATCCTAGGACCCTGGAATCACGACCTGAGCCGAAGGCAGATGCTTAACGATGGAGCCACCCAGGCTCCCCAGTAAATAAAATCTTCAAAAAAATTAAGGTTTAGACATTTAGGAACTGGTACTTGTTATTATTATTATTTTTAAAGATTTTATTTATTTGAGAGAGAGAAAGAGAGAGAGAGCACATGAGGGGGGGAGGGTCAGAGAGAGAAGCAGACTCCCTGCTAAGCAGGGAGCCGGATGCAGGACTCGATCCTGGGACTCCAGGATCATGACCTGAGCCAAAGGCAGTCGCTTAAACAACTGAGCCACCCAGGCGCCCTTGTTATTATAATTTTTGCAAGAACTAGGATTTATTGGCTGGCGTGAATAAGGAGGGGGCAGTGCCGAGGTTCGCATGAGGACAGAGCCCGCCATCTGTCCACGGGGGCAATGATTAGGGACGTTTTTGACCCACAGCCATCTGGGATGAGCTGCTTTTCAGCCACTATGTCTTCAAATTCATCCGCATTAAACTTAGTAAAGCCCCACTTCTTGGAAATGTGGATCTTCTGGCGGCCAGAGAACTTGCCCTTGGGCCTGTGTAGGGCCTCAATCACATGCTCCTTGTTCGACAGCTTTCTAGAAATGGAGTTGATGACTTGGCCAATGTGGACCCTGGCCACTGTGCCCTGGGGCTTTCCAAAGGCACCCTGCATACCTGTCTGGAGCCTGTCAGCCCCAGCACAGGACAACATCTTGTTGATATGGATGCCGTGGAAGGGGTAGAGCCACACTTCGATGTGAAAAATATCTTTGCCACAGTTGTTCACCACGTACTTGCGGGCACAAACTCGGGCAGTTTCCGTGGCTTCAGAGGAAGGCTGCTCATATTCATCTCGCACCATGTGGCCACATGGTGGGAACTCATTCACTTTTGCCTTCTTCCGCCCCAGGTCAAAGATGTGGATCTTGGCGTCAGGGGCACCTCTGCAGAAGGAAGACTCTGGATACGACTTGTTCCTATTGGTACTATTCTTACAATAGTGGTAACAGCTGGTGGGGACATGGCCCATGGAGACACCAGGATCTTCAGTGGCAGGAAGGAAAAGAGAAGAACTGGTACCATTTGATAAAATCACATTATTTCTATATATGTTATTTATTTATTTGAGAGAGAGAGAGAGAGAGAGCACAAGAGAGCAGGGTGAGGGGAAGAGGGAGCAGATTCCCCCCTGAGCAGGGATCCAGACTTGGGGCTTCATCCAGGACCCTGGGGTCATGACCTGAGCTGAAGGCAGACGCTTAAATGACTGAGCCACCCAGGCACCCCCAAAATCACATTATTTCCCAGCAGTTCAGTTTCCTCACTTATGGTTTAGAGTGATGATCGGGTGAGGTAATACACAAAAAATAGTAAATAAACATACATAAATAATATATAAAAATTCTATATACAGTCTAGTACTTTGCAAAATGTTGATGTTATGCTTCATTTTTTTCATCAACATGAGGTTCTGCCAATAGGTAACACAGAAAAGACAAGCCTCACAAATATTCAGCATCTAAGGAACAAAAAAACCAAAATTATTAATTCCATACTGCAGTCAATAAACATCTACGGGCTGTAGTAGTATATTTGGTAATATGAGTACATGGTGAATGGTGTCATATCTGTGTATGCACATGCATTTTTGTATGTCGAGCAGAATAACAAAGAGGGCAGTTAGCGGTTCTTTGTGTCACTGGCTGAAACGTGAAAAGTTGTGTGGTTTTTTGGTTGTTTTAACATGTATTCTCACTTTATTAAATCTTACTATCCGCCCCTAGAGCTACCACAAATGCAGCAAATCCCTATTTGCATCGTTTTAGTAACACACCAAAGAAAACACTGTTCGCAAAACCACCCATGTATCTCCAAGCTTCAAGCTTCATCCAAGTAGCATGGATCCCTTAGGCCTCGGGCAGGCAGCTTCTCCTGGACAGATTCTAATGGTTTTCTTTTTATCTTCCACTGTTCATAATCTGGAAGGTCAGGTTTAATAGGACCATGTTCACGTCCATGTCCATGGGCCATGTCTGAGAGCAATCTGACCTCTCAAGATGTTCCGTATACAACCCTCCAGCCAAAGCCAAATGGAAATGCTGGAATGTGAAGAGTTTATGGGATATCCAAGAACTATGGGACACAATCTGTCTCTAAAAGTCAATATGTTCCTTTTTTACTTCCTTACAACTTTGTGTCCTGCATATAAAACATTCTTACAGATGAACCATGAGACATGATGGACTCTGAAAAACAAACTGAGGGTTCTAGAGGGGAGGGGGGTGGGGAGATGGGTTAGCCTGGTGATGGGTATTAAAGAGGGCATGTTCTGTGTGGAGCACTGGGTGTTATATGCAAACAATGAATCTTGGAACACTACATCAAAAACTAATGATGTAATGTATGATAATTAATATAACAATAAAAAAATTTAAAGATAAAAAAAACATTCTTACCTCTTGGGTCTTTGCTTAGACCAGATGAATCGAGGAATAAGGTTATGGGGGGCGCCTGGGTGGCTCAGTCGTTAAGCGTCTGTCTTCGGCTCTGGTCATGATCCCAGGGTCCTGGGATCGGGCCCCACATTGGGCCCCCTGCTTGGCTGGGAGCCTGCTTCTCTCTCTCCCACTCCCCCTGTTGTGTTCCCTCTCTCACTGTGTCTCTCTCTGTCAAATAAATAAAAAAAATCTTAAAAAAAAAAGAATAAGGATATAGTTTTATACGGGTAATAGTACTACACAGGTTACTCCCGTTGGTAAAGAAATATGTTTCATACCTGTTTTACTGTCATGTTAAGTTCAAATGCAAGTGATTGGCTATGTTCCTTTGTGGGGCATCTGTTTAACTTAAAGGTTGCCCAGAGAGTGTCCATGAGGGGTTTGCTGACTAATCTTTTCTGGGGATATTGTTCTTCATTTTTCTCTTCCTTTTCCTGTTTCTCTTCCAGTCTCTTTTCTATTTCCAACTCTTTTTCTTCTCCTTCTCTTTCTTTCCATTTTTCATTTCCTCTTCTTTCATCTTCACTATGATTCCTCTTTGATTGCTCTGGATTTTGATCACAAAGCATAGCTGCTTCTTTCTGTAGAGCAAAACCTGTGGAATAAAATCAAACTGCAGCTAAATTTGACTTTTACATCATAGCCAACATTCTTCAGTGTGAGAACATATTTGATTTTCAGAAAGTAGCAGTGTTGTACATTGTTGGAAAAAAGAGAGGAAAGAAAAAGTAAGGTTATCAACATCAATGAAGATTTTCATAAAAAGATCAGTTTATTTATTTTTAAAGTTTTTATTTATTTATTTGAGAAAGTGAGTGAGAGAGAAAGAAAGAACAAGCAGGAGAGGTAGAGGCAGGCTCCCTGTGGAGCAGGGAACCCAACACAGGGCTCGATCTCAGGACCCCAAGATCATGACCTGAGCTGAAGGCAGACTCCCAACCCACTGAGCCACCCAGGCACCCCAAAAGATCAGTTTAAAAATACTTTACTTCTGGGCATCAGGGTGCCTCAGTTGGTTAAGCGACTGCCTTCAGCTCAGGTCATGATCCTGGAGTCCCTGGATCGAGTCCCCGCATCGGGCTCCCTGCTCAGCAGGGAGTCTGCTTCTCCCTCTGACCCTCCCCCCATCTCATGTGCTTTCTCTCTCATTCTCTCTGTCTCTCAAATAAATAAATAAAATCTTAAAAAAAAAATAAAAAAATAAAAATAATTTACTTCTGGATTTAAATATAGACTAAGTGAGGAAAGGGGCTGTGTATTGAAATTAATATGTCTCCTTGTGATGTTAGTCAAAAATAAGTTACATTGGGGTGCCTGGTAGCTCAGTCAGTTAAACGTCCGCCTCTTGATTTTGGCTCAGGTCATGATCACAGGGTTGTGAGATCAAGCCCATGTTGAGACCACATCGGGTTCCATGCTCAGCACAGAGTCTGCTTGAGGTTCTCTCCCTCTCTCTCTCTGCCCTTCCCCCCTCTTATACACTATAAATAAATTAATTAAATAAATAAATAAAATCTTTTTTTAAGATTTAATTTATTTGACAGAGAGAGACACAGTGAGAGAGGGAACATAAGCAGGGGGAGTGGGAGAGGGAGAAGCAGGCTTCCCGCGGAGCCGGGAACCCGATGTGGGGCTCGATCCCAGGACCCCGGGATTGTGACCTGAGCCGAAGGCAGATGCTTAACGACTGAGCCACCCAGGCGCCCCAAATGAAATCTTTAAAAAATAAGTTACCTTGAAAAAATTAAGTTATGAGTGACCTTACTTAAAGGACTATTCAGGCTTTTTATTTCCTCTCGAGAGAGTTTTGGTAAGATATATACTTTTTAGAAATTTGTTCATGTTTCAGTTTTCCCAGGATTGTTCTGGTATATGTCCATAAACTGACATTATTATTATTATTATTATTGTTATTCTTTTAAACAAGCTTTACACTCAATGTGAGTCTTGAACTCATAACCCCAAGATCAAGAGTTGCATGTTCTAGTGACTGAGACAGCCAGGCACCCCCATAATTTTTTTTTTTTTTTAAATATAAACTCTTTTATTTTTTTTAAAGATTTTATTTATTTATTTGAGAGAGAGAGAGAGAATGAGAGATAGAAAGCACGAAGGGAAGAGGGTCAGAGGGAGAAGCAGACTCCCTGCCGAGCAGGAAGCCCGATGTGGGACTCGATCCTGGGACTCCAGGATCATGACCTGAGCCGAAGGCAGTCGCTTAACCAACTGAGCCACCCAGGCGCCCCCCCATAATTTTTAATATTAATAAACTATTTTTTACTCTGAAGTACTCTGGTTTAAACTACATATGATCCCTCTACTTATACTACTAAAGAAATCAAATCAGTAATTTAAAAATAACCAAGAGGACGCCTAGGTGGCTCAGTTGGTTAAGCGACTGCCTTCGGCTCAGGTCATGATCCTGGAGTCCCCAGGGATTCTGCTTCTCCCTCTCACCCTCCCCCTCACATGTGCCCTCTCTCTCAAATAAGTAAATATAATCTTTAAAAAAAAAAATAAAAATAACCAAGACAGGGCACTTGGGTGGCTCAGTCTGTTAGGCATCTGACACTTGGTTTCAGCTTAGGCCATGATCTCAGGGTTGTGAGATCCAGCCCTGTGTGAGGCTCCATGCTCAGCACGGAAGTCTGCTCAAGATTCTCTCTCCCTCTTCCTCCCCCTCTGCCCCTCCCCCCTGTGCACTCTGTCTCTAAATAAATAAAATCTTTAGAAGCTCAAAAACCAAATAATATTATTGAAGAGTGCATAAATATGTGATAAAAACTATAAAACTAAGGTAATAATAAAATTGAGGAAGATGGTTGGAAAAACAGGAAAGGATAGAGGAGGCATACAAATAAGTAGATGAAATGTATGTAGTGCTAACTTATATTGGTAATGTTATATTACTGTTAATTAATGTATAGTGTATATTAATGTAGTTTTATATTTTTTAAAAGAAATACATTGTTTTTTGAGTTGGTTGGTTGGTCCTTGCATGTTCATGTGATTGATTTGCTTATAAATTAATTATATATCAAATATCTTTTTGCATATCTCAAATATAACATATAATTTTTTAAAAAGTAATCTCTATATCCAACGTGCAGCTCCAACTTATAACCACAAGATCAAGAATCACATGCTTTAGGGGCTCCTGGGTGGCTCAGTCGTTAAGCATCTGCCTTCGGCTCGGGTCATGATCCCAGGGTCCTGGGATCGAGCCCCACATTGGGTTCCTTGCTCCGCGGGAAGCCTGCTTCTCCCTCTCCCACTCCCCCTGCTTGTGTTCCCTCTCTCGCTGTCTCTCTCTCTGTGTCAAATAAATAAATAAAATCTAAAAAAAAAAAAAGTCACATGCTTTACTGACTAAGCTAGCCAGGCGCCCTTTTTTAAAACAAAATTTTGATTGTATGGCCAATATTTTAAAAAATTGAAAGAGTTGGGACACTTGGTTGGCTCACTTGATAGAGCGCATAGCTCTTGATCCCAGGGTTGTGAATTCGAGCCTCATGTCAGGGGTAGAGATTACCGGGGTGGCTCACTCAGTTAAATGGCTGCCTTCAGCTCAGGTCATGATCCCGGTGTCCTGGGATCGAGCCCAGCGTCAGGCTCCTTGCTCAACAAAGAGCCTGCTTCTCTCTCTCCCTGCTGCTCCCCCCTGCTTGTGCTCTCTCTCTGAAATAAATAAATAAATAAAATTTTTAAAAAAATCAAGAGGCTTAACATCAAAATTCAATTTCCAGATTAAAAAAAAATCTGAAATTGGTGGTACTAAATTCTCATGGAATCAAAAATTGGCTGGATCTTGTCCTCTTTGGATGGAGTCAGCTTTCTCTAACTAGCTGGAGTCCACACAGCCAGCTTAATTTCACCTGCCAACCACTGGCAGGAAGAAAAAAATAACACGCATACACCCTCATTCTCCATTTCTGACTCACAAGATTATATATTCCTTATATTCTTTTTATAATAAAAGCTCAATTCCCATTTAACTGTTCACCTCTGCTGTGGTCAAACTTACACTCTGTTATTATTAAAATCCGTAACTATTGGAAGGGCACCTGGGTGGCTCTGTGGGTTACTCATCTGCCTTTGGCTCGGGTCATGATCCCAGGGTCCTGGGATCCAGCCCCACATGGGGCTCCCTGCTCAGCGGGGTGCCTGCTTCTCCCTCTTCCTCTGCCATTCTCTCTGCATGTGCTCTCTGGCTCTCTCTGTCAAATAAATAAATAAAATCTTAAAAAAAAATAGTAAGTACATCAATGAATACTAACATGGAAAGATGGATGTCCCAGATTTTTTTGAAATAAAAGAACCACTTCAAATTAGCACATACAGTAGAACAAATTTCTTGGACAGAAAAACAAATCTTATCAATGTTCACATAGTCAGATGGCTTCACTGGGGAAATCTACCAACATTTAAATAATAATTAAACACTTCACAAACTCTTCCCAAAAAATGGAAGAGAAAAGAACACTTCCCAAGTCATTCTCTGAGGCCAGTATTAATTATCTCGTGTTACCAGTCAGGGTTCAACTAGACAAACAGAACCAGGAGGAGATAGGTACTAAGAGATTTATTGCAATTGGCTTACGCGGTTGTGGGAACGGTCCAGGCAAGTCCGAATCCTAGGGCAGCCGGGAGAAAAGGGAGGCTGGCGTTCTTGGGCACCCGGTGAAGCTGCTCTCCACAGGCCGAATTTGTTCTCTTCAGAGAAGCCTCAGCTCTACTCTTCAAGCCTTAATTGATTGAATTAGGCTTCCTGAGGCTATCTACGATAATCTCCCCTACTTCAAGTCAACTGATAAGGATTTTACTTGCATCTAAAAGATACCTTAAAAATATCAGCAGTACCTCTATTAGTGGTTGAGTAACTGAGTCTCTAGCCTAGGCAAGCTGCACCTGAGACGGACCATCACACCCCGATGCCAAAACCAGACAGATAGTTCCAGAAAAGGAAACTATATTTTTTTTAAGATTTATTTACTTATTTGAGAGAGAGAGAGAGACTGAGGGGCAGAGGCTCAACCGACTGAGCCACCCAGCTGCCCCCTAATAGGCTTCTTTTTAAGGGTGACAAAAATGTTCTGGAATGAAATAGTGGTGATGGTTGTACAACATTGTGAATGTTATCTTTAAAAATTGGGGATTTTACCTATTTTTAAATTTTATATTTTAAAAGAGTGAATTCTATGGTTTCTAGTTTATATCTCAATTTTGTAAAGCACTCACGTGACGTAGGATTTCACACCCCAGTACGGTGAAATTGCATAGATGTATTAAAAAATAATTGAAATTTAATTTCAAGTAGTTAACTCTATTTTCAAATTTGCAATTTCAAATTTGTGGAATTCAAATCATTAGTTACATCATTTACCCTCTCTATCATTTCTGCACATGATATAAACATACTGTAATTAGGATCAGGTTACAAAAACAAAAACACATCTCTCTTGGATCACACATCCCTCTACTGCTTCCACCCCACGTCTGTATTTTTTTTCACAGCAAAACTCTTTGAAAGATTTCTCTGTATTTGCCGTTTGCATGCTGGTGATTTTTCCCTCCTCTTTCTCTCTTGAATACTCCAATCAGACTTTCACATCCAACCTCCACAGATACTCCTCTTGTCAAAGTCACAAGTTAATAATGCTAACATTGCAAAAATCTAATGATCAATTCCCTGTCCCTATCTTTTTTTTTTTTTAAGATTATTCATTTGAGAGAGAGGGAGTGCATGGTCACGAGCGGGAGGGGCAGAGGGAGAGGGAGAGAATGCCAAGCGGACAACCTACTGAGCTCAGAGCTGGAAGCAAGGTTCCATCTCACAACCCTGAGACCACGACCTGAGCCTAAACCAAGAGTCAGACACCCAACCGACTGTGTCACTCTGGTGCCCCCGCCCCAATCCCTACCTTAACTTGAAGTATCAGGAGCTCTCCATCTTGAAAAGCTTTCTTCTCATCGCTTCCAGGATACCGTCCATTCCTGACTTTCCGTCTACATCAATGGCTGCTCCTTCACAGTTTTCTCTGGGGCACCTGGCTGGCTCAGTCGGTAGAACATGTGAATCTTGGTCTCAGGATGGTGAGTTTGAGCTCTGCATTGAGTTAGAGATTGTAAATAAATAAACTTTAAAATAAAAGGAACAAGGTTTTCTTTGTTTGTTCCTTCTCTTTCCTCCCACCTTTCCCCAGCCTTGGTCCTGCCCAGTTTCTCAAGGCAAAATCCCTGCATCTCTTCTCTACTATATACACATGGTCCTAGCCTTGGTAATCCAATCTGAAGGATTTAATACCACCCAAAGGGTGACTACTTGCAGATTTTTAACTCTAGGCTCATATATCCAACTCCTGATTCAGTATCTCTGCCTGGATGTCCTCTAGGTAACTTAAGTCAAGCTTAAAACTCCCAGACTCAGGGGTACCTGGGTGGTGAAGTCAGTTAAGCATCTGACTCTTGGTTTCGGCTCAGGTTGTGATCTCAGTCATGAGACCAAGCCCCGCTCGGGCTCTGTGCTGAGCATGGAGTCGGCTTGGGTCTCTCTCTCATTCTGCCCCTCCCCTCTGCGGGTTTTTTCTCTGTCTCTCAAATAATTAATTAAATAAAAAAAAAAAAATCCCAGACTCAGTCATGATCCTTTTCACTAAACCCCCACTCTTTGACCCCACCTGAGCAATGCCAACTGCATTCATCTAGGTGATTGAGTTAAAAACCTTGGTAGCATCTTTGACTCTTCTCTTTTTCTCATAGTCCAAACTCAATCTGTCGGACAATCTTGCTTTTCTTCCTTCAAAATTCTCAGAATACTACCACTTCTTAAACACCATTATCTCTAAACTAGATATATTTCATGGGGCACCTGGGTGGCTCAGTCAGTTAAGAAGTGGTAGATTCTCGGGGCGCTTGGGTGGCTCAGTCGTTAAGCATCTGCCTTCCGCTCAGGTCATGGTCCCAAGGTCCTGGGATCGAGCCCCACATCGGGCTCTGTGCTCAGCGGGAAGCCTGCTTCTCTCTCTCCCACTCCCCCTGCTAGTGTTCCCTCTCTTGCTGTGTCTCTCTCTGTCAAATAAGTAAATAAAATCTTAAAAAAAAAAAAAAAAAGAAGGGGCGCCTGGCTGGCTCAGTCATTAAGCGTCTGCCTTCAGCTCAGTTCATGATCCCAGGGTCCTGGGATCGAGTCCTGCATCGGGCTCCCTGCTCAGCGGGAAGCCTGCTTCTCCCTCTTCTACTCCCCCTGCTTGTGTTCCCTCTCTCGCTGTGTCTCTGTCAAACAAATAAAATCTTTAAAAAAAAAAAAAGTGGTAGATTCTCTCCCTCTGCCCCTCCCCCTTCTCTCTCAGGCTCTCTGTCTCTTTAAAATCAATAAACAAATCTTTTAAATCAATGACTTCCATTCACATCTGCCCGAGAAAAACCTATTTTAACATTTTGGCATGTATTTTAGATTGCCCAAACATATGTTTGCCATCTACATGGTTGGTGGTCAATAAACATTTATATTAATATAAACTTTTTATAAAAATTGCATCAAACTGCTAATAATATTTTTCATATCTATATACATACATCCCATTATTTAAGATTTAGTTGCTTTGCATCTTGATTAAACTGAACGTTTTTCATAAACCTCCTGGAAATGCATTCAGTTTTTAACTTATATATGTACTTTACCCACTCTATCACTAGCTGCTCATTTTTGTGGCCCATTGACATCCAAGATACAGATGACACCTACCTTAATTCTGGTCACCATTATCACTGTAATCTCTACCACCAGGGAACAGTTAGTCTCTAATTGTCCTTAGTCCAATCTATTCTTTACTCCATAGTTTATCTCATCACTTAACAACCCTTCAGTGGTGTTCAGTAGTTTTAAATATTTAGCACAAAATCCTTAGCCTGAGTTGGAAAAGCCTTCAGCCTCCTGACTGACATCCAGATTAGAACACCTCTAATTCATTTTCCAATTGAAATTTTACCTGATCACAACCCAGATTAAAACTCCCCATAGTTTCCATTTACCCTTGGACCCTAATCCCAAAACCCTAATCTCATCAAATACTGACTCAAACCCCAGTGCTGGTCACTGCCTCACCAATAAATGTACTTGGAGACGTGGAGAGTAAACTGAAGGTAAGAGAACAAGTCATGCGTTTATCTGGAGAAATAACTTTCTAGACAGAGGAAGTAGCACAGGCAAAGTCCCTGAACTGGGACGGTGCTTGGCTTGTTTACTAAAAAGCCTGGCAACCAGAGGGAATGGAGCAAAGAGTGTGAAGGGAAGGGTTAGCAGAAATCCAAAAGGTAGCAAGACATGAAATCCTACAGGATTTTGTAAGCCAGTGTAAAGTCTTTGGCTTTTACTCTGAAAAGAAGAGATTATTGTCCACTTTTGGGTAATGGAATGTTATTATCTAATTTATATTTCAAAGGGCTACTCTGCTATGTTAGAAGCAGACTATGGGGTGGGAAGGGCAAAGCCAAAAGGAGAGAGTTATGAAATATATCTAGCTTTTTAAAAAAAAGATTTTATTTATTTGGGGCGCCTGGGTGGCTCAGTTGGTTAAGCGACTGCCTTCAGCTCGGGTCATGATCCTGTCGGGATCGAGTCTCGCATCGGGCTCCCTGCTCAGCGAGGAGCCTGCTTCTCCCTCTAACCCTCCCCCATCTCATGTACTCTCTCGCTCTCTCAAATAAATAAATGAATAAATCTTTAAAAAAATAAATAAAAGATTTTATTTATTTATTATACAGAGAGAGGGAGAGAGAGAGTACAAGCAGGGGGAACAGCAGAGGCAGAGGGAGAAGCAGGCTTCCCGCTGAGCAGAGAGCCCGACACGGGGCTTGATCCCAGGACCCATGAGATCACGACCTGAGCCAAAACCAAGAGTCAGATGCCTAACCAACTGAGCCACGCAGGAGCCCCTGAAAGTGATTCTTTTAATTTTTTTGTATTACTTGTTTCTAGTTATTAAAATTTCTGTAATGTGCAGGACCACTGGTATAATAAAAATAAGTAGAAAGAATATACTACACATGTAGGCCACCCAGCATACCCACTTACCCAATTCTTGGAGAATTTTAAGGGAAGGAATGAAAATAATCTAGGATTAGATTTCTTTTTAAGATTTTATTTGGTCATTTGACAGAGAGAGACAGCGGGAGAGGGGACACAGCAGGGGGAGTGGGGGAAGGAGAAGCAGGCTTCCTGCGGAGCAGGGAGCCCGATGTGGGGCTCGATCCCAGGACCCCGGGACCGTGACCTGAGACGAAGGCAGATGCCTAATGACTGTGTCACCCAGGCGCCCCTAGATTTTTCTTTAGCTAAGTTAGTTTCCCAGCAAACAAAGGATATAATTAAGCTGTTTTGTGTGGTACGGAAATCTCAGAAGCTTCTTAAAGTGTATTGATTGGAGATGCAGCCATTGTACAAATTATCCAGTGAACATTAGTGCAAATTATCTAGTGACTTTCTGGGTAATGCAAGCAACAGCCACTCCCTCATATCCACCCTAGACGCCCACCTATAGCAACAAACCATCTTTACACCAGTGGTTCTCAACCCCTGGTGCACATTAGAATCACCTGGAAGACCTTGGCTGCCCCTTAGAGCAATTTAATCAGATCAGGGCTCAGGCATTAGTAGTTTATAAAGTACTTCAGGTGATCCCAATGTGCAATCAAGAATGACCACAGCCTTCCACTCATCTATCTTCTTTCGATTAAATCACAGACAGGTGTTGAGAATGATGATTCTATCAGCACACAATTCTTGGCAGGTATAAATCTGGTTCTCATAAAGGATCTATGCCTGTTTGATATATTTAAAAAATAGTAAGTGTGAACTGTTTGGTACGCCCTGCCCAGGTTAAGTAAACATTGGGAATTAATGTCATCCTCTCTTTTCTTGAGCAAATGAAAAGAAAAAATAGTGTTGGGAGTATAGTACTTTTGTAAGAACTTTCAGACAAGGAAGGAGAGTGAGTGTCTGATGTATAGATTATTTGACAGTGCAAAGAGAGTTGAAAGTTTTGCACTTTGGACAATGGGATGATAAAGCTCGTGTGAAATCATGAGACATTTTTTGCTCTTGTTTATGTTATTTGCCGCTACAGAGCATTTAAAAAAATGGTACATAATCTATGCTGATATATATTCTGGTGAATTCTTTTTTAAAAGTAATCGATCAATTAATTAATTTATTTTTAAGTAATCTCTACACTCAACCTGGGGCTCGAACTCATGATCCTGAGAGCAAGAGTCACATGCTCTACTGACTGAGTCAGCCAGGCGCCCCTATTCTGGTGAATTCTTAAAATTCAAGAAAATGGGCAGAATTAGGAGTACATCTTTGATGGGAAAAAGATATAAATTAAATTTAAATTAATTAAAAAAAGGCGCTAAATTCATGATAATTCCAGACTTCTCCACAACATGAATTAATGTCAAAAGAAGAAGATACTGGTGTTGAGTGCCTAAATATAGAGATCTCTAGATTTAGAGATTCTTACTCAGTAAATCTGGAGAATTGGAATTCTATTTTTAAACCTCCCTACAACAGAGCAAATCCTAAAACATCAAGAGAAAGTACCTGATGCGGATGCTGTGTTTAAATAATTAAGAAGATATTCTTAGGTCTATATTTCTGAGAAAATTGAAACTCAAGATACAATAAAAGAAAAAAAAAGTTTATTCTATGAAGAATAGGCATCGAGAATTGGAACTATCCAGAAGGCATTGGTTATAGGGATAGAATAGAGTTCACACAGGTCATTGGCTTGAAGAAACAATCCTCCAGAAGTCCACCCAATCTCACACTGTAAAGACTGTAGGAATTAAATGACTTTTATTGTTTCTGAATTCTCTCAGAGAAATATGGAAACTCTAAACTTTCTGATCTCTGGGAAATGATTGAAAGGTAAGTTTGAAATAATTATCATATTAATAATATTATCATATGTAGTCATTAGTAGGCACCAGTATCATAGTTAAGAGTTTGGATTTAATATACCCCTTGGTGACATTATCCCCATTGTGCTGACATTATCACCAGTGGGCTGACATTATACCCATTTTACACATGAGTAACCTAGGGTTTAGAAAAATTGAGTAACTTATCACAGATCTGTACCTCTGAAACAAAGAATACATTATGTAATTAATTGAATTTAAATTAAAAAAAGAGAAAAATTGAGTAACTTGTTCAAATCACATAGAGAGCAAGTGATGGAGTTGGCCTCAGGACAAGCTGTCTACTTTCAGTGCCTGTGCTTTTTTTTTTTTTAAAGATTTTATTTATTTATTTGAGAGAGAGAGAGAATGAGAGATAGAAAGCACAAGAGGGAAGAGGGTCAGAGGGAGAAGCAGACTCCCTGCAGAGCAGGAAGCCCGATGTAGGACTCGATCCCAGGACTCCAGGATCATGACCTGAGCCGAAGGCAGACGCTTAACGACTGAGCCTCCCAGGCGCCCCAGTCTTTTTTGTTCTTTTTTTTTTTTTAAAGATTTTATTTATTTATTTGAGAGAGAGAGAGAATGAGAGAGAGAGAGTACGAGAGGGAAGAGGGTCAGAGGGAGAAGCTGACTCCCTGCTGAGCAGGGAGCCCGATGCGGGACTCGATCCCGGGACTCCAGGATCATGACCTGAGCCGAAGGCAGTCGCTTAACCAACTGAGCCACCCAGGCGTCCGTCTTTTTTGTTCTTAACTGAAAACTTTTTAAGGTAAAACACATCAGGAAAAATGTTTTATCGGATGGTTGTTTTTATAAAGTTAACAGCACCCAGACCAAGTGACAGAACACACCCCAGAAGCCCTGCTGTCCTTTCCAGTCACAATCCCCCAACGGGTAAGCACAATCTGGATTTATGACACCATAGATTAGTTTTGCTGTTTTTGACCTTTATATAAATAGAATCTTTCAATACATTCTCTTTTGCACCCTGGTTTCTTTCACTAAAATTGTGAGATTCATCCATATCGTTGCATATCACCTTAATACATCTGCTCTCATTGTTGTATCCTATTTCGTTGAGTGAAAATACCACCGTGTATTCATCCATTCTTCTTTCAATGAACATTGGATTATATATTTCCAGTTTTGGAGCTATTATGAATGCTGCTGAGATGAACATGCTAGTACCTATGTTTTGGCGAACATGTATATGCATTTCTGTTGAAATAGCTTGGAATGAAATTGTTGTGTCACAGGGTAGGCCTAGGTTCTGTTTTAATAAAGATTGCTAGTTTTCCCAAGTGATGACACCAATTTATCAATGTATACCCCTAATTAACAGTGTATGAGTCTTGGGTGCCTCGTATGCCCTCCCACGTTTGGCATTCCTTCTTTCTCTCCTTTTCCTCCTCCTTCCTTTTAACCATTCTGGTGGGCCTGCTGTGGAATCTCCTGTAGTTTTAATTTGGAGTTCCCTGATGACCAATTCAATTGCATACCTTTTCATGTGTTTATTGTTCACTGGGAGGTTCTCTTTTGAGAAGTTCAGTGTAGATCTTTAAAAAACAACAACAAAAAACCGTCACTATGGCCTCGCCTCTTTACTAAAGGCCAAGCCATCATGGTGAGGCTCCAAATAATTCCAAGTTAGGTTCGGAGAAGAGCAATCTCTCCAAAACACTTTTGTGTTCTCTTGGGCCCTCCCCTCCCCTGGAGAGCACCAACAGGGCGGCAGGGGACGACTTTTAATAGAAATTCGAAAGAGTCCTTTCTGGGAGGTGGAAAGAAAGACAGTTGGGTTTTTCATCAGAAAATAGCCACAGGGGCCTAAAGAACTACCAGGAATTGCGCCCCCCGCACCCCCGTCCGCCTTCCCGGCACCCACTCCGGCCCGCCCCGCGGGGCTATCTGGGGGCACCTTCTCGGGGGCGAGAGGGCGGTGAGGGGGACGGGTATCTCTTAAAGCAGAAATGTTAACACCCTCCTAACGGCGACTTGGAGGATTGTGGGGCCCAGCACTGTTTCCCCGTAAAGGGTTCCCAGCCGCCTGCGTCCGAAGACGCCGGAGGGGTCGTGCGGCGGCCGCCCGCGGGGGTCAGTCTGGTGTGTGGGTGAGAAGTGGGGCTGGGGTCGCCGTGGTCGGGGGTAGCGCGCGTCTCCCTTCCGGAGGGAGCCGGATAAACGAGTCACGTTTTACGACCACATCAGCGGATCCGTTCCAAAAGAATCCTTGGCATTTGGCCGCAGCGCGGGGCCCTAACGGCTGCGGAGCGAGCCCCGCGGAAGGCAGTGGCGCCGTTATTGCCACTCCCGAGCGCGGCGACCTGGGACAGCGGAGAAGCGTGGGGGGCCCCGGAGACGGACGGTTGAGCGGAGCCGCAGGGCCCAACTGCAGTTGCCGGGTCCGGGTGGTGGACACGCTGAGCTGTCCCAGTGGCCGGCAGGTGGGAGGACCAGCCCGCGAGCTGGGATCGGGTCCAGGTGGGTGGAGACCCAGAGTTGGGCTGGGCTGAGGGAGAGCGGGTCCTGCGGCTCTGGAGAAACCGGCACGTCGCCTCTGAGTACTGGAGACAATATTGGTTATTTCCCGAGCACCTATTGTGCCTCAGTCCCTGCTCTAAATGCTGGGGATCCCACTGCGTACCAGACAGTGGCCCTGCCCTCCCGGAGCTTATACTCTAGCGAAGAGACAGACAAGGAAAACAAACGAATAGATAATAAAATGCCAAACGGTGATAAATCTTATGAAGAGAATACACAGTAAGAGATGGGGAGGCGACTGGTGTATTAAGGTGGGCGAGGGAGAAGGAATGGTATATTAAATCGGGGGTGGGGGTGGGCGAGAGGGATGGGGTGGGTCTGAGAAGTCCTTTCCCAGGAAGTGTCTTGACCAGAGACCTGAAAGAAGTGAGGAAGCCATGAAGAATGGTACAGGCGGAGGGAACTTGAAGGATGTCTAGCACGGGTTAACTGTTAAGCAGATGAGATTAGTTTTGTAGGTTTTTGCAAGATGAAAACTAGAATTTTCTTAGAAAGTTATGGATCATCCATTCATTTAATGCTTTATTCCTGAAGTGTCAGAGAAGGGGAGTAAGGCCTGGTGTCCTTGGCAAAATACTGTTATTAATTTTGTCCCAGTTCAATACATAGACTAAATTGAGAATTTCCACTTGTTTTCAAGAAGAACTTATCTGAATTAATTTCATAAATAACCAAGTAGCATCTCCCTTTTTAACAAAATTATTTACTCGAGTTTAAAGAGTTATGGACTGTTTTTGTTTGTTTCTCGATTTGTCCCCTCCCCCCATCTCCTAAATGAGGATGACGTAGAAGACAAGGAGTTGCAGACAGGAAAGGAGGGAGATGAGACTGGGGTGAGAAGTTTGAAGAGAGAAATGGAAAGGAGGAGTAACAGAGTCTGTGCAATAGTCAGAGGAATGGTCTGTTCTAATTCTCTGCCTCCTCCTGATAAACTCAGGAAATAACACTGGTGCTTCAACATACAACATCTCAGCTGATCCCCACAACCGTGCATCCACTTCAGGAGAGGAGGGAACAGATTCAGGACTTGATAACTGGTTAAGCAGAATCATGATTTCGGACTCCACTACAGCTCACTGAAGCACTTTAGGCCAAAGGTGGCTTATTTCCAATATTTTAAATTTTATATGGCAAAATAAGCCACATTAAGTCCCAGAATTTTGTAACAGCAAGATTACCTAACCCCTGCTTATTTTACTAATGGGGAAACCACTAGTTGATGACAGAGGAATGACTCAAAATATAGGGGTTCCATTTTCACCATATCCAGCTCTGTCCCTTTTCTCTCCCCAGAACCCTTAACTTGATAAAATTCTTCCCACTGGCTACTGAACAAGTGGAAAGAGCTTTGTTGACGACCCCAGGATTGAGTTAATCTAAGACATCATTAGAATTCTGTGAAGGTTTCACATTCTTCCACAAGTATTTATTAGTGTGCCCACTGGGTGGGCTAAGTCATACTTAAGGTCTTGAAGAGTTTAAGTAGATAGAGCGAATAAATAACTAGCCAATTAAAATTTACAGAAAGCAGTACCTTGAAGAGGAGTTGGAGGGAGAGTCAATTCTTAGTATAGCAGAGAGATGGAGCGCAACGAACAGGTTGTGAGTATTAAGAATTTATGTCAGATTGGTATCAAACTGTTTTGTCATGGTTGTGTTAATAATCATGATACCTGTCATCTTCCTAATCTTTTGTTATCTTGATCATGTATGACATACATAAGTGGTGGTGGGAGAGACTATTGCAGCCAGTGGACTTGGTACATTCTCACGTTGTCTTTTCACAATTAACTAGTATTTGCCCCTTAGGGTGTTTTGTGCTTTCATATCATCAAGAGTAATAAGAATGATAAAATAGCCGTGTTCAGCATTGTAATTGCAAACAGGTCTTGGTAAAATTATACATAACTGGTCTTGGGGGAACATCCTCGAAAAGAAGCATGGCTCTGTAGGACCTGTGAAGAGTAATACAGAGTAATATATGAATTCACAATAGGAAGAAGTCTTCTTATAGAGCAGACTCTAGAGTGTAACTGAGTCCCTATTACCTTAGAAGCATTGTGATAAGAATCTCCCAAAAGGCATTAACCCTTTGGAATGAGATGGGGTAGGGTAGCCATCATTAGGTGGCTAAAATCACATATTGCCTGAAGTCAGTGGTTTACCACATGTGATCACATCCAGAAAAACTTTAAATAAAGTTGTTTCTGGGAAATCATTGGTATCTTGAATGGCTGGCGTCTCAGACTGCCCGATTTTTTTCCTGAACTGTTTAATGGTCATACTAAGGGAAGAAAAGCTGGGGGAGCAATTGCTCTTCCTTAGCATATTTTCCAAAAATGAACATTTTGGAAAAATTTAAAAGTCAGTACATTTTAAAAGATGATACATTTACATGACAATTGTTAAGACTATTTTGGAAAGATGTTAGAGGAAGCAGTATAAGAGCAAGATATGAAACACAAAGCCACCGTGCCCCTGCCATCCCAGACCCCTATCTAGTCCCCCCTGCTGTATATTTATTTAAAAGTTAGATTAGACCCTGTACTTTGTTTTCCATTTCAAAAATCACAGAATTGCCTACCTCTGTTAGTTGTGAGCTTCTAATTATGCCGACCTATCGTTGTTAAGATACCAATATATCATTGTTCTTTTTATTTTAAAAGAAGTCCATATCTATGAAACATCCCAATAATACAAAGTCTCCTGAATCTTGGTAGTAATTAAGGATAAGTAAAGGTTTAAGATGGTTGTTGCTGTCGTTACTTTTGACAAGGTCATTTTGACATAGCCAGATACAAATGGCTAAGAAATTTTGTCCTATTTCATATCTATTAGCCACAGAATAATTAGCTTTTTGCATGACGTGTCTCTTTGCCTATTATTGTAACAATTAAATTAGATCATATATTCTAAACACTTGGCCGAGTATTTGGCTATGTAGGGAAAAATCCAGTTCTTCCCTACTGTGATTCTTTCCTTTGGGTCTTGTTTCCCACTCACACAAAACACTTCAGTTCTAGTCACCAAATGTGTCGAGGTTTTTCCTCACACCAAGCAATCTTCTGTAACACCACTTACATGTCCTATAATTTTATTCAGTTAGGACACTATCTACCTGGAGATAGTATCAGATTCCATAGGTTAGGGGCTCAGTCCTACTAGACTGACCCTCCCGCCAACACACTCACACACTTCAGATACCAGTTGCAAGCCCCGGTTATACCCATACTTCTGACCAGCTGGCCCTAGATCGGGGATTCCAACAACCCCTCCTTTCGGTTTGACTACTTTGCTGGAGTGGCTCACAGAACTCAGGAACACTTAGTTATATTTACCAGCTTATTAAAGACTACGATAAAGGGTGCAGATGAACAGTCAGATAAGAGATACGTAGGGTAAGTCTGGGGGCTTCCAAGTGCAGGAACTTCTATCCTCCTGGACTTGGGGTGAGTCACCCTCCCAGGATGCATGTGTTCACCAGCCTGAAAGCTCTCTGAAAGCCCTACTATTGGGATTTTATGGAGCTTCCTCACGTAGGTATGATCAATTTCTTGCCCCTCTCCCTGCTCTGGAGGGTGAGGACGTGGGGTTGAATCGCCAAGCTTCTAACCATGGCTTGGTCTTTCTGGTGACCAGCCCCCATCCAGGAGTCCTCTCATTAATGTAGTGAGTCACCTGATTAGAACAAAAGATGCTCCTAGCGCTCTCATCACTTAGGAATTTATAAGGGTCTTAGGATCTCTGTGTCAGGGACGGGGTCAAAGACAAATAATAGAACGAGAGATGCTCCTAGTGTTCTTATCCCTTAGAAAATCGCAAGGGTTTTAGGAGCTTTATGCCAGAAGCTAGGCATATAGAAAATATTAAATAATTGGGAACTTCCAGTTATTTACATACATTGATTTGTGAGGCAGACTGAATTCAAGGTTTAGGATCTTGAGATAAAGTTTCAAGGTCACACAGCTAGAGCATGCTGGAGCTGGCCTGTGATCAATGTTTTTATACCAAAGCCCTCTTTCTTTTGTTTTGCATGGTCGTTGTAGTAGACAGATCAAGAGGTTCAGAATTCAAAAACAATGGGGAGAAAGCAATCACAGTGTGAAAAAGATAACCTACATTAGTAATCACCTGTTAGATTGTAGTTTAGGTTCAGGAGGAGATCAGGAAGGAATATAGAGTTAGAAAATTAAATCTAGGGGCACCTGGGTGGCTCAGTCTGGTGAGCTTCTGCCTTAGGCTCAGGTCATGATCCCAGGGTCTTGAGATCGAGCCCAGCATTGGGCTCCCTGCTCAGCGGGGAGCCTGCTTCTCCCTCTGCTGCTCCCCCTGCTCATGTTCTCTCTCTCTCTGAGAAATAAATAAATAAGATCTTAAAAAAAAGAAAAAGAAAACTAAATCTAAAGACATCCAAAGATCCTTGCCCTCTAGCGCTCTGTAACTCCTTAGCTTGCTATGTTAGGGAATACCACAGAGGTAAAATGACACACAAACATCACTTATACAAATTATGTTGGGAATCAGATACAGAGTTCTTTTATTCAAGTATTGCTCCCCTAATGAAATAATTTATGGAGTAACAGGATTGTTTTTCTTAAAAATGGGTAGTTCTCTGTGATTCGGTTATTCATTCAAATATTTCAAATAGTACCTATGGTAGGTACTGTTGGTGCCAAGGACTCACCTCAAGTAGCTTATATTCTGGCAAAGGAAGTGATACATTCTATTAAGAAAAATAAAGCAAGGTAAAGGCATACATGTTGGGATGGGAAGGTAGGGTTGCATAAATAACGTGGTCAAAGAAGGCCTGTGCAACATGAATTTGAGCAGGAACCTGAGTGACAATAAAGAGCCAGCCATGAGAAGATCTGAAGAAAGTGTTTCCGATAGAGGGAAGAGTAGATGTAAAGGTGCTAGGGTAGAAAGGCTTAGCAGATTAGAGCAAGGAGTCCACAAAGTTTTCTGTAAGGAGCCAGGTAGTATTTTAGGCTTTGTAGGCCTTTTGTCTCTGTTAACAACTATTCAACTCTGCTGTCATATGTTAAAGCAGCCACAGACATTATGTAAACAAATGAGCATGGGTGTGTTATAATGAAACTTTATTTATAAACACAGGAAGAGGCTTGACATCAACAGCATAAAGCATAAAAAAAAAAAAGATAATTTCGGCCTGACCAAAATTAAAAGCTTCTGTTCTGCAAAACACCCAGTGAAGATGGTAAAGAGACAGGCTACGGAGAAAATATTTGCAAAGCACGTATTGAAAAGCCCTCTCAAAACTCAACAGTAACTATAGTCAAAACAGGGTGGTATTAGCATAACATTAGACATAACTGAATAAAATAGAATTGAGAGTCCTGAAAGAAACTCCCATATGCCTCTGTTCAAATTTCAACAAGGATGCCAGGAGCATTCAGTGAGGAAAGAATAGCCTTTTCAACAAATGGTGCAGGGACAACTGGATAGCCATGTGCCAAAGAGTGAAGTTAGACCCTTACCTCACACCATTTACAAAAATTAACTCAAAATGGATCATGCACCTAAATGTAAGTTCTGAAACCATAAAACTTTTTTTTAAAAGATTTATTTATTTATTTGAGAGAGAGGTGAGCAAGGAGCAGAGGGAGAGGGAGGGGGGGAGTCCTTAAGCAGATTACCCGCTGGGCGCAGATCCCTGGACCCTGAGATCAAGAGTGACACCTGGACCTGAGCTGAAATCAAGAGTTGGCCGCTCCATGGACTGAGCCACCCAGGCACCCCTAAAACCATAAAATTTTTAGAAGAAAACATATATGTAAACCTTTGTGATCTTTCCTTAGGCTACGGTTTCTTAGATAAGGTAGCAAAATCATGAATAACAAATGAAAAAATAGATATATTGGATATAATCAAGGTTAAACACTTGTGCCTCAAAGGACACCATCAAGAAAGTGAAAAGACAACCCTGAGAATGGGAGATAATATTTGCAAATCATGTGTACGGTAAAGGGACTTGTATCTACAATATACAAAAACTAATTACAATTCAATAATAAAAAGACAGATAATGCAATTAAAAAATGGCCAATGATCTGTGTGGACATTTCTCAGAAGATAAAGAACTAATAAGCACATGAAAAGATGCTCAATATCACTAGCCCTTAGGGAAACGCAAATCACATCCACAGTGAGATATTATTTCACGCTTACCAGTTGTCTATAATTGAAAATACAGACACTGAAAAGTGTTGGCAACGATGAAGAAATTGAAACCCTTTATACATTGCTGGTAGGAATATAAAATGGTATTGCTGCTTTGGAAAATAGGCTAGCAGTTCCTCAAAACATTAAACATAGAATCACCATATGACCCAGCAGTGCCGCTCCTAGCTATATACCCAAGAGAACTGAAAATGTATGTTTACACAAAAACTTAAACTTGAGTGTTCATAGTAGCATTATTCACGATAGTGGAAACAACCCAAATGTCCATCAATTGATGATTGGTTAAATAAAATGTGGTATAGCCGTACAATGGAATATTATTAAATAATAAAAGGAAACAGAGTGCTGATACATGCTATAATATGGATGAACCTTGAAAACGTACTGAGTTTATGAAGCCAGTGACAAAAGTCCACATATTGTATAATTCCATTTATATGAAACGTCTAGAATATACAAACCTATGAAGGCAAAAACAACTCTAAATATACTAGAAACCACTGAATTGTACACTTTGATGGTGAATTGTATAATATGTGAGTTTTATGTCAATAAAACTGTTATTTAAAAAGCCTCAGCCGTTTTTTAAAGAATGAGCAAAAGGGGTACCTGGCTGGCTCCGTTGATAGAGCATGAAACTCTTGATCTCGGGATTGTGAGTTCGAGCCCCATGTTGGGTGCATAGAGATTACTTAAAAAAAAAAAAAAAGGAATAGACTATTGCTACATACAACAACTTGGATGGATCTCAAGAGAATTATAGTGAGTGAAAAGAGGCAATTTTAAAAGGTTATATATGATATGATCTTGTTGTGGACTGAATGTTTGTATCCCCCCCCCCAGATTCATTATGTTGAAATCTATTCCCCAGTGTGATGGCACTTGGAGGTGGGGCCTATGAGAGGCTATTAGGTTATAAGGGTGGAGCCCTCATGAACGGGATTTGTGCCTTTGTAAGAAGAGGCCAGAGAGCTACTTTGTGTGCTTTCTGTCTGCCATGTGAGGCTACACTGAGAGCGTGACTATCTGTAAACGAGGAAGAAGACCTTCACCAGAACCCAACCATGCTGGCACCCTAATCTTAGACTTGCAGCCTTCAGAAGTGAGAAATAAATTGTTGTTTAAGGTACCCGGTCTATGGTACTCTGTTATAGCAGCCCAAACTAAAATAGGTCCCATTTATAGAACATTTTTTTAAATGATAAAAATATAGGGCGGCTGGGTGGCTCAGATGGTTAAGCGTCTGCCTTCGGCTCAGGTCATGATCCCAGGGTCCTGGGATCAAGTCCCGCATCGGGCTCCCTGCTCCTTGGGGAGCCTGCTTCTCCCTCTGCCTCTGTCTCTCTCTCTCTGTGTCTCTCATGTATAAATAAATAAAATCTTTAAAAAAATAAATGATAAAAATATGGAGGTGGAGGACAGACTAATGGTTGCTGCTGGTTGGGATCGGGAGAGTGATAACTGGCCGTAGGGTGAGTAGATTTATCAGTATCAGTTCCCTGGTCGTGATATTGCACTATGTTATGCAAGATGTTGCCATTAGGGGAAACTGGGTAAGGAATATATGGGATCTGTGTATTATTTCTTACAAATGTGAATCTATAATTACCTCAAAAAGTTAAAATAAACTACAAAAAGAAAACACCAGGTGGTAGGCCGCATTTGGCCCAAAGACCATTATAAGAACTGCAAGGAAGGAGGGTAGTGCATCAAGGAGAAGAGTAGGAAATAAGATTGGGGCGGCAGCCCAGGGCCGGATCACCTAGGGCCTAGTGGACCGTGGTGAGATGTTTGAGTTGTTTTTTTTTTTTTTTTTAATATGATAAAAGGCCACTGGAAGGGTTTTGACCAGGGGAGAAATAAGTCAGATTTATGTTTTTAAGAGGTCACTAAAACCTGTTGTTTGGACAATAAACTGTATAGAAGCAGACAGATCTGTTACTGGCCTATTGGTAGAGATCATGTTGGCTTGAGTACAGATGGTAGTAACCGGTAGTAAAAGCAGTGAGTTCGGCAGGCAGGACTTGCTGATGAATTGGGCAGAGGGTGAGAATGTAATACAGAACTCAATCCTAGTTCCTTTGTTTTTAGCTTAAGTGACTGAGGTAGGAAAACTGGAGGAAGCACAAGTCAGTGGAGAAGTGAGCAAGAGCGTGGAGCACTCCCGGGTTTCAGATTCCCATTAGCCCTCCTTGGCGAGACATCCAATTCTATAGCTTAGAGACCAGGTCCCAACTGGAGATTGAAATTTGATATAAATGGTATTTAAAGCCACGGGTCTGGAGGTGACAAGCCAGGGCATGAGTGTATGTAGAAAAGGGTTTTAAGGACTGGACACTGGAGACAGTCCAGCATTTAGAAATGGTGAGAAAAGGCAGGAACTAGAAACCAGGACAGACAGATGTATCAAAAGTCAAGGGAAGAAACTTATTTGAGTGATTAGTTTTGTCAGAGGTTTTTGAGTGGTTGGGAAGGAAAGAGAGAATTGGCCATTGGATTTGATAAGATTGAGTTTGTTGATGACCTTGACAGAAGTTGTTCAGATGGAGCAGGAGGGACAAAAGCCCACTGGAGTAGGTTTAATAGAGATGACTTAAGGAATGGGAGGAATTTTACTTTAAAGGGAGCCCAGATATGGGGTGCTCATCTTGAGAGGGACTTCCTTCCTTCCTATAGAGAGAGAAGAATTCTTTCCTTTCTATAAAGGAATATATGTGTTTTAAGAATTTTTTATGATAGGGGCGCCTGGATGGCTCAGTCGTTGAGCGTCGGCCTTCTGCTGAGGTCAGGATCCCAGGGTCATAGGATTGAGCCCTTCGTCGGGCTCCCTGCTCTGCAGGAAGCCTGCTTCTCCCTCTCCCACTCCCCCTGCTTGTGTTCCCTCTCTCGCTTTGTCTCTCTCTGCCAAATAAATAAATGAAAATCTTAAGAAAAAAAAGAATTTTTTATGGTTAAAAAATATATTTAGAATTAGCCAGCTGGACTCAGTTTAGATGATCCCAGTTTCTTTGGCAACATCCAAAGCATCACAGTCAAGAGGCAGTTGAACATATACCTTCTCTCCATTAGGCCTGATCAGGGTATTGGCTTTGGCTGTGTCCCTGTCACAGAGCTTCCTCACAGCCCATTTGGTCTGCTGCTTGGTGGCTTTGACATCCACTCCACAGTGAATGCAAGAATATTGTGGTCTTCTTTCTTCATGGCTGAGTCAGTGGTTGGGGGGTGTTGATGATGCCATAGTGGTCAAGCTTGTTTCTCCTGGGGATGCTCTTCTGAAGATGTTTGGGCTGCCTTTGGAGTCGTGGTGTGTGGCACCTTTTAGCACTGCTTTTTTGGCCTTTAAAACCTTTGCTTTTGGCTTCAGCTTTGGGAGGGTCAGGAGCTTCCTTATTCACTTTCAGCAGCATCTTTGTAAAAAAGGCAATAAGTTTTTTTTTTTTTTTTAATTTGACACAGAGAGAGCGAGAGAGAGCGAGAGAGGGAACACAAGCAGGGGGAGTAGGAGAGGGAGAGGCAGGCTTCCCGCGGAGCACAGAGCCCGATGCGGGGCTCGTTCCCAGGACCCTATCATGAGCTGAGCCGAAGGCAGACACTTAACAAGTGAGCCACCCAGGTGCCCCAACAGATTTGTATTTTAAAAAGCAGCTATAGGGGCACGTGGGTGGCTCAATGGGTTAAGTGTCTGACTCTTGATTTTGGCTCAGGTCATGATCTCGGGATCATGGTTTCAAGGCCGAGTCGGGCTCTGCGCTCAGCTCAGTCCGCTTGTCCCTCTCCCTCTGCTCCTCGCCCCCCCTCCCGCCAAAGCTCTCTCTCTCAAATAAATAAATACATAAATAAAATCTTTTTAAAAAGGCAACTATGCTGTTGTGATGTTTATGATTATACCTGGGGAAATTGAAGAAAATGAGACTACTTAATATACACTGCAAATTAAGGCAATGACTATGAGCATGGGGCATAGATTTCACCTAAAGCGTTACAATACAAGGGTTTTTAATATACTCACAGGGATCTGCAACCGTTAATCAATTTTAGAACATTTTATCACCCCAGAAGAAGCCCCATAATCATTAGCAGTCTCTCTGCATTCCTCCTTAACCTCTCCCAGCCGTTGGCAACCGCCACTCTACTTTCTGTCCCTGTGGATTTGCCTATTCTGGACATTTCATGAAGGGAATCATAAAATATATGACCTTTTGTGACTGGCCTCTTTTACTTAGCATGATGTTTGAAGGTTCATCCATGTTGTAACATGTACTTCATCCCTTTCTATGAGTAAATAATATTTAATTATGTGATGATTATAGTGCATTTATTTATCCATTGATCATTTAATGAACATTTGGGTTTCTTCCTTTTTTTTTTTTTACCTTCCTTTTTTTTTTCTTAAAGACTATATTTATTTATTTGACACAGGGCGACAGACAGCGAGAGAGGGAGCACAAGCAGGGGGAGCGGGAGATGGAGAAGCAGGCTCCTGGCGGAGCAGGGAGACTAATGTGGGGCTTGATCCCAGCCCCCTGGGATCATGACCTGAGCCGAAAGCAGATGCTTAACGATTGAGCCACCCAGGCGCCCCAAGGTTTCTTCCATTTTTGACTATAATGAATAATGCTGTTATGAACATTCTTGTGCATGTTTTTATGTGGACATAGGTTTTCAATTCCCTTCGGAATATACATTGGAGTGAAATTGCTAGGTCATAGAGTAACTCTGTATTTAACTGTTTTCCAAAGCACCACACCACTCTACATAGCCACCAGTAATTGTGAAAGTTCTCATTTCTCCATACCCTTGGAACAACAATTGTTATTTTTTTTCGTATGGCTGTGCTGGTCCATGTAAATTGGCATCTCAGTATGTCAGTATGAGTTCAATTTGCATTTCCTCAAACACTAAAGATGGTTTTTCTTATTGGCCATTTGTGTATCTTCTTTGGAGACATGTCTATTCAAGTCCTTTGCCCATTTTTAATTGGATTATCTTTTTGTTAAGTTGTAAATTTTTTTTTTTTTTTTTTGTGAGCTCTATCCCAATGTGGGGCTCAAACTCACAACCCCAAGATCACGAGTCACATGCTCTAATGACTGAGCCAGCCAGGTGCCCCAAGTTGTACATTCTGTTTTTTGGGTTTTTTGGAGTTTTTTTTTTAAGTAGGCTCCATGCTGGGCATGGAGCTATGTGGGGCTTGACCTCACAACCCTGAGTCAAGACCTGAATGAGCTGCGGTCAAGAGTCAGACGCTCAACCGAGTAAGCCACCCAGGTGCCCCCCGACTTGTAAATTCTTATACATTCTAGATACGTTCTTTATCAGATATATGAATTTTATTTTCTCACACTATATAGGTGGTTCTTTTACTTTCTTGATGGTATCCTTTCAAACATAAAAGTTTTATGTTGATGAAGTCCAATTTATCTCATTTTTCTTTCCTTACTTGTACTTTTGATATTATAAAAAGCTTCATCTGACCCAGGTCAAAAAGGTTTACATTTGGATCTGTGAACCATTTTGAGTTAATTTTTATGTATAGTGTGAGGAAGGGGTCCAACTTCATTCTTATGTTCATGGATATCCAGTTGTAAACATCACACTTTTCTTTCGTTCTTTTTTTTTAAGATTTTATTTATTTATTTGACAGCGAGACAGGGAACACAAGCAGGGGGAGGGGCAGACGGAGAGGGAGAAGCAAGCTCCCAGATGAGCAGGGAGCCCAGCACAAGATTCGATCCCTGGACCCCGGGATCATGACCTGAACCAAAGGCAGATGCTTAACGAACTGAGCCATCCAGGCGCCCAAAACAGCACCATTTTCAAAATAAAATTTGATCTTGGGCACCTGGGTGGCTCCGTTGATTATGCATCTGCCTTCAGCTCAGGTCATGATCCCATGGTCCTGGGATCAAACCCCACATCAGGCTCCCTGTTCAGCGGGGAGCCTGCTTCTCCTTCTCCATCTCCCTCTGCCTGCTGCCCGCCCACTTGTGCTCTCTCTCTCTCTGCCAAATAAATGAACAAAATCTTTAAAAATTAAAAAAATAAAATTTGATCTTGTTCAATAACTAGTCCAGTATTTTTTTTAAGATTTTATTTATTTATTTGACAGATAGAGAGCACAAATAGGGAGAGAGGTAGGCAGAGGGAGAGAGAGAAGCAGGCTCCTCGCTGAGCGGGGAACCCGATGCGGGGCTTGATCCCAGGACCCCGGGACCATGACCTGAGCCGAAGGCAGACACTGAACGACTGAGCCACCCAGGTGCCCCTACCTAGTCCAGTATTAAGGGATATTTTCTGAAAGCAGATTTGAAAGTACTTGATGGCTTGAAAGTCAGAGAGATAGAAGCATCAGAATTTTTAGTTTAGGAACTAGATAATTAGTAATGCCATTAATCCAAGCGGAGAAATCAATTAGGGGAGGTAAAGCACAAGAAGATTTGGAAGATCAGTTTTGAGCATGTTGAGCTTGAGGTACTTATAGGATATCCAGGTAGAGATTCATAGGAGGCAATTATAAATTTGGTCTCGAATTCAAAAGTTTGTTTAGGGTGCCTGAGTGGCTCAGTCTGTTAAACATCTGCCTTCGGCTCAGGTCATGATCCCAGAGTCCCGGGATCGAGCCCTATGTCGGGATCCCTGCACAGTGGGATGATGGGGAGTCTGCTTCTCTCTCTGACCCCGCCTTGTCTTGTGCTCTCTCTCTCTCTCAAATCAATCAATCAATAAAATCTTAAAAAAAAATGTTTGGAGTGAAAACGAAATTTAGAAGTCCCTTCTTCTGTGAGAGAGGTTGAGAACACGAGAAGCTGTTCAAAGATGAACCTGGTGTTTAAGAGTCATTGAAGAAGAAGAACCAAGGGGGGAAAAAAGTAGAACTAAGAATTAGAAGAGTTGAAGACTACCTAGAAAATGGTGTGGGAACTGAGAGAGATTGGGGGGCTCATAACAGTTTAAATGATGAAAAAAGTTTCCATTGGACAACAGCTAAGAAGGTCACTGGTTTTACAGTTAGGTCATTCATGTCTTTATTGAAACGGAAGCTTCAGCAGAGAGGTTGCAATGGAATGTGGGGAAGAATACTTGCACCTTCAAGCAAAAACATTTTTTCTTCGGAAATTATTGCTAAAGACTGTACCTACCATCTTGGTAACCTCAAGGAAGGAGCACAAGGAGGGCAGCGTGCTTTTCTTTTCCTCTAATTCTGTCTCTACCCTCCAATACTTAATACAACTGAGAGAAACCTGGAATGTCGTAGCAAGACTTTCCAAAGACAAGGAGATAAAAGAAGAAAAAGAACATTACAAAACTTAGGATTAATAGGTACTTCTCTTTCAGTGAACTGGTTCATGGAAGACCTATCTTGCTGAGAAGCTCTTGGCCTAGTTCCATTTATCAGAGACCAACCTTGTACCTCTTGGGAGGGTCCTCAAACACATCAAAGTCTAAGGGAACAAGGTCCAGTTTCCTTATACATATATGTAAGAGTTCTGGTTTCCTTTTTATGGACCTACCTCTTTTCTCCAGGTGAAAGAAAGTCTACTTTTTTGGAGGGAAATCATACCTTCCCACAAGCATGTAGCCATAGGTATAGGTGATAGCCTTATTTCATAAAATAAATAAAATTCTAGTCATATCAAAGATATTGCTAGTGACAGGTATGTAATTTCATATAGAGGTCTGCACTTCTATGCAGACCGCTAGCTATTCTGAAATATGTTGATGCTGAATAGGAGGGAAAGAAATAGAAACAGGGAGTATAAATCACTCTTTGGAGGAAGTCAACAGTGAAGAGTACCTTGACAGAGTACTTTAGAGAAGCTGAGGTATAGGAAGAATGAAAGTATTTCAGGATGGAGGTACTTTAGAATTTCATTGGCAGCAGGAAAAGACAAGCAGAAAGTGAGAAATTTAAGGCAGAACTGGGAATAATAGATGGAACAGTGTCCTGGACCCTAGATAGGATAAGGTATGGAAGATAAAAATTTCTAAAATAAGCAGGATTTTAGAATGAATGGATTAAGGGTGAGGTGAGGGTAAGGAATGAAAGTTAACAAAACCCGTTTTCTAAAACAGCATGAGGTCCGGTCATCTGGGAAAATGGGGGAAACAGGGATGAGATTGGAGCTTGGAAAAGGCTGGCAAAGGTTTGTTTCTCTGATGAAGTATTTTCTCCATACCTTAGAATCTTGAGCAATACTCCTGTAGAGAGATGTCATTTCCTGCACATTAACCCTCTGAAGATAACTAGTTGGTTGTCTGAATCTTTTTTCTGTCCCTCTATTATATAAATTTCATTTCTGCTGCAGGCCCAGCCTGGAGATGCCTTCAAATGCCAGATTGCTGAGCCTCTTGTGCAGTAGGACTGTTTCACCCACCTGATGAAAAACTCCCAGGATTGGTTTAGGCTTCTCTGATACTCCACCCTGCATGCTGAAAAAAGTGAACAAACTAGAAAGAGGATTGATACTGTTATAAATGCACAGTCATTGCGGCACCTGGGTGGCTCACTTGGTTAGGTGTCCGACTCTTGATTTCTGCTCAGGTTGTAATGGAGTCGTGGGACTGAGCCCCATGTGAGGCTCCGAGCTCCGTGCAGAGCCTGCTTGAGTTCTCTCGCTCCCTCTCACTCCCCCATCACTCGTGTTCTCTCTCTCTCAAATAAATGAATAAATAGAATTTTTTAAAAAAATTTTTAAAAGGGGCGCCTGGGTGGCTCAGTCAGTTGGGCGTCTGCCTTTGGCTCAAGTCAGGGTCCTGGAGTCCAGGGATTGAGCCCCGCATTGGGCTCCCTGCTCAGTGGAGATCCTGCTCCTCCCCCTGCCCCTCACCCTGCTCATGCTCTCTCTCTCTCTCTCTCTCTCTCTGTCTCTCTCTCACTCTCTCTCTTGCTGTCTCACTAAAATAAATAAAATCTTTTTTAAAAAAATGTAAAAATAATAAATAAATTCACAGTCATCAATCTGACTGAGTTATTAATAATGCTCAGCAATCCGTAATTATCCAGTGCAATTTTCTACCAAATACCTGAAATTAATTCAGTTCATCTATATTATTATTTGATTATCCATTTATTCAACAAATATTAATTGAGCATCCAGTATATATCAAGTTCCTTCTAGACATTAAGAGTATGGGTCAAATAATATTGATAGACAAGGTCCCTGTTGAAATGGGGACAGACAAGAACCAAAGAAATAATTTCAGATAATGATAAGAGTATGAGAGAAATTAAAACAGGGAGGTATGGTAAATGATGGAGGGGGAGAAGGGCAACATAGACAGCCTGCTCGAAGGAAGCCTCTCTGAAGAACAGGCTTTGAGCTCAGACCTGAATGACAAGAAGGAATCTGGCATTTGAAGACATCTGCAGGTAGGCCCTGCAGCAGAAATAAAATTAATATAATAGAGGGACAGAAAAATGACCTAATATGGCTGGAGCTTAGTGAATCAGGGCAATAGTGGTAGAAAGAAGGCAGGAAAGAGGGAGAGATAGGCGCCAGATATAGTTTTGATACCTGTGTGAAGAATGAATTGTACAGTAAGAATGAATCAGTAAGACCGATTAAGAGACAATAAGCTGGGGTACCAGGCTGACTCAGTCAGTAAAGCATGTGACCCTTCATCTTGGCGTTGTGATTTCGAGCCCCATGTTGGGTGGAGAGATCACTTGAAAAAAGCAAATGAAATCTTTTTTTATTTTTTATTTATTTTTTTAAAGATTTTATTTATTATTGACAGAGAAAGACAGCGAGAGAAAGAACACAAGCAGGGGGAGTGGGAGGGGAAGAATCGGGCTCCCCACTCCAGAAGGAACACAAGCAGGGAAAGCAGGCTTCCCACTGAGCAGGGAGCCCAATTCGGGGCTCAATTCCAGTGCCCTGGGATCATGACCTGAGCCGAAGGCAGACGCATAACGACTGAGCCACCCAGGCGCCCTTAAGATCTTTTTCTTTTTAAGTTTTATTTGTGTATTTGAGAGAGACAGGGCATGAGAAGTGGGGAGGGTCAGAGGGAGAGGCAGGCTTCCCGCTGAGCAGGGAGCCGGACATGGGACTCGATCCCAGGACTCCAGGATCATGACCTGAGACAAAGGCAGTCGCTTAACCGAGTGAGCCACCCAGGCGCCCAAGTAAATAATTTAAAGAGAGAGACATACTGCAATAGATGAAGTGACAAATTATGATGGTTTTGACAAGGGTGAGGCCGTAGAGAGTGGAAGAAATCTGGGTATATTTTGGAGGTAAAACTGACCATACTTCCTGCTGTGTTAAATGTGGAAGGTAGGAGAAAGAGAAATCCTGAAGAGCTCCTAGCATTTTCGCTTTTGCAAAAGGGTGAATGGTGATAGTGTTTACAAAAATGGAGAAGACTAAGGAAGGAAGGAAGCGATCTGAGGATTTGGAAGAGGAATCAGTGCTTCTCTTTTGGCCATGCTTAGTTTGAGATGCCTTTTAGCCACTGAAGTAGAGCGAGCAGACAGGCAATAAACGGATGACTCTGGCAATCAGATCAGCAGTGAGAAACTCATTACCTTACAAGGCAGCCCGTTTTTGGAGAGCTTTAATTACTAGGAACTTCTTTCTATGACATTGAGATGATTAAAAATGTAATATAAATGGGATACCTACTTCAATTTGGGATTACTGAAAAATGCGTATTTTGGGAAGCACAACAAATATGTGAAGAAAGTTATCATGTCGTCTGCCATACTCTGATTCTCTAAGCTAAATAACACTAGTTCCCTCAGCTGCTCTTCATTACCTTGTTTCAAGATACTTCATCATCCTAGTCATGTCATTTTTTTTTTAAGATTTTCTTCATTTATTTGGCAGAAAGAGACACAGCGAGAGAGGGAGAGTCATGTCTTTTGTAAAGTAGGATGTCAAGGACTAAAGTGATCCGGAGAACATATCCCCTACACAGGACTAATATCCCTCTGATTTGTTATTCTTTCAAAAACATGTTTGTTCACTTTTTCTTAAAAAGATGCTCTTTATTTATTTGAGAGAGATAGAAAGCAAGAGTAAGGGGGAGGCACAGAGGGAGAGGGTGAAGCAGACTCCCCGCTGAGCAGGGAGCTCAATCCCAGGACCCTGCGATCATGACCTGAGCCAAAGGCAGACACTTAACCAACTGAGCCACCCAGGCGCCCTGATGTTTCTTCACTTTTTATAATTTGTCAGTTTCCTTTCTTGCTGTCATTAGTGTGTTAGGGCCCCTGCATGTGGCATAAGACATCTCTTCTAATTTTCTTTTAATACAGTGTTGCTGATTTGGAAATCAGATAACGAACTTATGCTCTGTATCAGTTATTAACATTTTGTATTGTATGTTGGGAATATTTTATAGTCATTTAGAAAGAGAGAAAGGGTATGGTTTCTTAGAGGGGGCAACAGAGCCCTCCTATGAAGAAGGCTTTGCAGTCTAGTGAAAAAAATCTTTTTTCCTTTGTTTTTCATAGCTTACATTCAAAATAGGTTAGTTTGGGACACCTGGGCAACTCAGATGGTTAAGCGTCAGCCTCTGGCTCAGGTCATGATCCCAGGGTTCTGGGATGGAGTCCTGCGGAGGCTTCTCCCTCTGCCTGCTCCTCCCCCTGCGTGTGCACTCCTGCGCGTGCACGTGCACGCACACGCTCGCTCTCTCTGATCAATCAAACCTTTAAAAACAAAAACGAAATAAGTTCGTTTTCCGAATAGTTGAGTTCCAAATGGGTGAGGTCTTGCAGTTTTTACAGAAGGATCTCATGAGAGATTTCCTAAGGGAATGGTTCTCACTCAGCAGTGATTTTGCTCCCCAGGGACACTTGCCATTTTTCTAGGGACATATTTGGTTGCTGTGACTGTGGCAAAGAAAATGCTACTGGCATCTAGTGAGTAGAGACCAGGAATGCTGCTAAACGTCTCACAGGGCACAGGACTAACCCCAATAACAGAGAATTATCTGGCCCACAATAGTACCTAGATTTTTTTTTCCTATTTTTTAAATTATTATGTTAATCACCATACATTACATCATTAGTTTTTGATCCAGTGTTCCATGACTCATAATTTGCGTATAACACCCTAGATTTTAAAACCTTGGTCTGTGGTATTTCTCTGATTTTTTTTTCTTTTTTTGGCTAACCTTATTGGAGAAAAGGTTAGTAAGGCTGTAGGTGAAAAATTGACACGATGTGAACTTAATGAATTAATTCTGCATCCAATTAATCACTCCTCTTTCCTTTTATTGCATGCCAACCATCTATTAGTAATCTTTCTAGAACTTAATGGGAAAATAATGAAGCACTACTTTTTCTCACTTTGAAAAATTTTCGTACCTCCCAGGTTTTTCTTTGTTTTGTTTTGCTTTTTAAGTTTATTTGTCTTTTTAGTCATCTCTACAGCCAACATGGAGCTCAAACTTATGACCCCAAGACCAAGAGTCACATGCTCTTCCAAGTGAGCTAGCCTGGTGCTCCTATAATCTTTTGTCTCCCAGGCTCCATAATTGTTTGAATATTAACAAGTGTAAAAAAAAAGAAAATATTAAGTAGTGTTCAGTGATCAAATTTGGGCATTTTTTATGCTTTTTATTTAAAGGAAAAATTTACTCTCACTTTTCTCATTGCCCTTCCTGGCCTTTAGTTTCTCTTCCCCATATCTCATTCATTTTTTCCTTTAGAGAGGTCATGTTTCTTGAGAAGAGGATAATCCTGCTTTTCTTCGGTCACCTCTCAATATTAGATAAATACAATACAAGGTAAACCGGAAGCTTTGTGGCCCTCATCTTTCAGGTGCCCCAGTGAGGCATGCAGCTATTTTGGGATTCAGCTATGCTCATCAAGCTCCCTAGTGTATTACTGGTGAGACAGGCGGGGCAGAAGTCACTGTCCCATCGCTATTTGTACTTCGAGGTAGAGGTGTGGGAGCCAAAAGAATGCTCTTCACTGCACGTCCTCTACGGTGGGAACGTGCTTGTCTTTTCCTGGGGATGTTTCGTTTCTTGGTATGGACCGCAGGTGTCAAGATCAAAGAGGAAATAATGAGACAGGAGTAAAGAGCTTCATTCTCCGAGTACCTGAAAGGGGTGAGGGCTGATGGAAACTAAAAAGTAAAAGGGAAGAAATAAATTCTTTTTTTTTTAAGATTTTATTTATTTATTTGAGAGAGAGAATGAGAGAGAGATCATGAGAGGGGGAAGGTCAGAGGGAGAAGCAGACTCCCGCTGAGCAGGGAGCCCGATGTGGGACTCGATCCGGGACTCCAGGATCATGACCTGAACTGAAGGCAGTCGCTTAACGAACTGAGCCACCCAGGAGCCCGGAAGAAATAAATTCTTTCCTCAGCCATGCCCCAAAAGAACAACCAGGTAGCACTCTTCAGATGCTTCTAATTTTTCAAATTACAACTGTGTCACCGCTCAGAATCTGGTGGTAAAAATAATCCTTCCCCTTATACCTTTATGTTCAGAGCTGGCAATTGATTCATTCATTCTTTCGTTCAGAATTTATTGAATGTATCTATATATACCAGGCACATAAATGAACCAGGGAAGCTTCTAAAAACCTGGAAATTTTAAGTGTATATTTGAAAGTGGAATGATAAGTGAATACCTAATTAATAGTCAAAACGTTTCTATAATTTGTCACCTTTCTTCCTCAGGGTAACAAATCACTAAGTATTTGTATGGGCGGTATATTTGTGGAACTCTTGAGATTGCAGAGAATACCACAGCTAGGTCTTTCTCCTTCCGCCTTAAGACCACCTTTTAGGGATGCCTGGGTGGCTCAGTCGGTTAAGTGTCTGCCTTGAGCTCAGGTCATGATCGAAGGGTCCTGGGATGGAGCCCGGCATCGGGCTCCCTGCTCAGCATGGAGTCTGCTTCTCCCTCTCCCCCTCTCCCTGTGTCCATCTCCCCACTCGTGCTCTCTCTCTCTGTCTCTGACAAGTAAATAAATAAAATCTTTAAGGGCGCCTGGCTGGCTCAGTTGTTAAGCGTCTGCCTTCGGCTCAGGTCATGATCCCAGGGTCCTGGGATGGAGCCCCGCATCGGGCTCCCAGCTCGGCGGGAGGCCTGCTTCTCCCTCCCCCACTCCCCCTGCTTGTGTTCCCTCTCTCACTGTGTCTCTCTCTGTCAAATAAGTAAATAAATAAAATCTTAAAAAAATAAACAAAAATAAAATCTTTAAAAATAAATTTAAAAAAGACCACCTTTTAGAATGAGCGGACCGAGACACAGGTTGAACGATGTAACTAATCACTAGCTAGTTTGTAGCAGAGCAGGTCGGGGACCATAGTCTGAGGTGAGGTTACCTGGGTTTTCTAATTTTCAGCCTTGTCTTTGTTCTAAAAATAGAAGTGAGAGAAGATGGATTGCAGAAAGTGCTTTCCACCACCACCGCACCAGGTTCGTTTCTCACCAGAAAGCCTTCTGACAAACAGTGGATAGGATAGTGAAATGAAAGAACAGAGTTTGGGGTTCAGGGGTACGGTTGGGCAAAGCAACAGAAGGAGGGGATTAGAAAAAGCTCAGAACGAAGAGAGCATATTTTAGTTGGGACAAAGCGTGTAAGCTAAAAGTGACACGTCTGGTATCTCTGGAGGACAAATAGTCCTGTAAAACAGGAAAAAATGTGTTAAGATTTAACTTCATTACCCATCTAAGGGCATAGAGTCAAAGTAGCATGTGTGGTATTTAAAGACTGCGGCAGCATCGCCTGAACTTGCTTTTCCAGCATTGTCTCTCCCTAGACTCCTATAGGCACCCTGCTCTTCAGCTAAATTGGTCAAAGCCCTATTTCCCGACCTTCTGCCCAAACTTCCTACCACCATACCTTTGCCGGGGCCATTCCATTTTCCTGAAATGCCCTTCTGTAATCTCTGCCTCTCTTCTCTCCTCTCTCAGTCACCTGTCCAGACCTAGTCCAAATTCTATCTTCATGAAGGCTCTCTGGATTCTTCCCACGTGAACAGAATCTCTTAACACTTTGGCTGCCTTCAGAACTTTTTTGTCTTGTCCCCTCAATGCCAGATTGTAACCAACTTGAGGGGAGGGACTTTGGGTCTTCTGCATTATTTAGAAGAATGCTGTGCATTTTGTAGGCTCTCTGAAAACGTATTTATGTATATATCTTCGTTTTTCTCAACATTGCCTTTTTAAAAACTCATTAAAATTTTTCTGTATTCAGGGGCACCTGGGTGGCTCAGTCGTTAAGCATCTGCCTTCGGCTCAGGTCATGAACCCAGGGTCGTGGAATTGAGCCCCGCATTAGGCTCCCTGCTTGGCGGGAAGCCTGCTTCTCTCTCTTCCACTCTCCCTGCTTGTGTTGCCTCTTGCTGCCTCTCTCTGTCAAATAAATAAAATCTTAAAAAAATTTTTTCTGTATCCATGGGGCACCGGGGTGGCTCAGTTGGTTGAGCATTTGCCTTTGGTTCAGGTCATGATCCCAGGATCCTGGAATCAAGCCCCACATCGGGCTCCCTGCTCAGCAGGGAAACTCCTTCTCCCTCTCCCACTCCCCCTGCTTGTGCTCTCTCTCTCTCTCTCTGTGAAATAAATAAATGAAATCTTTAAAAAAAAATTTCTGTATTCAGAAAACCATCGTTTCTTATTGTTTTTATTAGATGTGATGTTATCTAAAGGTGAAGGGGTCCAGGTAAGCATGCAGCTCTAGGTGAAAACGAAAAATGGAATCGAAAGAAGCCAAGTTTCTGGCTAGGGTGTGGGGACAAACCTGACTTTAGGGAAAGGGAGATATTGGAAAAGAGAATGGGATAGACAAAAGGAGCATTAAGATGGTGGCTTGTGGGTGCCTGGGTGGCTCAGTTGGTTAAGCTGCAGCCTTTGGCTCGGGTCAAGATACTGGAGTCCCGGGATCGAGTCCCGCATCGGGTTCCCTGCTGAGCAGGGAGTCTGCTTCTCCCTCTGACCCTCCCCCCTCTCATGTACTCTCTCTATCTCATTCTCTCTCTCAAATCAATAAATAAAATATTAAAAAAAAAAAGATGGTGGCTTGTAACCTGGGAGTAATGGAAAGAAAAGAAGAAAGAGCAAGAAAGACAAAGAACTGTAGAAATTTTGAGATACAAATATTGAAGAGGGAAGGAGGAACAGTCGAGAGACCAAAAGGGTTAGGTCTAAGGGAAAGGTCTGACTTAGCCTTTGTTGTCTTTGGGAGATGCCTCGCAGAAGACCACAAGCAAGAAAAGGCAATGAAAAACAACACAGAAGTCAGGTTACCCTCTGTATAACCTCCCACTGGACCCTTCCTTGGAAATAAGAATGACTCAGGAAGGCATAGGAGGATAAAGAAACACCCGTCCAACTGCCGCTCTTCTCGGTGACGTTCTGTGTGAGGCTGTTTTCACCGGGATCCGGTGTGATCTGGTTCGGCCCCTGACTCTGTGTCTCCCCTCCTGCGTCTCCACATGTATTTCAGGTCCCTGGCTTTGCTTATGGCTGTGCACCTCTAACTGTGGGCAGTATGTCCCCATCCATCTCTGTAAGTAAGTGGTTGATGGCATCTTATTACCTATGCCTCAAGTCTCATCTGTGTCTGTGTCTTTTTCTTTTGTCTTAATCTTGTATTTGCCTCTCTGCCCTCTCTCCCATTCTGCTTCTGTCACAGTTTTTCTTACCAGCTGGCTTACTATGATTTCATCTCCACAGCAACCCCTCCCTGGGGAAGAATGAAGGGAAAGGGAAGGAAGAGAGAGCCTAGAATAGATGGACAAGGAGAAAGTGGATTGGAGTTGAGGACAAGTGTCTTGGAACAGAGTAGAAACAAACTATGTGGGTGGATTCCAGCGAAGTCACACAAAAACCTAAGGGAACACAAATTGGGGGGCCAAACCCAGCCCTTGCTAGCATACTCATTCAGCAGATTCCTTCTATTTATGCTAAGCTGTTATCTGTTTATCCCTCCCCAGTGATTCAAATTAACTAGTCTTTCTTTCTCTGTTTCTAGGCTTCATAATTCTTACACATGTATAGTTTCTGATAATGTTAAACCTGAAATGTGATTTTCTTAAAGATTCATGAATATTCCCATTGGAACCACAAGGTCTTTATTTATTAATTTTTATTTTTTAAAGATTTTATTTAGGAACACCTGTGTGGTTCAGTTAAGCACCTGCTTTCGGCTCACATCATGATCACTTCAGGTTCTTGTGCTCTTTCTCTCTCTGTCAAATAAATAAATAAAATCAAGATTTTATTTATTTATCTGAGAGAGAGCACAGCAGTGGAGAGACGGGAAGAGAGAGAAGTAGACTTCCTGCTGAGCAGGGAGCCTGATACCACACTCGATCCCAGGACCTTGGGATCATGACCTGAGCTGAAGGCAGATGCTTAACCAACGGAGCCACCCAGGCGCCCACAAGGTCTTTCTTTAGATGTATTATAGTTTTTCCCTAGGATTCATTCTGGACATTAAGTGGTCATTAAGTAATAATGAAGAACACTTGGAATCGCCTTTTTAGAAAAGGACAAATAAAATAAGTGGTTAAATTGATACCCTGCCCTTGGCTGAGGTCATGATCCCAAGGTCCTGGGATTGAGTCTGGCATCAGGCTCCCTGTTCAGCGGGAAGTCTGTTTCTCTCTCTGTCCCCCACCCCCGCCACCCCGTGTTCCCGAGCACAGACGCTCTCTCTCCCTCTCAAATAAATAAATAACATCTTTTTAAAAAAAGGACAAGAACGGGGTGCCTGGGTGGCTCCATTGGTTAAGTGTCTGACTTCGGATCAGGTCATGATCCCGTGGTCCTGGGATCGAGTCCCACATTGTGTTCCTTGCTCAGTGGAGAACCTCCTTCTCCCTCTGCCTGTCCCTCCCCTGCTTGTGCTTGCTCTCTCCCTCTCTCTCTCTCTCTCTCTCTCTCTCTCTCTGTGTGTGTGTCAAATAAATAAAATCTTAAAAAAAAAAAGGACAAAAAATATTTTAATGATATTGCGCACTCTCATGTAGGACCGGAATGTTAGATATGAGATTTATTAAGCAAGCAAGGAAGTCATACAGGGGCGCCTGTGTGGCTCGGTCCGTTAAGCATCCTACTCTTGATTTCAGCTCAGGTCTTGGTCTCTTGGTCTTGGGGTCCTGGGATTGAGCCCCATGTCCAGCTCCACACTCAGTGGGGAGTCTTCTGGAGATTCTTTCTCTCTCCCATCTCCCTCTGCTCCTCCCCACTCTCTCAAGTGAATAAATGGATCTTAAAAAAAAAAAAAAAACTTAAAGAAAGAAGGATTTACAAACAATGGAATTTATTTTACTAACAATGTGAGGTAGTAGAATCATTCTGCCCAGAGATCTTTAAAACCAAATAGGTATCTGTATATCTTTAAAGGAAATTGGCTAGATCAGGGCTTCTCAAACTTTTAAGCTCCCTTTTCCTATAGCTTCCCTTGACCCTAACCTGGAGAGCTTGTTAAACACAAATTCCTGAGCCCTACCCATAGAGACTGGGATAGTCCTGGGGTTGCGGGGAGGGCTGGGGAAGGGGTATGAATCTGTATTTCCAGCAGGCTCCCTGGAGATGATGCTGCTGATCCATGGACCACATTTGAGTAGCACTAGTCTAGATGATTTCCAAAGTCAAGGAAAAGAGTTGACATACGTAGGACATAAATGTGTGGAAACTGCATTACTCTCATATTAAAAATATCTTTTCTCTGGGACTGGAAGAGGACAATTGAGCTGACTCAGACAGGTTTGTTTTTTCCTTTGCAAGCTGTGTGTGATATCCGTTTGACAACTTTCCTTGTTCTGGAGAGTGACCAACCGTCCCCCATTTGCCCAGGCCCTTTTGGAGCTAAAATTGGGACAGTCCAGGGCAGAGCGGGCATTTGGGTGACCTCTCCCTTCACATGAGGCCACTGAAGTAAGAGGAATATAAAAAGAAAAATGAATTTGACTAGAAATCAGAAAATGTTGTTTCTTGTCCTAATTCAGAATGTGTTAATTTTATGACTTTAAACGGGACATTTAAATTGTCCTTGTTTCAGTTTCTACACCTGTAAAATGGAGATAATATGACTTATTCCACTTAGTTGACAAAATGTTTTGAAGATCAATTGAAACAATGTGTATAAAAATTGTTTATTAAAATACCATACACATATTAAGACACAGATGTAGCTCACTTGTTTTTATTTAGAATTGATTACTTACTGACCAAAAATACAACCCAGCAATCCTGTTCCTAAGTATATAACCAAGAAAACAGAATTCATACATATGGCAAATGCCAAGAATGTTTGTGATAGCTCAAAACTAGAAACAGTAATGTGTTCATCAAAAGGAGAATGGATAGGGGCGCCCGGATGGCTCAGTCGTTACGCTTCCACCTTTGGCTCAGGTCATGATCCCAGGGTCCTGGGATCGAGCCCCACATCAGGCTCCCTGCTCAGCGGGAAGCCTGCTTCTCCCTCTCCCACTCCCGCTACTTGTGTTCCCTCTCTTGCTGAGTCTCTCTCTGTCAAGTAAATTAAATAAATAAAAATAAATAAAAAGGCTTTAAAAAAAGGTCAGATACTATGAGTCCCTGGGTGGCTCAGTCAGTTAAGCATCTGCCTTTATCTCAGGTCATGATCCCAGAGTCCTGGGATCGAGTCCTGCATCAGGCTCCTTGCTCAGCTGGGAGCCTGCTTCTCCATCTGCCTGCTGCTCTCCTACTTGTTTGTGCACGCTAGCTCTCTCTCTCTGTCAAATAAATAAAATCTTTAAAACAAAACAAAAGGTCAGATACTAAATATTTTAGTCTTGCTAGGACCCTATAGTCTCTTGATATAACTATTCAACTCTGACATTATAGTGCAAAAGCAGCCATTGACAATATATAAATGAATGCGTGTGGCTGTGTACCAGCAAAATTTTACTTGTGAACACTGAGATTTGAATTTCATATCATTTTTTTGAAGTAATCTCTCTGCCCGACAGGGGGCTCGAACTCACGTCCCCAGGATCAGGAGTCGCATGCTCCACTGACTAAGCCAGCCAGGCGCCCCAGAATTTAATATAATTTTTACAAGTCACAAAATACTATTCTTGTACATTTGTTTGCAACCACTCAAAAATGTAAAAACTATTCCTACTTTACGGGTAGTACAAAAACAGGCTCTCCAATTCCATTATTCCTGAAGTAAGTGCGGCCTTTTTCCGCTTTGATATATTTGTAGGCAGAGACAGCACTGAGAAGAAGCAAGAGCTTTCTCTCCCTCACAGAGCCTCCTTCCCTGCTCTCCTCATCTCCCCTCCACCTATGAGGATCTTCTCGCCAAAGCCTCAAAATAAGGATCTTTACTGCAGCAGTAGGGGAGGTTGGCTCCCTTTCCCACAACTCTTGAACAGCCACGTATCATCAGCCTCCAGATTTACTGCACCCCAGCCATGCTTTCTGTTTATGACTGGTCGCTGCAGAAGGGAGCAAAAACAGGCTCCATTTCTAGGAGGAAAGAAGTGGGGGGTGGGAATGGGGAAACACTGGCTTTCGCAGACACTTCTTTCTAAACCAAGATTGCCTATATCTTTCTCGGAATACACAGCAACAGATTGTAAAAGTACATTCGGACAACTAGTTCTGCCCCAAACCGTGGTCTGTAAGCTAATTACTTACAGATTTCTCTTGGGAAATCAGAATGGTAATACTAAATTTAAAGTACTGTTGTGAGGGGTGCCTGGGTGGCTCAGTTGGTTAAGCGACTGCCTTCAGCTCAGGTCATGATCCTGGAGTCCCGGGATCGAGTCCCACATCGGGCTCCCTGCTCAGCAGGGAGTCTGCTTCTCCCTCTGACCCTCCCCCCTCTCATGTGCTCTCTCTCTCTCATTCTCGCTCTCTCAAATAAATAAATAAAATCTTTAAAAAAAAAAAATAAAGTACTGTTGTGAATTGTAAATGAGGGAACATGATAAGAATCTGGCACTTAATAAATGCAGCTTCAGTGACTAGAGAGAAGACTATTTATTCGAGTTTCTCACATGCAACTGGAGAATCTTTGGAAGTCGTCTTTAGGTCCTTAAAAAGAATGAGAATCTAGACTTTTTTTTTTAAGTGATGACAGGGCGCCCCAGTGGCGCAGTTGGTTAAGCATCCAACTTTTATTTTCCAAGATTTTATTTATTTGACAGAGTGACACAGAGAGAGAGGGAACACAATCAGGGGGAGTGGGAGAGGGAGAAGAAGGCTCCCCACTGAGAAGGAACCCCAATGCGGGACTCAATCCCAGGACCCAGGGATCATGACATGAGCCCAAGGTGGAGGCTTCATGACTGAGCCACCCAGGTGCCCAGAACCTAGACTTTTTTTTAAAAAAGATTTTATTGTTGGGCGCCTGGGTGGCTCAGCTTGTTAAGCGACTGCCTTCGGCTCAAGGTCATGATCCTGGAGTCCCGGGATCGAGTCCCACATCGGGCTCCCTGCTCACCAGGGAGTCAGCTTCTCCCTCTGACCCTCTTCCCTCTCGTGCTCTCTATTTCTCATTCTCTCTCTCTCAAATAAATAAATAAAATCTTTAAAAAAAAAGATTTTGTTTATGTGAGAAAGAGTGCGTGCAAACACAGCTGGCTGGAAGCTGAAGGGGGAAAAGCAGACTCCTTGCTGAGTGGGGAGCTGGGGCTCAGTGTGGAGACTCAATTCCAGCACCCTGAGATCATAACCCTAGCTGAAGTCAGACACTTAACCCACTCAGCCACCCAGGTGCCCCAGGAATCTAGATTTTAACCCAAGACCTACAGTAATTTTCTCTGAGCATATATATTCAACTGTGAAATTAGGTAGATATGTCTGTTTCTTTTTTCTTTTTAGACAGACACTTATATGACAATACTGGGAACTGTTCTAAGTGCTTTACAGATATTAACTGATTTAATTTAATCCTCATAACAAATCTTACGAAGTAGACTCTATTATTACCTTCATTTTACGTATAAGGAAATAGAAGCACAGTGACACTAAAAGACCTTCCCAAGATCACACAGCGTAAGTAGCAAGCAGAGTGAGGACTCAAACCCAGGATGTCTGGGTCCAGAATCTGTGGTCTTAGCTATGCTTGCTTTAAAATAATTTTTTGGGGACGCCTGGTTGACTCAGTCGGTGGAGCATGTGACTCTCGATCTTGGGGTTATGGGTTGGAGACCCATGTTGGGTGTAGATATTACTTAAGAATAAAATATTAAAAAAAGAAAGAAAGAAAATATTTTAAGGCATAGACATAAAAAGTAAAAATATGTGCATCACTCCACTGCACTTGAATTTGAGCTCCTTGAAAGCAAAAAATGGAGTTCTCCTACCACCTTCACCACAGTATCCCCAATATCTAAAACTGGGCCTGGCAACATAGTGGATCTGTATGAATGAATAAATGAATTAATCCAGACCCATATCCCATTGTCGATTTTCCAGGTGTTTGTCTTTCTTCTTCAGTCTTTTGCTGTCAGTGTGTTTATCTGTTGTTTCTTATTCATAGTATTAGGGGGGAGAAAGCCAGAGAATAGCAAGTTAAGGCCCAAAGCCCTTAAAGGGCCACAAGTCAAGAGGATGAGATTGAATGGACTACCTCTTTTCCTTTAATTTTGTAAAAAATGTGTGTAAAGTTGTTGATTTCCAATTATCTTAAAATAGCCATCTACATTTAATTGGAATCAAATTGGGTTAAAAAGCCCCCTGGAACCTAATATTTAAGAACTTTAGATTGTGATTTTAGTCAGAGTACCTTTCCCACATTTGAACATAAAAACTTACAATATTATAAGGACAGACTATCACAGTCAACATTCCTTCCACACATTTTTTAAATAGGTACAAATTCGATCAGCAAATCTGCATCCACCCATTCAAGAAGAATTCATGGTTTTACACACCCATGAGATTGTACAGATTCACGTCAAATAGAGGACAACCAAAAAGGAGGAAAAAACAGGACAGTAAGGGAGATACAGATACTGCCTGCGTCCCTGGGTAGCATCAGCATGAAAATAAATTACGCGGGAGGAGGGGAGAAGCAGAAGAGTACAAAAGAGGAACCTTTGGTCGGCCTGAGTGATATATAACAACATACGTAATTTAATCCTCATAACAAATCTACTTCATAAGATTGTTATGAGGATTAAATTAAATCAGTTAATATGTGTAAAGCACTTAGAACACTTCCCAGTACTCTCATTTAAGTGTCTGTCTAAAAAGAAAAAAGAAACAGATATATCTACCAAATTTCACAGTTGAATATATATGCTCAGAGGTAAATTACAGACGGTCTACAAAGCACCTCCTCACTCGCTGACGTAGCCTCCTAAAAACGCAGGCAGGCGGGGCTTAAGCTATGGGGTAGCTCAGAGGAGAGGAGATTCTTGGGTTTCTCGGCCCGCCTCATCCAAATATTCCAGTGACTTCCTGATTCAATTTGAGGCTGAAAAGAAGGCCAATGGCCTCGACTATTTGTAAAAAAAAAAAAAAAGAAAAGCTGTAAGTTAGGGAAGCTGGTTTTTCACTACACAGAAAGATTACAATGCACTTGTAAATGAAGCATGTATAGGAGACATAAAATGATTATAAGTACAGTGGCTAGAAGACTCTATAGCACATAATAGACACAGGATAAAATGTGTTGAGCGCACATAGTACATGGACAGTTTTAATAAGGAGAAAACACGGTTCTATTTAGCTCCAGAGAGTTTTACCTGTGCTGCTTCACATCTCTTCCTTTTCGAGTTGCTAAAGGTAAAAAGCTAAAATATCACAGTGGCCATCTGGATGAGTTAGGGTGAAGAATTTTAGTCTCGGGGCGCCTGGGTGGCTCAGTTCGTTAAGCGTCTGCCTTCAGCTCGGGTCATGGTCCCAGGGTCCTGGGATCGAACCCCGCATCGAGCTCCCTGCTCGGCGGGAAGCCTGCTTCTCCGTCTCCCACTCCCCCTGCTTGTGTTCCCTCTCTCGCTGTGTCTCTCTCTGTTAAATAAATAATTAAAAAAAAAGAATTTTAATCTCCTCCAACTCTGTCCTGTGATGAAGTTGGCTGTACTTCTCACTAAAGTCCCCTACTAATAAATGGCTCTGTGAATGCTGCCTCTTAACCCCCCCTCTGCTGGGAGGGAATTAGAGCCTCGCTTCAAAAGGGCTGGTTCTTTGTGATGGCACCTGGAGCTCAGACCCTGGCTAAGAGTGGGTGGAGAACTAACTTGAAGGCCGACCACTCCTGCAGTTTCCATACTATAATTCCACTGATGACGCTGGAGAGGTCAGATTCTTTCTCCTCCCCCTTCCTACCACACCCAAGCTTTGACAGCCCCTTGGGCTGTTTTCTGGGTCCTGTGCTCCTTTCTGAGACTGTGACAAGAGCTTGTGGTCCCCCTGCCCCCGCAGAAGAGCACATGGAAGACAACATTTGCATTGACTCTCAGGGCATCTGTGTCCTGTCTAGTCCATCTTAGAACCCCATATTAATAAACACCACCCTAGAGCTTCAACAGCCTTTTCCTCGAGAATTTGATGGGGGTTTTTTTCTGAGGAGGTGGCTTGTTCTGGGCGGGAGGGTCGCCAAAGTTGGGGAAGGTGCTCTACTAAAAGAACGCAAACCTCTAAATATGAAACATTGTATTGAACGGTAGTGGCATTGCCCATATCGTCATCCAGAGATTGGCACTTGCTTATGGTTTTTTTAAAGGGTGGATATGAGTCAGTTCAGTTATCAGTATTCCGTAGCTGTCTTCCTGTAAATGAGCCAGACAGGGGTATCCTGGTGATAGTGTCAGACTAATAGCCACAAAAACACAACGAAGGACATTTATGGTCTTAGAGCACCGTCAGAGTAAACTTAAGGAACTTAAAGAAAGCTCTGTGCTTCTTGCAAACAAAAGTCTATGTTCTTTATCAACAACTGATTAGAAGTTGGCATGTAAAATACTTGTTTATGATCCAGGAGTCACACTCCTTGTTATTTACCCAGATGAACTGAAAGTTGACATCCACGGACATACCTGTGCATGAATGTTTATAGCGGCCTTATTCACAATTGCCCAAACTTGGAAGCAACCAAGATGTCCTTCAGTAGGTTAATAGATAACAAGATGTGGTACGTCCAGTGGAATATTATACAGTGCTAAAAAGAAATGAGCTATTGCAGTGCCCGGGTGGCTTAGTCGTTAAGCGTCTGCCTTCGGCTCCGGTCATGATCCCAGGGTCCTGGGATCGAGCCCCACATCGGGCTCCTTGCTCAGCGGGAAGCCTGCTTCTCCCTCTCCCAGGCCCCCTGCTTGTGTTCCCTCTCTCACTGTGTATGTGTCTGTCTCTCTGTGAAATAAATAAAGAAAACCAAAAAAAAAAAAAAAAAAGAAATGAGCTATTAAAAAGAAAAGGAAAGCAAAGAAAAGAAAAAGAAATGATGTATCGGCCACGAAAAGACATGGAGGAACTTTAAATGCATATTACTAAGTAAAAGTAGCCAATCTGAAAAGGCTGTATACTCTATGATTCCAACGGCAGGCATACTTTATTTTCTTGATCTTCCCTTCATTGCTCTTCGCAGATACTACATTATTCTTTTTACAAATTGTAGCAATCCTGGGTCAGTCAAGTCTATTGGCAACCATTCGCTCATTTGGTGTCTCTATGTCTCATTTCGGTAATTGTCACAGTATTTCAAACTTATTCATGGATGGTACATTTGTTATGGTGATCTGTGATCGGTGATCTCTGCTGTTACTATTTTTCTTTTTCTTTTTTTTTTTAAGATTTTATTTATTTATTTGACAGAGAGAGAGCACAAGCAGGGGGAGCAGGAGAGGGAGAAGCAGACTCCCCGCTGAGCAGGGAGCCCAATGTGGGGCTCGATCCCAGGACCCTGGGATCATGACCTGAGCCGAAGGCAGACGTTTAACGACTGAGCCACACAGGCGCCCACTATTTCTCTTTTTCTTATTATCATTCTATTAGAGAGAGTGAGAGAGCACAAGTGTGAGTGGGGAGGGGCAGAGTGAGAGGGAGAGAGAGTCTTGAGCAGGCTCCACACCTCCACGCCCAGCACAGAGCCCGAGGTGGGGCTTGATCTCATGACCCTGAGATCATGACCTGAGCTGAAATGAAGACTTGGACGTTTAACCAACTGAGGCACCCAACTGCCCGCCCCTGATTATTACTATCGTAATTGTTTTCAGGTGCCACAAACCACACCTATACCAGATGGCAAACTTGATAAATTTTGTGTGTGTTCTGATTGCTCTACCATCTGGCCATTCATTCTGCTTACCCTCTCCGCAGACCTCCCTTTTCCAGGGGACCACCAATATTGAAATTAGGCCACTTAATAACCTTGCAATGACCTGTAAGTGTTCAAGAGAAAAGAAGCGTCATATGTCCCTCACTTTAGATTGAAAGCTAGAAATGAATACATTTAGTGAAGAAGGCATGTTGAGAACCAAACTGGCCTGAAAGCCATGTCTCTTGCACCAGTTACCCAAATTATGAGTACAAAGGAAAAGTTCTTGAAGGAAATGCAAGTATTATTCCAGTGAACACAGAAATGATAAGAAAGTGAAATGGGGGGCACCTGGGTGGCTCAGTTGGTTAAGCGTCTGCCTTGGGCTCAGGTGATGGTCCCAGGGTCCTGGGATGGAATCCCACAGCAGGGAGCCTGGTTCTGCCTCTCCCTCTGCCACTACCCCAGCTTTTGCGCGTGCTCTCTCTCTGTCTCCAAATGAATAAAATCTTAAAAAAAAAAAAAGAAAGAAAGAAAGTGAAACAGCCTTATTACTGATACAGAAAACGTTTTGGTCATCTGGATAGAAGATCAAACCAGCTACAATATTCCCTTGCACCAAAGCCTAATCCAGAACGAGACCACAACTCTCCTTAATTCTATGGAGGCTGAGAGGCGAGAAAGCTGCAGAAGAAAAGTTTGAAGCTAAATGGATGTTGGTTCATGGGGTTAAAGAAAAGAAGCTGTCTCTAGAACATACAAGTGCAAGGTGAAGAGCAAGTGCTGATGTAGAAGCTGCAGCAAGACATGAAGATCAAAAAAAAAAAAAAAAAAGGAGAAGAAGCTGCATCAAGTTCTCCAGAAGATTGAGCTCAGATCATTAATGAAGGTGGCCACACTAAACAACCGATGTTCAATGTAGACAGACAGCTTTCTGTTGAAAGAAGGTGTCTTCTTTAAAAGCTAGGACTTTCATAGCTAGAAAGGAGAAGTCAGTGCCTGGCTTCAACGTTTCAGAGGACAGGCTGACTCTCTTGTAAGGGTAATGCAGCTGGTGAGTAAGCTGAAGCCAGTGCTCATTCACCATCTGAGCAAACAATGCTCAAGAATTTTGCTAAGTCTACTCTGCCTGTGCTCTCTAAATGGAACAGCAAAGCCTGGATGACAGCACATCTGTTTACAACATGGTTTACTGAGTATTTTAAGCCCACTGTTGAGACCTACTGCCCAGAAGAAAAGATTCCTTTCATATATGACTGCTCATTGACAATGCATCTGATCACCCAAGAGCTCTGATGGAGATGTTCGGTGAGATTCACACTGTTTTCATTACTGCTAATACACCATCCATTCTGTAGCCTGTGGATCAAAGAAGAAGTCTACTTCAAGTTTTATGATTTAAAAATATATTTTGTGAGGCTATAGCTAACATAGATAGTGATTTCTCTGATGCATCTGGGCAAAGTAAATCAAAAACCTTCTGGAAGGGATTCACCATTTTAGATGCCATTAAGAACATTCGTGATTCATGGGAAGAGGTCACAGTATTGACATGAACAGGGGTTTGGAAGGTGATTCCAGCTCTCATTGATGACTTTGAGAAGTTCCTGATCTCAGTGGAGAAGGAACTGCAGATGGGATGGAAACAGCAAGAGAATTGCAGTCGGAATTGGAGCCTGAAGATGTGACTGAATTGCTCCAATCACATGATCAAACTTGAACAGATGAGGACTTGTTTCTTATGGAGGAGCAAAGAAAGTGGTTTCTTGAGATGGAATCTACTCCTGTTGAAGATGCTGTGAAGAGTGTAGAAATGACATCAAAGGATGTAGAATATTACATAATCTTAGCTGATAAATACAGCAGCAGGGTTTGAGAGGATTGACTCCAATTATTTTTTTAAAGATTTTATTTATTTATTTGACAGAGAGATAGAAAGAGAGAACAAGTAGGCAGAGAGGCAGGCAGAGGGAGAGGGAGAAGCAGGCTCCCCACCAAGCAGGGACCCTGATGCGGAGCACGATCCCAGGACCCCGGGATCATGACCCTAGCTGAAGGCCGACACTTAACCGACTGAGCCACCCGGGCGCCTCGACTAACTCCAATTTTGAAAGAAGTTCTACTGTGAGTGAAATGCTATCGAAGAGCATTGCACACTGCAGAGAAATCATTTGTGAAAGGAAGAGTCGATCAACGGGGGGCAAACTTCACTGTTTTCTTATTTTAAGAAATTGTCCTGCGGTGCCTGGCTGGCACAGTTGGTAGAGCATGGGACTCTTGATCTGGGGTCTTGGGTTCAAGCCCCATGTAGGGCCTGGAGCTTACTGAAGAGAGAAAGACAGAAAGAAGTTGCCACAACCACCCCAGTCTTTAGCAACCACCACCCTTATCAGTGATCAGCCATCAACATCACGGCAAGACCCTCTACCAGCAAAAAGACTACCACTCGCTGAAAGCTCAGATAATGGTTAGCATTTTTAGGCAATACATATTTTTTAAATATTCTATTTATTTATTTGAGAGAGAGAAATAGAGAGAGCACATGAGGCGGGGGAGGGGCAGAGGGAGAAGCAGACTCCCTGCTGAGCAGGGAGCCCAATGCGGGACTCGATCCTGGGACTCCAGGATCATGACCTGAGCCGAAGGCAGTCACTTAACCAACTGAGCCACCCAGGCGCCCCAAAATATTTTTTTCATTAAGGGATGTACGTTGTTTTTTAGACATAGTCTTATTGCACATTTAAAGATTTATTTATTCATTTTAGAGAGAGAGTGTGAGCCGGAGGAGGGGCAGTGAGGGAGAAAGGAGAGGGAGAGAATCTCAAGTAGACAGACACCATGCTGAGTATGGAACTGGACAGGGGACTTGATCCCAGGACACTGCAACCATGACCTGAGCCAAAATCAAGAGTCCAGTGCTTAACGGACTGATCCACCCAAGGCACCCCTATTGAACATTTAATAGACTACAGTATAGTGTACACATAACTTTATGAGTACCAGGAAACCAAAAAAAAAATTCATTTGAGTAGATTTATTATGATAATTGCTTTATTGCAGTGGTCTGGAACCAAAACTGTAGTATCACTGAGGTATGCCTATATATGGCATTCTGCAAAAGGCAAAACTATGGAAATAGTAAAAACACTGGTTGCCAGGGATTTGGGGTGTTGCAGGGAGGATGGATGAAGAGGCAAAGCACAGAGGTTTTTTTAGGACAGTGAAATTATTCATTATGCTAGTGCAATGGTGGACACATGTCATTATACCTTTGTCCAAACCCATAAAATTTACAATACCACGAGTGAACCTTAATGTAAAGTGTGGACTCTGGGTAACTCTGAGGTGTTAGTGTAGGTTTATCAGTTGTACAAATATTACTATACTCGTGCAAGATGTTAATAATAGTAAAGGTCCCATATCCCTATGGTATATGGGAACTCTATGTAGTTTTTTCCCCCCAAAGATTTTATTTATTTATTTATTTATTTGAGAGAGAGAGAGAGAGAGAGAGAGACAGAGACAGAGAGCATGGGCAGGGTGGGGGGGCAGAGGGAGAAGCAGGCTTCCCACTGAGCAGGGAGCCCTATGTAGGGCTCCATCCCAGAGAACCTGGGATCATGACCTGAGCTGAAGGCAGATGCTTAACCGGCTGAGCCACCAGGTGCCCCTGTATGTACTTTCTTCTCTGTTTATCTGTAAATTTAAAATTGCTCTCCCTATAATAAAGTCTATTAATAATAACATTAATAATAAAGCCCCCAAATACTGGTTTATAGGTTTCTCTCCACCCCCTCCCATGGGACCTTAAAGACAGAAACCCTGTCTTTTATGTCCTCATAACCCCAGCATCTTAGGCTGGGAGGAGAGTGCCCTATTGTTAGATATTTTTAACAATATCTCAGACTTCAGGGACGCCTGGGTGGCTCAGTAGGTTAGGTGTCTGCCTTCGGCTCGGGTCGTGATGTGGGGTTCTGGGATCGAGCCCCACGTTGGGCTCCTTGCTCAGCGGGGAGCCTGCTTCTCCCTCTGCCGGCTGCTCCCCCTGCATGTGTGCCCTCTCTCTCTGACAAATAAATAAAATCTTTAAGGAAAAAAATATCTCGGACTTCACATGTCTAAAACAAACTCTTGATTTGACTCCTCAAACCTGCTCCTCTCTGTGCCTTCCTAATTGAGTAATTGGCAACCCCAATTCCCCAGTTGATCAGGCCAAAACCCTGAAGATCATTTTTTACTCCTTTTTTTCCTCTCTCATACCCAACACGTAGACTATCAGTTAACCCTGTTGGATCTAGACTTTTTTTTTTTAAGATTTTATTTATTTATTTGACGGAGAGAGACACAGCAAGAGAGGAAATACAAGCAGGCGGAGCGGGAGAGGGAGAAGCAGGTTCCCGTTGAGCAGGGAGCCCAACGTATGGCTCGATCCCAGGACCCTGGGATCATGACCTGAGCCACAGGCAGATGCTTAACGACTGAGCCACCCAGGCGCCCCTTCATTGTTTTTTTTTTTAAGATTTTTATTTATTTGAGTGAGGGAGAGAGAGAGAAAGAGAGAGGGCATGAGTGGGGTGGGGGCAGAAAGGCACGCACTCTCCCCGCTGAGCCCAGAGCCCACTGCTGGGCTTTGAAACCAGGCTCGATTCTAGGACCCTGAGATCATGACCTGAGCCGATGTCCTATGCTTAACCAACTGAGCCACCCAGGCGCCCCCTGGTTGGCCCTATCTGGAAAATACCTTTCAAATCCAACAACTTACTGCTTCCACTACTACTACTACCCTCCTTCACGTCCTACCAACTTCAAGTCCTCATCATTTCTCACCTGGCCCAGTAGCTTCCTAATGGGTTTCCCCTCTTGCTCTCCGCCGACATCTCCTCTATTCAAGAGCAAACACTTTTTTGAAAACACAAATACATTCATCCTAAGGCAGAATTTCTCTCCAGATATGAACCTGTGAAACCAAACAAGTTATGTGCTTCCAAACTACGATAGTGGGACAGGTGTCAGACATTCTCTTTCCTGGGGAGAAATTGGAAAGAAGAAAGGGATGACAAGTACCAAACAAGTCTGAAACATAGCAAGGTAAATCCCATTCGTTTTTTTCATTCTTTCTTATTGTGGTTTAAAGCACATAATATAAAATTTACCATCTTAACCATTTAAAAAAATATTTTATTTATTTATTTGAGAGAGAGCATGAGAGGTGGGGAGGATAGAGGGAGAAGCAGACTGCCTGCCGAGCAGGGAGCCCAGTGCGGGACTGGATGCCAGGACTCTGGGATCATGACCTGAGCCGAAGGCAGTCGCCTAACGACTGAGCCACCCAGGCGCCCCGTCTTAACTATTTGTAAATGTACAGTTCAGTCGTGTTAGGTATATTCATATTGTTATGAAACAAATATCCAGAACTTTTTCATCTTGCAAAACTGAAGCTTTATACCCATTAAAGTGCTACTCCCCTTTTCTCCTTCCCTCGAGCTCCAGGTTACTAATCTAGTGTCTGTTTCTATGAATGAGGCTACTTTAGATACCTCCTGTAAGTGGAATCATATAGTATTTATCTCTTTATGATGAGCTTATTTCACTTAGCATGATGGCTTGAAGGTCAATCCATGTTGTAAGATGTCACAGGATTTCCTTCCCTTTTTAAGCCTGAATAATATTCCCGTGGATATTTATCTATTCCTCTCTTTATGGCACCCTGGATTGCATCCACCTTTGGCTATTGTGAAGAGTACGAGGTGTGCTACAAGAGTGTGCATATATTTCTGTTTAAGACCTTACTTTCAGGGTACCTGAGTGGCTTAGTCATTAAGCGTCTGCCTTGGGCTCAGGTCATGATCCTGGAGTCCTGGATTGAGTCCCGCATCGGGCTGCCTGCTCCTCGGGGAGTCTGCTTCTCCCTCTGCCCCTCCCCCACATTGTTCTCTCTCTGTCTCTCCAATGAATAAATAAAATCCTTAATAATAATAAAAAAAAAAGACCTTGCTTTCGGTTCTTTTGGATATATACCTAGAAGGGAGATTGCTGGACATAGGGTAGTTCTATTTTTAATTTTTGAGGAACTACCTTACTGTTCTCCATGGCGACTGCACTACTTCACAATCCCACCAACAGTATCAAGAGTATCAATTTCTCCACATCCTCACCAACACTTCTTATTTTCTGTTGTTTTTGGTAGTGGCCATTATAATGGGTGTGAAGAGATTTCTCATTTTAGTTTTGATTTGAATTTCTTTTTTTTTTTAATTTTATTTATTTATATGACAGAGAGAGACACAGCGAGAGAGGAAACACAAGCAGGGGGAGTGGGAGAGGGAGAAGAAGGCTTCCTGCCGAGCAGGGAACCCGATGCGGGGCTCGATCCCAGGACCCTGGGATCATGACCTGAGCCGAAAGCAGACGCTTAACGACTGAGCCACCCAGGCTCCCCTTGATTTGAATTTCTTAGTGATCACTGTTGTTGAGTGTCTTTTCATATGCTCATATGCTGTTGTCCATTTGTGTATCATATTTGGAGAAATGTCTGTTCAAATCTTTTGCCCGTTTTTAATCAGGTTATTTGAGTTATTTTGTTGTTGAGCTCTTTATAAACTCCGGATATTAACCCCTCATGAGATATATGATTTGCAAAATTTTCTTCCATTTCATAGGTGGCCTTTTCACCTTGTTGATTGTATCCTTTGAAGAACAAAAGTTTGTAAGGCTAATGTAGTCTCATTTGTCTATTTTTGCTTTTGTTGCCTGTACTTTTGGTGTCAAATCCAAGAAATCCATGTTTCATTAGACTGAAGTCTCAAGATAACCCTCAGTGGCTCACTGCTCTGCCCTCGAGCCCCACTGAGGTGACAGGGTTGTCCCTTCAGTTGTGGGGGCCAGCCCGGCCCACTGAAATGGAGGAGGAGATGGCCTCCTTGAGGGCCCTTGGGCTCTGGGCCTGTGGTGGGAGTAGCAACTCTGCTGATCTCGGAATCAGCTTCAGTGACATTCTTACCTTTTATTGAAAGATAGGAAATGTTGATAGCTCTGTGGTCCCATCCTGTAGAATCCTAGCGGAGTTAGCCTTCCTTCATTTTGGCTTCTCTCTGTGCCCTTAGTCCAAGCTGGCCGTGTGTCAGCTGGCATAACGCCATCTCCATCCCCAGATTCCGCTAAGATGTCTGATGAAAGCCATGAGTTGTGTTCATGATCTCTTTATCAAATGATTTTCCAGTCACATCCTTGGTGTCTTCTCCAGAGAAAGCATTCTTGTTTTTGTAATATACATAGGCTAAGAATTTGCCAAATCTTCAGCTTCTGGTTCCTTTTTGCTTGACAATTCCTCTTTCAATCTATCTCACTCAGTAATGTATTACTATACGCAGCAAGGAGAAACCAAGTCATACCTTTAACACTGTGCTTTGAAGTGTCTTCAGCTATATAGCCTATTTCATAGCAAACAAGTTCTAATTTCCACAGAACACTGGAACACCATCCCACCAAGTTCTTTTTCACTTTATAAGAAGATCAGCTTTCCTCCAGTTTCCAACTGAGACCTCACCAGAATCTCCTTTTTTTTTTTTTTAAGATTTTTATTTATTTGAGAGAAAGAGAGAGCACAAGCAGGGGGAGGGATAGAGGGAGAGGGAGAAGCAGACCCCCTGTCGAGCAAAGAGCCCAATGTGGGGCTCCATTCCAGGAGTCCGGGATCATGACCTGAGCCGAAGGCAGACGCTTAACCGACAGAGCCACCCAGGTGCCCCCAGAATCACCTTTCATATTCCTATTCCTAGCAACAATTTCTTCACGGCTATCTAGGCTTTTTCTAGGATGTACCTCAAAATTCTCCCAGCCTCTGCCCATTACTCGGTTCCAAAGGCACTTCCACAGTTCTGGGTATCTGTTAGGGCAGCACCTGATTTTTGGTACCAAAATTTGCCAGGGTTCTCCAGAGAAACAGAACGAATAGGATGTGCGTATATGGAGAAAGATTTTTGTTTTAAGGAATTTGCTTACATAATTAGTGAGGCTGGCAAATCCACGCAGGGTGGGCCAGCAGGCTAGAAACTCTGTAAAGGCCATCTCTTGCAGAATTCTTTCTTGCTTGAAGGTGGTGGGGCAGTGGAGGTTAGTGTTTGTTTTATTCAGGCCTTCAACAGATTGAATGAGGTCCACCAACATGATGGAGGGCAATCTGCTTTATTCAAATTCCCTCAGTTTAAATGTAAATCTCACTTGAAAACACCCCCCACAGAAACATCTAGAATAATATTTGACCAACTATCTAGACACTGTGGCTCAGCCATGTTGACATATAAAATTAATCAACACAGGGCACCTGGCTGACTCAGTCGGTAGAGCATAAAATTCTTGATCTCAGGGTTGTGAGTTTGAGCCCCATGTTGGGTGTAGAGATTTCTTGAAAATAAAATCTTAAAAAAATAACAAAACCATCACATATCCTTTCCATATTAAAATTTAAGGTTAGGGGGATGCCTGGGTGTCTCAGTCGTTAAGTATCTGCCTTCGGCTCAGGTCATGATCCCAGGGTCCTGGGATGGAGCCACACATCGGGCTCCCTGCTCTGTGGGAAGCCTGCTTCTCCCTCTCCCACTCCCCCTGCTTGTGTTCCCTCTCTCGCTGTGTCTCTCTCTGTCAAATAAATAAATAAAATCTTAAAAAAAAAATAAAAACATAATAAAATTTAAGGTTAGGGTAGGGACCATGAGCATCACTTGTTTTTAGTGACATTTGTATTACCTGCCTAGAGCTGCACCTAGCGTATAATGGGTAACAAATTGACTGACTAAATGAACAAATGTATGTATTTGCCAGGCCTTTAGAGTTTATCAGTTTTTTTCTTTTTCTCCTTTTCTTTCTTTCTTTTTTTTACATTATCTCATTTCTCCCAATAATTCCATGAACTGAGTATTATAGCCTCCAACTAAAATACTGAAGTTGAGACCTAGAAAAGTTAAATGACCTGTTCAAATGTCTAAATTCTAGTTCATGTTCCAGAGCTGGAACTCAGATTCTGTTCTTTTGACTTCCAATCCTCTGCTTAGTCAATTACACTAAACTGTAGTTATGCTCTCTCTCCTACCTGTTCTTCCCAGTGTTGATAATAAGAGGAAGTAGAAAATGTAATAACTGCCAAGTCTCTGCTGGGTGTTGAGAAGGGTGTATAATGAGTGAGGAGACTATTTATGCCCCACCCAAGGCAGCTGTAATCAGCAAGGGGAGGTGTCAGAGAAGTAGCTTCAGCTTTAGTGGTAAATGATCATTTCGGGGGGGGCGCCTGGGTGGCTCAGTTGTTACACAGCTGCCTTAGGCTCAGGTCAGGATCCCAGGGTCCTGGGATCGAGTCCCGCATCGGGCTCCCTGCTCAGCGGGAAGCCTGCTTCTCCCTCTCCCACTCCCCCTTCTTGTGATCCCTCTCTCGCTGTCTCTCTCTGTCACATGAATAAAATCTTTTAAAAAGATCATTTCAGGGAAGCGCTAAGATGCTCTGCAAGGAAAGAGTATCACTTGCTTCTCTAATCCTGAAAGACCAGGTAAGAAAACACTAGAGAGTGTCTGTAAATAGAAACCCAGATATTTTTATTCTGTGTTGCTTATCTTTCAGAATTTGGTTGGCGTATGGGGGAGGGCAGAGTATGGGGCTACTTGTGGGTAGCTATTGTATAAGGTAGTGGTATTTTTTAGTTTGAATTGTGACATAGATACTCACTTCCTTCTCTTAGTAACCTGGTTCTTCCTTTTTCTTCAGATCTTCCTTTGTCAACTATAGTGACCTTCTTATCTATCTAGTTATTGTTTTGAGCATATTCTATCAATATTATTACTGATTACTAACAATAAGCATAATATATATGATGTTTTGGCATGGTAAAATCAATTTAATCTCTGCCGAGTATTAAAAAATACTTGATTCAAAAAAATAATAATTAGGGGCGCCTGGGTGGCTTAGTCGTTAAGCGTCTGCCTTCGGCTCAGGTCATGATCCTGGGGTCCCCGGATCGAGCCCCGCATTGGGCTCCCAGCTCAGCGGGAGGCCTGCTTCTCCCTCTCCCACTCCCCCTGCTCGTGTTTCAACTCTCGCTATCTCTCTCTGTCAAATAAGTAAAATCCTAGAAAAAAAATAATAGTAATAATTACTTGGTATTGGCAAGCAGACTTAAAAGCATGAAGTGAAGTTTTTAAGGTAATGAGTACCAAATAAAAGTTTATATTCAAAGAAGTTTAGAGGTATTGGTGTTCACTGTTTTTTCATGGGACATTCTTATCAACTGATTAATTGTTCAATAGAAAATAATCATTTGAGGGACGCCTGGGTAGCAGGTCAGTTGAGCCTCTGCCTCTTGGTTTCAGTTCAGGTCGTGATCTCAGGGTGGTGAGATCGAGCCCGGAGTCATGCTCCACGCTCAGCATGCAGCCTGCTTAAGACTCTTTCCCCCTTCCCCCCACCCCCACCCTACCGCGACCTCTCTAAAATAAATAAATAATTTTTTTTTAATCTTGAAAAAAAATTAATCACTTAATCATTAAAGAGGTAAGAAGGAACAAGCCTAGTTGACTGATTAGGCAGGGCTTAAACGCAAGTTGTGCTAGTGAAACTGAAAAGAGATAGATTATAAAATTTTAATTGTCATTCTGGTTTACCAATAAGAGTGAAGAGTTTATGTTCAGTCAACATATTCTCTCCCATAGAGAACTGTCTGCCTCCAAAATGAAACTATTTAATTCCCCCCCAATATTTATCAAATATCTACTGTACCAAGTATTGATAGGATGATGGAAATGATGTTGGAGGAAGAGACACAGAAATGAAATGAGCACAGCCTCTGCTTTGAAGATTGGATAAGATTGGGGGCACCTGGGAGGCTCAGTCGTTAGGCGGCTGCCTTTGGCTTGGGTCATGATCCCAGAGTCCTGGGATCGAGCCCCACGTTGGGCTCCCTGCTCCAAGGGAAGCCTGCTTCTCCCACTCCCCCTGCTTGTCCTCCCTATCTCACTGTGTCCCTCTCTGTGAAATAAATAAATAAGTCTTTTAAAAATAAATAAATAAATAAATAAAACATAAAGACTTTAAAAAAAAAAGATTGGATAAGATTGTGTAGGAAATTGTTCATCTTTTCTTTCTTTTTTATTTTTATATATATTTTTTTTTTAGATTTTATTTATTTATTTATTTGAGAAAGAGAGAGAGAGAGAGAGAAACAGAATGAGAGGGGAGAAGGTCGGAGGGAGAAGCTGACTTCCTGCTGAGCCAGAAGCCCGATGTGGGACTCTATCCCCGGACTCCAGATCATGACCTGAGCTGAAGGCAGTCGCTTAACCAACTGAGCCACCCTAGCACCCGATTTTTTTTTTTATTTATTTTTATTTATTTTTATTTTTTTAAAGATTTTATTTATTTGACAGAGAGAGAGAATGAGAGAGAGAGAAAGCACATGAGATGGGGAGGGTCAGAGGGAGAAGCAGACTCCCTGCTGAGCAGGGAGACTGATGCGGGACTCGATCCAGGGACTCCAGGATCATGACCTGAGCCGAAGGCAGTCGCTTAACCAACTGAGCCACCCAGGCGCCCCCATTTTATTTTTTTTAGAATAGTTTTGGTTCACAGCAAAATTAGGAGGAAGGTACAGAGATTTCCCATATACCTGTTGCCCCCACACATGCATAGCATTCCCCATTATAAACATCTCCCACTAGAGTGGCACTCTTGTTACAATTGATGAAGGTACATTGACACATCATAATCACCCAAAGTCTGTACTTTTACAGTAGGATTCACTCTTGGCTTTGTACATTTAATGGATTTGGACACATGTATAAGGACATGTATCCATCATTTCAGCATCATATGGAATAGTTGCATTGCCCTAATAATCCTGTGTGCTCTACCTATTAATCTCTCCTCCCTCCCCACCCCAAGTCCCTGGCAACCAGTGATCTTTGTACTATCTCCATAGTTTTGCCTTTTGCAGAATGTGACATAGTTGGAACCATACAGTATGTAGTCTTTTCAGATTGGTTTCTGTCACATAGTAATATGCATTTAAGGGTGCTCCATGTCTTTTCATAGCTCAATAGCTCATTTCTTTTTAACACTGAATACTATTGCATTGTTTGATTGTACCACAGTTTGTGTATACATTCCCTTATTCAAAGGTATCTTGGTTACTTCCAAGTTTTGGAAATTACGAATAAACGTATAAATATCTGTATGCAAGTTTTTGTGTGGACATACATTTTCAACTCCTTTGAGAAAATACCAAGGACCGGGATTGCTGGATTGTATGGTAAGTGTATGTTTATTTTCATAAGAAACCGCCAAACTGTCTTCCAAAGTGGCTGTACCATTTTTGCAATCCCACTAGCAATGTATGAGATTTCTTGTGGCACCACATCCTCATCAGCATTTAGTATTGTCAGTGTTCCAGATGTTGGCCATTCTAATAGGTGTGAAGTGGTATCTCGTTCTTTTTTGTTTTTTAACGATTTTGAGAGAGAGCCAGAGTGAGTTCCCAAGAGGGGGAGGAGCAGAGAGGGAAGGAGAAGCAGACGCCCGCCAGATGCGGGGCTCAAAATCAGCACCCCAAGATCATCATCTGAGCCGAAGGTAGGTCCTCAACCAACTGAGCCACCCAGGTGCCCCATGTTGTTGTTTTAATTTTCATTTCTCTTTTGACATTTGATGTGGAGCAACTTTTCCTATGCTTATTTCTCACCTGTATATCTTATTTGGGGCAGTGTTTCTGCTGAGGTCCTTGGCCTATTTTTTAATCAGGTTCTTTTTTTTCTTATTGTTCAATTTTACCAGCTCTTTGTATATTTTGGATAATGGTCCTTTATCCGATATTTTCTTCCAGTCTGTGGTTTCTCCTTTTATTCTCTTGAAAGTGTCTTTTGCAGAGCAGAAATTTTAATTTAATTTAAAATTTTTTTTAGGGGCGCCTGGGTGGCTCAGTTGGTTAAGCGACTGCCTTCGGCTCAGGTCATGATCCTGGAGTCCCGGGATCGAGTCCCGCATCGGGGTCCCTGCTTGGCGGGGAGTCTGCTTCTCCCTCTGACCCTCTTCCCTCTCGTGCTCTCTATCTCTCATTCTCTCTCTCTCAAATAAATAAATAAAATCTTTAAAAAAAAATTTTTTTTTTACGATTTTATTTATGTGACAGAGTACAAGCAGGGGGAGGGTCAGAGGGAGAAGCAGACTCCCCACGGAACAGGGAGCCCGATGTGGGACTCTATCCCAGGACACCAGGATCATGACCTGAGCCGAAGGCAGTCCCTTAACCAACTGAGCCACCCAGGCGCCCTTATTCCGCTAATTTAACCAACATTTTTTGTTCACCCATTTGTTGGGCGCTGTGGATATCATAAAATCTCTGCCCTCAGAGTACTCAGAATTTAGAAAGGTAGGCAAATATGTTAACAAATAATTGCTATTGGGGCACCTCGGTGGCTCAGTCATTAGGCGTCTGCCTTTGGCTCAGGTCATGAACCCAGCGTCCTCGAATCGAGCCCCGCATCGGTCTCCCTGCTCAGCGGGAAGCCTGCTTCTCCCTCTCCCTCTGCCCTCTGCTCTGCCTACTTGTCCGATCTCTCTGTGTGTGTGTGTCAAATAAATAAATAAATAATCTTAAAAACAAAACAAATAATTGCGATGGGATTTAGTAAGTATCTATAATATAGGTATGTTTGAGATACAGTGTGGCCCAAAGGAAACCATACCTTCTTAGGTTTATCTGGGAATGTTTCACAAACAGGAAGAGATACTGGTTATTGTATGTATGACTAGGAGTTAGTCGTTGGGAAGGATATCCATGATGAAAGAGTACAAAAGAATGAGTCTTTAATAACATGGTATTATGGGCTGACTTGTGTTCCCCCAAATACCTATGGGAGGCTTAATCGCCAGTTCCTCAGAATGTGATTGTATTAGGAGACAGGGCCTTTAAAGAAGTGATGAAGTTAAAATGAGGCCTTTAGGTGGGCCCTAATCCAATCCTACTGGTGTCCTTATTCAAGAGACACCAGGGATTCAGGCACACAGAGAAAAAGACCATTGATCTTGGATGCCCAGACTCCAGCATTGTTAAGAAAATAAATTTCTGTTGTTTAAGCCATCCACTCTGTGGTGTATTGTTATGGCAGCCTTCAGTGTGTCTTTTTTCACACCACCAAGCAATTTTTCAATTCTCAGCTGGTGATAACCGAATACCCTCTCAATTCAACTCAATTCTATCTACCCTGAGATAGCGTCAGGTGTCTCAGGTTAAGGGCCCAGCCCCACAAGACTGCCTCCCTCTCCCACCACTTCAGCGGCCAGTGGCAAGCCCAGGTTATCAACCACTGGAGATTAGAGGTTCCAACAACCCCGTCCTGGGGTTTGATGAATTTGCTAGTGCAGCTGACAGAACTCAAAGAAACACTACTCACATTTCTGAGTTTATTATAAAGGATATAATAAAGGGTACCTGGGTGGCTCAGATGGTTAAGCATCTGCCTTTGGCTCAGGTCATGATCCCGGGGTCCTGGGATCGAGTCCCGCATCGGGCTCCCTGCTCTGTGGTGAGCCTGCTTCTCCCTCTGCTTCTCTCTCTCTCTCTCTCTCTGACTCTCATGAATAAATAAATAAAACATTTAAAAAAATTTAAAAAAAAATAAAGGGTACAGATGTAGAGGTACATAGGGCTGTTTGAGCACAGTGTTTGAACACTGACAATTGCTTTAGTTCGGCTTGGACAAAGGAGAGAGATATACCTAAAATGTGACTAGTGTGACTGAGGAGTTTAATTATAAATTGCATCCCATTTTAATTCATTTAGTTTATTTTAATCCATTTACTTTAAAAATTGAAGCAGTGTTGGGGCACCTGGCTGGCTCCGTCGGTAGAGCATGCGACTGTTGATCGTGGGGTTTTAAATTCGAGTCCCGTGTTGGGCATAGAGCTTACATAAAGAAGAAGAAAGAAGGACAGAAGGAAGAGAGGGAGAGAGAGAGAGAGAGGAAGGAAGGGAAAGAGGGAGGGAGGGAGGACGTGGGGGAAGGAGGAAAGGAAAGAAAGAAAAGGAAGGAGGAAAGAGAAGAAAAATGAGTGATTTAAAAAAAATTGAAGCGGGCGCCTGGGTGGCTCAGATGGTTAAGCGTCTGCCTTCGGCTCAGGTCATGATCCCAGGGTCCTGGGATCGAGTCCCGCATCGGGCTCCCTGCTCCTTGGGAGCCTGCTTCTCCCTCTGCCTCTCTCTCTCTCTCTCTCTGTCTCTCATGAATAAATAAATAAAATCTTTAAAAAAAAAAAAAATTGAAGCAGTGTAAAAAAATTAGAAGTACTATAAAGTGTTTTTGTTAAACACAACTTCGTTGTTTTAATCAGACTACATTTCACCTTAAATATTGAAAATTTAGTGTCCCAGTTAAGAGGTGCTGTAAGTATAAAATACAGATGGAATTTTTAAGATCTAGTACCAAAAAAAAAAAAAAGAGAGAGAGAGAAATCTCTCATTAATAACTTTTATATTATGTACAGGTTGAAAGGACAATATTTGGTATATATTAGTTTAAATAAAATATAATATTGAAATGAACTCCTTTCTTTTCACTCTGTTAAAATGTGACTACTAGAAAATTTTAAATTTCTGATGTGGCTCACATTGTTTCTGTTGGACGGCACTGAGGTAGACTTTATTCAATAACCATTGAAGGGGCGCCTGGGTGGCTCAGTCGTTAAGCATCTGGCTTCGGCTCAGGTCATGATCCCAGTGTCCTGGGATCGAGGCCTGCATTGGGCTCCCTGCTCAGTGGGGAGTCTGCTTCTCCCTCTCCCTCTGTCTCTGCTTGTGTTCCCTCTCTCACTGTGTCTCTCTTTGCCAAATAAATAAATAAAATATTTTTTAAAAATAACCATTGAAGATATATGAGTAGGAGAATGATATGATAGTGATTTTGATGTAGTGTAATTCATCTAGCACTGGTACGTGATAGATTGATTTTTGAAGGAAATTGGAGGAGGGCAGAGCCCCTTAGAAAGTGATACGGGTCTGAGAGCTTCAGGATCAACTGGAGTGATGAACTGTTGAAACCCAATTTAGACAGGAAAATAAACATTTCTCAAATTTTTTTCTTTCTTTACCCTGCTGTTTTCACATTCAAGATGAATTTTGACTACACCGAACCCAGTAGAGGAAGATTAGTAAATAACATGCAACAAAAGTTGTTCTTTATGAGAAAAATTACAAATGCGAGCAAAGAGTAGAATTAACTCTGGCAGTTTTTAAAGTAGGCATGAGCTTTTTTGTGTGTGCCTTGAAATGCCATTACAGTGTTCTATGAAAGGGCGCCTGGGTGGCTCAGTTGGTTAAGCGACTGCCTTCGGCTCAGGTCATGATCCTGGAGTCCCAGGATCGAGTCCCGCATCGAGTCCCGCATCGGGCTCCCTGCTCAGCAGGGAGTCTGCTACTCCCTCTGACCCTCTTCCCTCTCGTGCTCTCTATCTCTCATTCTCTCTCTCTCAAATAAATAAATAAAATCTTTAAAATAAAAGAAGCTAGGATTGAGATGTATGGTCTCCAGATACCTGTGTTTGGACCTAAGAGATTTCAGACCATTATTCATTCATGACTTTTCTTCTTAGCAAACCTACATTAAACTATTAGGTGGGAATTTCATAACATTTCTTCCCAATCTATTCCATTTTTGAATGTATCCACCACATTTCTTCTTTTGTTTTCAGTAAAGATGGAAGAACACCTCACCGGACTCAAATGATACAGGACCCCCATGTTGTAGGACCTTTACCTTGCTGGCCTTCCCGTAGCATAATCACCAGATTAATCAGCAGAGTTGTAATCCCAGGCTGACTGGAGCCGGGATTCTAGTGAGACCTGCTCTCAAAGTCAAAGTGCCTCGAAGACCCCAATCAACCAACTGATCTCCCTAAAACATCAGTTGTATTGCACAACTGTTATGTATTGCCCGGGGTAAGGATTGCTTAACTTGGGCATCTCTTACTCTGGGGATAAAGCCCAACACTGACTGGTTTCTGGTCAGCACTTTATCAGATCCCTCTTACTCAAGAAGGATTTATCACACCACATTCAGCATGCTTTTAGATCCTTGAGATTCAAAGTTGAATTCCAGTTGTAACCTTTAAAAGTACATATATTGCTAGAAGTAGACTACTGTCCCTATTAACTTGCTTAACTTTTTGAAAGGTAATTTCCTCAGGCTGAGTTGGCCAGACAAAATATATTTCAGATCTGTCTCCCTTTCGCCCTCCCTCCTTTTTCACCAGGAAGAAAATATCCGAGGGCGCCTGGGTGGCTCAGTTGGTTGAGCGACTGCCTTCAGCTCAGGTCATGATCCTGGAGTCCCGGGATCGAGTCCCGCATCGGGCTCCCTGCTCGGGGGGAGTCGGCTTCTCCCTCTGACCCTCTTCCCTCTCGTGCTCTCTATCTCTCATTCTCTCTCTCTCAGAAAAATAAATAAAATTTAAAAAAAAAAATTTTTTTTTAAAGAAGAAAATATTCGACAGAATTCACACATCTAAACCTTAACCTTCAGGGTTGTCTTTCTCCATAGCTGTTTTACACAAATTAATTTGGGACACATAAATTCTGCGTCTTCACAATTACATGTATTCTTTCATTAACCATTGGGCAAATAATTCCTGGGGCAGATACTGTGTTCTGGAATTACACTGGAGCCTGCTCCGAGCAAATGAAGGGGGAGTACAGACCAACTTTGTACTTTTACTCGTGTAATTTGCTCTTGCAAACCATAAAGACTAATTCTACTAAACCTAGGAAGAGGGAGGAAGAAAAGATAAAGTATTTAGAGCCAGGAGTGACACTGTGAGACAAGTCAAAAATAAAAGCAAAGATAAGAAAGGACCTAGAAAAGACCGGAGGAAAACAGAGCATCATGGTCTTCTTACTCTAAGCAAGGTCCAGCCACGAAGTTCATGTGGCTGTTGCGTACTTACATGTTGTTAGTACAACGGAGAAACTGAATTGTTGGTTTTTATTAATTTAAAATCAGAGCAATTTAAAATATTTTCCCATCAAACACAACTTTGTTGTTTTGATAGATGCCATATTGAACTGTAGAAAACTTAGAGTCTAAAAATGGAGATGTGTTAATAAATGTGAAATATACACTGAATTTCAAAGACTTAGTGGGGGGGAATAAACTACCTTAGTCATAATTGTTATATTGATGTCATACTGAAATGATATTATTTGGGCTTTAGTGGGTCAAATAATTATTTAAACTAACCTCTCTTGTTTCTTTTAAAATTTTTAATGTGGCTACTAGCACATTTTATATTACATAAATAGTTTGGATTATATTTCTGTTGGACCTCACAGCCATACAGGATATTCTTTGTCCTTTGGCCGCTAAATTCAGTTGCTGTGGTAACTAAGGGGCCTCTAGGTTCAGTGTGTCCTGGAAGGACAGGAATGAGGTGGGGGAGGGGAGGTGTGACCTCAGGGAAGGTTTTCTTGGATGTCACCTTTCACTCATACTTGGTTCTCTCAACTAACAGATTTAGAAAATATCCTCCTTTTTTTTTTTAAAAAGTGAGAGAGACAGCATAATCTGGTTTGTTTCAGGTCTAGTAGCATCAGTTTGAATTTTAGGCCCGCAACCAAAACCCAAATAAAGATGCACTTCCACCAGTTTATCGACTAGGAAAATTCGGTCCCATTTCTGTGCTGGGTCGCTGCTCATCCTCTTGCCACATAGTGAAGTTGTTGCTAGGCTACAAATTAATGACGTTAGGAAATTGACCATTGAAATTCCCTCCCCCTGCCTCCACTCCCCCAACCCTGGCCACCTCCCGCGCCCCCCCAGCAAAGCCTTGATACTATCTCTCACTTCCAAATCTTTAATCAGAACTAAATTGTTTTCTTCATTTACTCTCACCCTGAGGCCTTCTCCCTCTCTCTCCTTTCATTATCCTTCATCTTCCTCAGTTCACATTTTTCTTACCTGTTTTTCCTACTCATCTTGCTCAATCTTCTTGTAAGGCTGAGTAATCAAATACTTATCTCACACTTCTTTCAAGAAATTCACAGTCCGTAATTAATAGGCTATTGATCATTCTCTCCAGTTGTGTTAAGAATCAGCTGGGCTTGTCCCTTTTTGATTTTGTAAGTAGAAGTGTTACAGGATTTTTGTCCCCTCAGTGCCTGAGGTCTTTGGTCATGCAGCTTCGAAGATGAAGACTGGTGGGCAGGAAAGAAACGTTTATTGAGTAAGAGTATAAACCTCCCGGGGAGGGAGGGGGATGGGCCCTAAATGGGTTGCCCCCAGAGTGTCTAAGTTTAGGGGTTTTTGTAAGCTCTTTTGCGGAATTATCTTAGGCAATTAGGGTGTGCTGAGTCGTGCCAGGTAGGGCTATGGTCAGGAAATCTGTCTACCTATTAGGTTAAGGTCTCTATGCTGATAGTCTTTTTTGATGTCTGGGGGCTTATGTCTTAACTGTCCCTTGCCCGTGATAGGGACAAGTGCTTTGTGGTTAATTGTCTTATTTTAGAACATTTTGCAGAAGTCATTTCTGCAAAGGCTGCAAAGCAAAATAGTGTTAGTCCTGTCTAAGCTGCAGAATGGGATGTCAGTGCAATTTTATTTTAGCTGCCCTGACCCCGTATTTTCTTGTTGGGGACCCTGACCACCTAACTGTCCAACTAACTCCTAACAGAATGAGAAGGGAAATGCTATACATTCCCTAAAAGCCAGGATATTTTTTGTCCTACCTACTGATGAATCCCCAACTTCATGGAGAGTAACTGACATGTAGTGTGCACGCAGCAAACACCTGTTTAACTGAATTTGGTCATGGTGCCATCTCTAGATGCTATAAACCTGAGACTAGAGGCAAAATATTGCAGAATGGGTAGGATTCAGAAGAGGTGGTAGGGTGAATGCCATATTAAGGAGATTGTATCCCATAAGCAGTTGATTCTCTCCTTCCTGCAGCCCAGGAGAGTTGGTCTGGCTCCCAGATACTGAGGTTTTCTTCCTCCCAGGAGAGACTGTGCTCATCAGAGGACAAGGAGAGCCAAAAACTGGCCCAATTCTTCCCTTGCTAGCTTTTCTTCTCCAAACTGCCCTTCCTTTCCCTTCAAGATTGTAGACCCAGCCTATAATCAAAAAGCAACTGATAAATTCATATTGTGAATCTTTCTGCTTACACTCCTTCAAACAATCTTAACTCTCAGAGAGTAGCACCCAGTCAACTTTATCTTATATAAACAGCATTTAGTCTCATCTCTTTATAGATTGCCTTAATTCCCAGCTGATGCGAGAACAAAACTTGAAGTGAATTTGCCCTCCCTCCAGGCTTTTCTGGTAGCATTGTATCTGTGAAACTAAGAGGCTATCGCGGCTATCACAAGAGAGAAGGAGGAGGAGCTTAAAAAAAACCCAAAAACCCAGAGTGGACAGGGTATAGGCTGTGGTTTTATAAAGGGGCGGGGGTCGGGGAGGGAGTTGTTGCCTAGGGCGGGGGCCGAGTTGAGGTCACAAAATTCCGAGAGGTCAAGGGATCCTTCAAGCCGGTGGCTGGGGGGCGGAGGCTTGTCTCCCTTGCAGGCTCTACCCTTTACAGAGATTATAAATGCTTGGCTGGAGCGCACTAAAGGTGACTGAGGGTGAGATGTGCATCAGTGCTGGGCCCTGGGAATAAAACTTGCTGCCGAGAAGGACATTTGGGGGGCTTTGTTGACTGGAAGAGGTGTCTCTGGGATTCCCACTCCTAGATCTTTGTTGAAGATGAAAAGAATTGAATTGGGGCCATGGGGACACAGAATGCAAGGCTGATACAATTACAGTTACTTTTGCTTGTTTGGGGTACACTCAGAAAGGCCGACCTTAATGGAGATTGCTGCGCTCTGTTTTATTCTAAGTCATCTAGCCACCTTCAGGCCTTCTCATTTCTTCTCCAGCCTGTGATGCCGTGGTTCCTCCAGTTTTCTTTGGATGTCACAGCCTATACAGGACTTCTCCCAGTCCCACTCACCTTCCTGTCACAGGGAGAGTCACCTGGAGAAGTTTGGTGTGTTTCTCAGGGTTGTTGTTGGTTTTGTTTTGTTTTTTAGCATAATCACGTGCTACTGAGGATCTGGGGGTGAGATGGTTGAGTGTTCCAGGCTGCTTGGCTGTGTTGATTACAAGTGTGGGTCTCGTGAGCCTGCAGGAAGATTCCTCTGCAAGCATTAAACCTTGAAAGGACCTGGGATTTGTTTGAGGGAATGGGCCAGTGTCCAGCCATCTATTCTATAACGTATACAAGTCTGTGGAGCCTAAGAGAGAATCCCAGTTGTACCAATTGTGGTTGTGATTGTGAGTGCACGATACATTAATGTGTTACTGTGTGTTACGTATGCAGTGTATTTGCTGGGAGAAAGTCATTTGTCACCAAGGTCAACTTACTTGAAAATGAAGGAAGGTAAGAGAAGGGATGAAAAAACAGGGAGGAGAAAAAGGCCCTCAAGAATAGTAAAGGATGAGGCGAGGCAGAAGGAAGAGGTCATTACTGATGAGAAAGGGATTAAACAGAAAGAGCTGTGTGCAGGCGGGGGCCACTCGGGTACTTAAGGCCAAGTTGTCTGGGGTGGGAGGTCAACGTGAAACTTCTGGCTGGCCAGTCCGTCTAACCTAAAAGGGGGAGGGAGTTTAAGGTAAGGAAGGATGTCCTCAGCCCTAAAAATTGAGCTTACCTTGAGCTGGAAATCTAAGATAAACACACACTTGAATTACTCCCAGCAGGGTGAGAGATGACTCCCTTCTCCCCACCACATCTCCGGTCTGTTACATTGGGAGTGAGCTTGTGCTCTCCCCCTGCTGGGTGGGCGTAGTGGTACAAAACGAAGTAAACAGGAAGAATTTCAAATGGGTACCAGGATACCCTGGGTAGATTTTGTAGATTACATCATCCAGAGCGCTACAACAGCCCAGTGGTGCAGAGACCACCACGACCACTCTGGCTTCAGTGGGATCTGGGGTACAGGAGGAGACAGCACTGGATCTAGCTGTTTCCAAAAGAATCCATTTTTAGGAATCCCAAGGCTCTTTCCCTGCAGTTTTAAGCTTGCTTTTATATGGGGCAATTTTTTTTTAATAGTTTGAAACGAGTTAACCCAGTTCCTCTTAACTTTCTTCCCAAATTTTCTTGCCGCTTTTCCCAAGTTTACGTGGTTGTCTGTATATCTCCGGAGAAGTTCTTCAGTATAACCTGTCTTTTGTGTTCCCCCATTCGTTACCTAAATTTCGTTAAGTTTTTGTTCTTTTCATACCACTCATAGGCCGAGTGCTCCTAATATCTCTCCTTAATTAATAAGAGACAATCATCAGCCGAGAGCTTTAAGGACTGTTTCTTCCCTTCTCCCCCCCAACCCCAGGTCACAGCGCCTCTGATCTTTGCCATCTCCATTGCTACAATAGGCTCTTTCCAGTTTGGCTACAACACCGGAGTCATCAATGCTCCTGAGATGGTGAGTGCCAGGTGACCAGAGTTAGAATTTGGAATAGGTAAATTATTCCTTTAAGTAGGGTTTCAAGAACGAAGAATTTCAGACAAACTTGGTATCTCGCTTGGTGAAGGCTGAAGAGGCAGAATAACATTGGTGGGGAAGTCTAAGTGAATCATTAAAAGCAAAAAGCTCACTTGCTCCCCATACCCTTGACTGGACTGTATCCATGCTTCCCCTCACGCTATCGTGATACACTTCCTTTATTATGCCTCAGGGGTTAGTTACAAGGAGGGTGGGAGGGTCTTAGGGGAGGACTGGGGTAGTCACTGAACATCAGTGCTAACCACCTACTGGGATTTTCAGGACAAATCAAAATTGTTCTTTTCAGAGCTACCATGAACCTCCAAAGGTTCTCTATCTCTTCCATCCCCACCCGTTCATTTACTTGATTCTCTACCAGTCATTGTAATGCTGTTTTCTTAGGGAGGGGAAGATCCCCGATATTTGCCCCTTCTCATTCAGCTGTAACAGTCTGCCCACCAGTCATTTTAATTGGCAGATCATAAAGGACTTTCTCAATTACACCCTGGAGGAGACGTTGAGCGACCGTCCCACTGAGGTGTTACTCACTTCCCTCTGGTCCTTGTCTGTGGCCATCTTCTCCGTTGGTGGTATGATTGGCTCCTTCTCCGTTGGACTCTTTGTCAACCGCTTTGGCAGGTATCGACCAGAAACTGGGCAAGGAGGGGGGCTATGCTGGTTGCATTGAGAACAGGTATTGAGAATTAGGATGGAGAGGTGATGATGCATTTGAATGAGAGCGTCCCAAATTCCCATGGAGGCAAATTTGGGCCAACTGGTACTGAAAAGGGCTGCTTGGAGCTCGGCTGCCCATCAAGAGATTACCTTTGAGTGCAGCTGAAGCTAATTCAGTACTCTCTGCAATAAAGTGCACTATGGAATTTCCCAGAAGCCTACTTGATTTACAAGGTCAGAAGTTGTTTGCCTTTCTTGAAAAATTTGGGATTTCATGCTTGTGTTTACAAGCCAGGATTGGGAGGAAACATTTTATAATCCTTGGCCTGTGGCAAATGTGGATAATGGCCAAATACCTGACATTTTTCGCCCCCAAAAGAAAATTGAATCTTCTCATTCTTGCTGACTTAATAAAATGTCTTAGCAGAATACTTTCAGTAATGGCTGGTGAAGAAACCATTTCATTTGCTAATTTAGACGTTCTGGAAACACAAATAGAATTCACCGTCTAAAAAAATTTAAAAGCAGCCCATTTTATTTGATAATGTTTGGTGTTTGTTCTGTTTGCATTTTTTTTTTAAAGATTTTATTTATTTATTTGAGAGAGAGAGAGAATGAGAGACAGAGAGCATGAGAGTGAAGAGGGCCAGAGGGAGAAGCAGACTCCCTGCTGAGCAGGGAGCCCGATGCGGACTCGATCCCGGGACTCCAGGATCATGACCTGAGCCTAAGGCAGTCGCTTAACCAACTGAGGCACCCACGCGCCCAATTGTGTTTGCATTTTTGAGGCACCTTGTGTCTACTAAAGTCATTGACATTTTAAGGTGGCCCTCCCATAATTCAGTGACTTTCTTCCTATCTTTATTTTATTAGCAAAAGAACCTGATAGAGGAAGTAGGGAAACCAGGAAAGGAATGCAGAGAAAGGTAAAAGTGAGCATGAGGGATGAAATTTTTCTCTTAACAGCAGGTTCTCTCCTTTGGCTGCACGTTTAGGATCTCCCAGGGAGCTTTTAAAAGTACCAGCGTTTCTCAAATAATACACTCTATGTTAAAAAAGAAGAAAATAAAAGGAGGAAAAGAATGAAGGGGGGAAATCGGAGGGGGAGATGAACCATGAGAGACGATGGACTCTGAAAAACATACTGAGGGTTCTAGAGGGGAAGGGGGGGTGGGAGGATGGGTTAGCCCGGTGCTGGGTATTAAGGAGGGCACGTTCTGCATGGAGCTCTGGGTGTTATACGCAAATAATGAATCATGGAACACTACATCAAAAACTAATGATGTAATATATGGTGATTAACATAACCCAATTAAAAAAAGTACCAGCGTTTCAGGACTCCCCGGGTAATTCCAGCAGGCCACCCAAGGGCAGAATCCCAGAAGTATCTTCCAAACATCTGCAGTGATTTTTCACTGTTAATCTCTTCCGTCTTCCTCTAGTTGTTTCCGTGGCTTTGCCTCCCACGTTTAACACATAGATTCAGTAATTTATTATTTTCTACTGGCTATCAATACTTACTGTAAGTGGCTGTCACCACAGGGTAGCCGAGAGCCGGAGAGCTGAAGCTGTCTACCTTTCTGCGCATAGAAAGCTTTTGTCTGAAATCTGTTCTCATTAGTATGTTGGTGCCATCTAAGCAACTATATTGCAACAAAATGCAGTAAGAAGCATCAAAATTTCAGCACGGGTCCGGAAATTTCTCTTGAGTGTGTTCGTGGACCAGCTGTATGAGAATTGCCCAGGGCAGTGGTTCTCGGACCTTAGCTAGAATCAGATCACCAGGACGGCTTTTGGGAACAGATTGCTCCGTCCCAGAGTCAAACCTAATGATTTACTAAATTGGGGTGGGGTGGGACAGTTTTAATTTCTTGCCCATTTCTAGCTGATGCTCTTAGTTTGTGGACAACTTTGAGAACTACTGGCCTTTGTGCTTGCTACCACCCTGGCTACCGCTGGGAATTAAAAGAATCTTCAACAAGTTCTCTAGGTGAGTTTTATGCCTACAGAGGTGTAAGAACCATTGATCTTAGCCCAACTGGAAATGTTCTGATAACAGAAAGAGGAGAACTTCAAACCGGAAGAGCAGATAACATGAGCCTGGAGAAGGGTAGAGAGATCAGGAAAGAGAGAAGTTTCGGCCTGGCCTATGTTGCTAACTTCTCTTGTTTTTTAACCTTTTCAGGCGCAATTCAATGCTCATTGTCAACCTCTTGGCTGTCGCTGGTGGCTGCCTTACGGGGTTCTGCAAAATAGCCCGGTCGGTTGAAATGCTGATCCTGGGCCGCTTGGTTATTGGCCTCTTCTGCGGCCTCTGCACAGGTTTTGTGCCCATGTACATCGGCGAGGTCTCTCCCACTGGCCTCTGGGGGGCCTTTGGCACTCTCAACCAGCTGGACATCGTCATCGGGATCCTGGTGGCTCAGGTACTCTAGACCTCATACTGAATGCGTGTCAGTTTTCTGGGCAGGAACATCTGACCTATATTCAAGTATATGTCAGTTTCAGGTATTATTACTATAGCTCACAGGTGGCTAAAGAAGCAGGCAGGGTAGAGAAAGGAGAAGAAACAGAATTTATCTTTTCCTGTGGTAAAAGAAGGGATGATTTTCTGAAAATTTTTTCTGATTTATTTTTGAGAGAGACAGAGCGCACGCGTAAGGGGAGGAGGGCTAGGGGCGGAGGGAGAAGCAGACGCCCCGCTGAGCAGAGAGCCCAGTGCAGACTGGATCCCAGGACCCTGGGATCCTGACCTGAGCCAACGGCAGATGCATAACCGACTGAGCCCCCCAGTTTTTTTAAAGTGACTTGTGGCTTATATAAAGTATGAGCTTTATAAAGTATCGTCTTTATCTGGTTTCTAGATCTTTGGTCTGAAAGTCATCATGGGGACTGAAGAGCTTTGGCCCCTGCTTTTGGGCTTCACCATCATTCCAGCTGTCCTGCAAAGCGCAGCCCTTCCGTTTTGCCCCGAGAGTCCTAGATTTTTGCTCATCAACAGAAAGGAAGAGGAGAGTGCTAGGGACAGTGAGTATCCTTCACACCTTCGCTGTGGGAATTTGGGGGTTGTGGTTTGTTTCAGGATGAGGGCATTGGATCTGGTTTTGTCCGCTCCTTTCCTGGCCCCTCTGGATCCAAGCTGGAGACTTTCCTGATTGCTCTGGAGTGAGAAACTTTCCACCCCTAAAGAGTGGAGTGAGAAGCAGGTTAAGGCACAGATGCTAATGGATGAGCCATATCCGGGGCTCATCTAAGTGTGGCTTCTTCCCAGCTGTGTTATAGGGAAAATGAAGTTGGGACAGCACCTTATCTTTCTCCTTTCTTTGTCTGTCTGTTTGACCAGTCCTCCAGCGATTGTGGGGCACCCAGGACGTGACTCAGGACATCCAGGAGATGAAAGATGAGAGCACCAGGATGGCACAAGAGAAGCAAGCCACGGTGCTGGAGCTCTTCAGGTCACGGAGCTACCAGCAGCCCATTATGATTTCCATCATGCTCCAGCTGTCCCAGCAGCTGTCTGGAATCAATGCTGTGAGTAGCTACTCTGTGTCCCAGGGGGTCCCGCACACAGTTCACGCACCTGCCCGAGGGGCCTGCTCACCTCCTTACACCTGCAGAGTCCCCACGATGCTCGCCCCGCAGCAGCCACTCCAGAAATACTGATTATCCAGGTTTTGACATGGTTTCGTATTTTAAGTTTATTTACATAATCTCTACTCGCAACCTGGGGCTCGGACTCACAACCCCGAGATCAAGAGTCGCATGCTCTTCCTACTGAGCCGGACGGGTACCCCTGTTTTTATTTCTTTAAAATTCTATCTTCAGTACATGTTTTCCATGTGGGAAAATAAGAAAATAAATGATAAAACGAAAAATTCATCACCTTTTGTCTTGGACCTTATGGTTAACATTGTCCTCTTTCAAACTTTTTTCAGTATGTAGGACGCGACATATTTATCTGCTTTTCATTATTCCTCCTTCTGACCACTCATTTTTTATTTCCAGTTGTCTTTTACAAATCTGATCAGTCTTTTCTGATGTCATCAGTGATAAGGCAGGCCATACAACTAAAGTAGATCCAAGAGTTTACATGCTGTGGCTTTTTTCCAGGACTTCACAGTCTAAAAAATATCATTGTAAAGCCCTGGGGAATAAGTAGGCAATGAATTCAAGAGGTCTGGGGATACACTGGGAACTTCAGATAGAGCGGGCCTTCCTAGTCTGTCTGTGTTGTTACAACCAGAATAGTGACTCTGATAGTTGGAAGTGGGGAGCAAAATGGAAGGTGACATATGGCAGGTAGCTTGAATTCTATGCAGATATTACCTTCCAGCTTTTGGATCCTAGTGGTGGTAAGAGAGAATATTCCTATACCTTCTGTCCATTTGCAGATAAAATTTTTGGATATGAAGCATACTCTTGATCCGATTCATGCCCAGAGGGTTTCTCATCAGTCTTTTTTTTTTTAATTTTTATTGTTATGTTAATCACCATATATCACATCATTAGTTTTGGATGTAATGTTCCATGTTTCATTGTTTGTGCATAACACCCAGTGCTCCACGCAGAACGTGCCCTCTTTAATACCCATCACCAGGCTAACCCATCCTCCCATCCCCCTCCCCTCTAGAACCCTCAGTTTGTTTCTCAGAGTCCATAGTCTCTCAAGGGTCATCTCCCCCTCCGATTTCCCCCCCTTCATTCTTCCCCTCCTGCTATCTTCTTTTTTTTTGTCTTAACATATATTGCATCGTTTGTTTCAGAGGTACAGATCTGTGATTCAACAATCTTGCACAATTCACAGCACTCGCCATAGCACAAAGCCTCCCCAATGTCTATCACCCAGCCACCCCATTCCTCCCACCCCCTCACCATTCAAGCAACCCTCAGTTTGTTTCCTGAGGTTAAGAATTCCTCATATCAGTGAGGTCATATGATACATGTCTTTCCCTGATTGACTTATTTCACTCAGCATAATCCCCTCCAGTTCCATCCACGTCGTTGCAAATGGCAAGATCTCATTCCTTTTGATGGCTGCATAATATTATTCCATCATCAGTCTTGATCAATATGATTAGGCCATTTTGTAGCAAAGCATTTGCCAAACACACTTGATGTTCAAAATAGTAAGTTGGTCCTTGGCCATTTCTCCCTAACACACAAGAAGGTTATTTGTATTTGAAAAAGCAGTGCTTTTCATAAAGGGTTAGAGGCTGTGATATCAGAAATTGGGAGGAAAAATAGTTTTAAAAAAACCTCTGAGATGATTTTGGTGGATCCCAGTTTCCAATTTTGTCATTTTAAGAATCACTGTGGGGTGCCTATCTGGCTTATTCAATAGAGCATGCAACTCTTGATCTTGGGGTTGTGAGTTCGATCCCCACATTGGGTATAGGGATTATTGAAAAATAAAATATCTCATTTATTCATTTGAGACAGAACACGAGCGGGGGTGGGGGTAGAAGGAGAGGGAGAAGCAGACTCCTCATTGAGCAGGGAGCCCAATGTGGGGCTCTATACCAGGACCCCGGGATCATGACCTGAGCCAAAGGCAGATGCTTAACCAAATGAGCAGCCCAGGCACCCCAAAAATAATTTTAAACAAAAAAAAGCACAGCCTTATTAGTCTTATTTTAGAAAACAGAAGTATCCATCGTTTCTATCCGAGGTTGTAGGTATCTGAAGAGTTGTTTCTTGAGAACGTAACCCAGAGTCGACGCATATATTGATCAAAAAGTCTGATGAATACGGCTGTAGAGGCAAACACTCTGGATGAAATAATAAACTCTTGACCCAAACCTGAGGAACTGAACCTAGAGGATCTAGATCCTGTTCCCTTATTACCTTGAGGTCTGAGTTCAATATTTTGACATCCCTTTGACTGTGGTAGCTGTAGCAACCCTACATGTCAGCATGCTGACGAGCAAATAATAAAAAATAGTATAAACAGTAGCTTACTTAATAGTACATATTACATTAAGATGATAGCGGCTGTCATTTCCTAGAACACTTGGAGAGGACCTGGGGCTAGGGATTCCAGCCCAAGTTCTGTTTCTAATAACATGAGCAGGCTGAGGTTCCTCCTCAGTTGGCTTCGCTGTCGAAGTAGGATATCGGTGTGTGCCTATCACTGTTTTAAGGTTAGAGGAATTGTCCATTGAAGAAGCTTAATTGAGGAACTTGCTGCTGGCTGGCTTTGTTGGAAGATCACGTGACTCTTGATCTTGGGGTGTCTTGAGTTCCAGCCCCATGTTGGGTGTAGAGATTACTTTAAAAAAAACAAAAAACCAAAAAACCACCACCGAACTTTACAACAAACCGAAAAAAATCTTTATATCTAAGTTAATAGAATAGATGTAAGGAGGAGACTTCAATGAACAGGAGGAATAAACATTGAAGAAGAAGCGGAAACAGTAGGTAGAACTGAGAACTAAGAAGAGAATAGAGATAAGATAGAGAAGATTTCTTTGCAGAAAAGACACTGATTGAATGAAAAACCCAGAAAGGACTCCTTAAGCTCCTGGGACTTTGAGTGTATTTTTCCAAGGGTTCTCTTTAACTGCGGTGCCCAGCTGCTGTTTCAGAGTTGCATCATCTTTTGTTTCCTATTAGGTGTTCTATTATTCAACTGGAATCTTCAGAGATGCAGGTATTGAGGAGCCAATCTATGCCACCATCGGCACGGGTGTAGTGAATACCATCTTCACTGTTGTCTCTGTAAGTTGGATGCTGTGATAGTTTGGGGGCAGGGGGAGGGGCGTTCTTCCTACACATGTTCAAAGATGAGGTTTGTGTCCTTCCATCTCCCTCCCTACCGTCATTTAAACAGTTGTGGTTGTTTCGTTCTTCTTTGGGAAAGAAGAGCGATTGAATGATGGGTATGAGTAGTCTTCACTCTCAAGGAAATATGAAGTGGGTGGGAAAGAGAGAGGTATAAAAGGGATTTGTAGGATGCTTGAAACTCAACTAAAAGGGCACATGTGACTCTACCAAGTATCCTGCCATTGGTACGGCACATTCCGGTAGTTCATACAGTTTTCAGGAAAGGGAAAGCAGAAATTTTATGTTATATTATTCTTCTTTTAGCTGTTTCTGGTGGAAAGGGCAGGGAGGAGGACTCTCCATATGACTGGCCTTGGAGGGATGGCTGTTTGTTCCATCTTTATGACCATCTCATTGTTACTAAAGGTGCGTGCTCTTTGAGTGAAGGAAACGGAGGGGAAGGAGGGAGAATAGGTCACAGGTGACGCTGACGTGGGTGGGAGAGGTGAGTGGGAGACCCGTAAAGTCCCATGCCCAGAGATTTAAGAAAAATGAATCCTCAGAGAACGGTAACTAAACTGCTGTAATTCTTAACATCTGTATAACATAGAGCGTGTAAAATACCTCATGTAATTTAATTCTTCAAGTATTCTTGAGGGAATTATTCCCATTTTACAGGTGATGAAATGATCTTGGTGCAAAATGACAGATGGTGTGAGCACAAGGCTACGATTCAAAAACCCAGGCCTTTTGACTCTTAAGTCAAAGAACTCCATTGTACCCCAGACAGAGGGAGCTTCCGTTATCAGTCAGTCCTCCTCCCTGGGAGGCTAGATCTATCCAGGTCAAGCTGTCTTGACTACTAGCTTTCCTTTGTTCCTCCTCATTTAGGATGAGTATAATTGGATGAGCTTTGTTTGCATCGGGGCTACCCTGGTCTTTGTGGCCTTCTTTGAAGTTGGCCCAGGCCCCATTCCCTGGTTTATCGTGGCCGAACTCTTCAGCCAAGGACCCCGCCCGGCCGCGATGGCAGTGGCTGGTTGTTCCAACTGGACCTCCAACTTCCTGGTCGGGCTCCTGTTCCCTTCAGCTGCAGTAAGTAAATTCAAACAAAACTCACCGAGTCCATCTCAAAAGCAGCTCACTTAAGCCGACAGGTTTAAAATTTGGTAACTGACACCACAGAGGGTTAGATATCAAGTGGAGTTTGTTTTTTTTTTTTTTTTTTTTAAAGATTTTACTTATTTTAGAGAGAGAGATTGAATGTGGGAGGGGGAGGAGCAGAGGGAGAGGGAGAGAATCGCAAGCAGATACTGCGTCAAGCACTGAACCTGACCCACGGCTTGATCTCCTGAGCCGAAACCAAGAGTCAGACGCTCAACCAACAGCCACCCAGGCGCCCCAGATATCAAGTGTTGTTTTTTATTTTTTTTTAAGGATTTTACTTATTTATTTGGCAGGAAGAGAGAGAGAGTGCGACCACAGGTAGGCAGAGCAGCAGGCAGGAGATGGAGAAGCAAGCTCTCCGTTGAGCAGAGAGCTGGATGCGGGGCTCGATCATGGGACCCCAGGATCATGACCCGAGCTGAAGGCAGACGATCAAGCAACTGAAGCACCCAGGTGCCCCCCCAAATATCTAGTGTTTTAAACCAGATTTTTTTTTTATTTTCAATGGCATATAGAAAAAGAAGGAATGGTAGCAACAAAAAAGATTGAAGCAGGAGGGCAAAACTGGGAACTTCTGTTTTTTTAAAGTAAACTCTACCCCCAACAAGGGGCTCAAACTCAAGACCTGGGGGAGATCAGGAGTCGCATGTTCTACTGACTGAGGCAGCTGGGTACCCCAAAATTGGGAACGTTTAAAAGACCACTAGTCTAGGTGATTACAAGCATAGTTCTGGCTAGATACAAAGATCATGATGAATGCCAAAGGATTCCAGACCAACACTTAAAATCCACAATTTGAATGAGCTGGCATTAGTGACCTCATGTCCTTAAAGGCTCACTAATAATCATAGGATGTTAATGAATGACTGAGGTAGGTCCTATTATATAAAATGACCCAGAGCTGGTTCCTTAAATAAAGGCACTTGCAGTGGACTTCTAGAATGCATTTCCTATTTCTGTGAGTCTTTCAGAAACCTGGATTTTAAAAATAATCATCAAAAGTCCTAGGGGCGCCTGGGTGGCTCAGTCGGTTAAGCGTCTGCCTTCAGCTCAGGTCTTGATCCCGAGGTCCTGGGATCGCGCCCCACATGTAGTTCCTTGTTCAGAGGGGAGCCTGTTTCTCCCCCTGCTTGTGCTCTATCTCTGACAAATAAATAAAATAAAGGAAAAAAAAAAGTCCTAAAATACTCAATAGGTATTTGGAAGCAGGGATCTTTAACGAATAGGAAAAGGAATGATGCAGAATTGCAGGGAAATACAGTAAATGAGCAATGGCATCCTAAACATCCAAGGAAGGGGCGCCTGGGTGGTTCAGTCTTTAGGTGTCTGCCCTTGGCTCAGGTCATGATCCCAGGGTCCTGGGATCGAGCCCCACCTCAGGATTCCTGCCCAGAGGGAAGCCTGCCACTCCCTCTCCCGCTCCCCCTGCTTGTGTTCCCTCTCTCACTGTGTCTCTCTCTGTCAAATAAATAAACGAAATCTTTTTAAAAAAAATACGGAGGAAGACTATATGTTGTTGTTAAATGTGGAAGGGTTGTGTCCCGAAGCCTACTAGAAATGGATGGGAAGGGAAGGGGTTTGGCAATGACCAGAATTTACACTGACACTCCTTTTTCTTTATCTTTTCACTAGTTCTATTTAGGAGCCTATGTTTTTATCATCTTCACTGGCTTCCTCATTGTCTTCTTGGTCTTGACCTTCTTCAAAGTCCCTGAGACTCGTGGCAGGACTTTTGAGGAAATCACACGAGCCTTCGAGGGGCAGGCTCGGGAGGCTAACAGAGCTGGGAATGTCCCCACCGTGGAGATGAACAGGATCCAGCCCATGAAGTAAACCCCACCGTCTAAGCCATGCCTCCTTCCCGCCTCCCTCCCAACATGGAAAAGCAACCTCTCCCCAGATGAGGGAGAGACCTCATCAGCTTGTAACCCAGGACTGTTTCTGAATGCTGCTACTTGATTCCTTTCTCATCCCACAGAGGAACCCAGTGTAGGAGTTAGTTGTATCATTAATGGCTTTCAAAACATTTCATTTCTTGGACATTCTCTTCTGTTTAGGAGAGACCAAGCAAACCTACCCTCATTTCAGGAGGCATTGGCCACTTGCCATCTGACAGCATTGTCGTCTCTTCCTCCCTTGGGTTCTAATAGGGCCTCACCACGGCCAATAGGGGAGGGGAGTAAGAGTGAGGTGCAGTTTCCCCGACCCCCGACTTCCCAGGAAGCAGATCTATGAGTGTGGAGGGCAGAGAGGGATTACATAAGAGCACCTCCCTCGCATCCATACAGCTCTGCAGAGCAAATTAACTTGAGTTTTATTTATTTTATCTTCTGGTTTTATTGCATAAATATTTATTTTTTTAAGTGTAAAATAATTTTACCAAATAATGAAAACAGAAGGAAATTGAGGATAGAGGGAGGCGCTTGAAGAGAGGTTCTAGAGTAGAAGATTTGATACTGGAGCGGTCGTGGTGCAATAAGGGGAAGATTCAGGGAGCAGTATAATGTGTTCTCAGAGGGTACATGATGGGGTGTGTGAAGTTTGCACATTGCCTCTTAACCTTCAGGTGGAAACTCTCAAGTTTAATTTCTGAGAAAAGTGATGTGCCTGTTTTAAGAAGCTTCTGGTTACCTTTAGAACTTTTTTCTTTGTTTAAAATAATATGTAGTGTTACTTGAAATCTAGGGTTATTAAGATGGGCATTATAGCTAATGGTGGTGGATGGGTTCTAATTTTGGTTGGAGTCCAGAGAAGGGAAGGTTATTTCTAGATATCCTTTCTCCCCTCACTGGACAAAACAACTTCTTCCCCTTATAGTGGACTCACTGTGGGGGGTGCGGGTTAAAGTATTCCTAATACCCGCCTGGTGGGAGAACCTTCCAAATGAGGAACCCAAAATAGTGGTTCTTGGTAGAGGTTCTGTATTTCTCCATTTTGTTCTTTAGGAGATTTTAGTTGTTGATATTTTGTTTTAAGCCATAGCTTTAAAAGAATTCAGAGGAGAATGTTCATCAACTAACTTGGAATTTGTAACCTCAGCTCTGGGAGAGGATTTTTCCTGAACGATTATTATCTAGTTGAAATATGTTGTCGCTAAGGGTCATCGCATGCTTGTTCTGTTGCCATATTCGCATAGTATGACGTCAAGCGCTCTTAGGGGACCATACATTTGGGACAATACGAGTAAATGTACGGTGTATCCCACACTTGAGAGAGTATGAATGTATGTGCACTGTCACTTTGCTCTGGTGGAAGTAGATGACTGGTAACTTGTGTCCTTTATGTACCTACAGCCCCCTTTTGAATAGAATGTGTTCAAACTCCTCTCTCTATATATAAAGAACACTGCCTCTGCTGGGTGGAATTTGCATCTACGGTTTGGTTCCAGACTTCAGAGTTCAGTCGCATCTGGCTACCTTTCCTTGTTGGACAACTGGGGGGAGAACTCCTTAAATCTTCAGATTGAGGGTGGAGGACTCTGCCTCCCCCTAGACCGAGACAATGGCAGTATGAAAGGAGAATGTGAGATCAGAACATGTGGCCTCCTGGAGGGGAGTCATAGGGGAGAAGGAGCCTTTCTTTTATGGAGTAAGAAACAAACTGAAGACTTGTAACTCGGGAGCATTTTAGAGAGCCGGATGAGGTGGAGGGATGTACACTTAGCCCAGGTCATGGACACCTGTACAATCATCTAGTTTCCCAGTATTTTGATAAATGGAGATTGGGCCCCATGACACCTACTCTGTCTTCCTTCTTTCATATGTTGCTTGACCACTCTTTCTCTCCTTGGTGCTTACATGCTTCAGACCCTTTAGCCAAACCCTTGCCTATGACAGTATTTTAGTCACCAGTTCTCACTGTTGCCCCTGGTCATTGAGCGTTTTGGGGAAAAAAACAGCTTATATGGAATGGGGCTTGGTTCAACAGGTGACTTTAACTGCACCTCTACTTCCGGCTCCTCAAAACCAGTGGGTGGGCAGTAATGCTGTGGGGAAGTTTTCCCATTTCTCAGTGACCAGATTGTGAATATTTCCAAATGGGTTTTTTATTATTCATGTTACTGTGGTTCTTTGTTTTGAAATAAAAATTCTGAATGTACATATGACATCATGGGCTTGCTGATTTGGTTTGGTTTGGGTTTTTTTGTTTTTTTTTTTTTGTCCTCCTGTAACAACAAAATAGCTTTAAATCCCGGTTTGGCCACTCAGTACCTGTTACCTGGAATAAGCTTCCTAAAAGTCTAATACATACGAAAATAGTGGTACTTGTTCATGATGCAGATGAGATGAACAGCCTTAGTGTGTTGCTTTCTTTCCCCAGTGAGAATTCTTTTCTCTCACTTCCTTACCCCTCTGGTCTTTGCTCTCTGAAACTCATCTTATGCTGATGTCAGGATATCCATATTACATGTATTTAAGATTTTATTTTTGGGTAATCTCTACATCCAACGTAGGGCTGGAACCTACAACCCCAAGATCAAGAGCTGCACGTCCCTCCAACTGAGCCAGCCAGGTGCCCCCATAATACACTTCTATCACCATCCTACTTAAGATCCTTCAGTAGCTTCAACTACAGAAAATAAAACTTAAGCCCCCTACCGATCTCACACCCACACCCCACCCGAGGACAAGGTCCCTGTTACCTGTTTAGGTTATCATTTCTTAGCTCCCATTTAGACAAGAAAACACCCACACCCACTTCATCACTCTTTACCACCTTCATGCCTTCATTTATGGACTTTACATTTATGGACTTCTGATATTCCCTCCCCTACGTTTCCCTATCCTTACTACTGCTATTTGAATGGCTACTTTTTTAATTTTATTTTTTGGTTATCAAATGATCCTTTATTGAAACATTTTCCTTTGTAGTTGACTAGCTGGGCATTTCACCGCACCACTGTTGATGTCATCTGTGATGTCATGAGGGTGGTGGCCATCAACATTGCAGCCCACAGACTGGGCAGTCCCCAGGATTTCTTTAATGGTTCCAGAGAGTTCTCTGTCTAAGGATCGGTGTCGCATCTGTCGGGCAATACTGACGATCTCATCAAAAGTGATAGTTTCACTGTGCTTAATGTTTTTCTGCTTCTTTCTGTCTCTTGGTGGTTCCTTGAGGGCTTTGATAATCAGGGCAGAGGCAGAAGGTCCCACTTCAATCTGGGCCTGTCTGTTCTGAGGGGTCAGTTTCACTGTAATCCTTAGACCCTTCCAATCACTGGTTGCCGTGGCGATGTCATCACCAACCTTCTTTGGAGACAGACCCAGCCGGCCGATCTTCGGGGCCAGGGCAGACGTGTCATCGACTTCGCCACAGGGGCACCTCAGGTACACGACTTTGATCTCATTGGGGTCAAACTTAGGCGGCATGGCAGAGGTGGCTGGTGTCGGATGAACCCGGATTCGGGACGACCAAAGCAAGTTGCAACTTTGCCTCCCCGAGCTGAAAGCCAAAAGCGGCTACTTTTTATTTCTATTTAGCACAGGCATGAGCTCCATGAAGCCTTCCATATCAGCAAACATAATCCTCACACTGGTACTCTTATGTTAGGAATGACAATGAAACCCGAATGTCCTGAAAGAGCTTGGTGACTGAACCATATTCTCCTTAACTCTGGGGATGTTAGATCCCTTTTTCCATCTTTGTTTCTTTTTTTTTTTTTTTAAAGATTTTATTTATTTATTTGAGAGAGAGAATGAGAGATAGAGAGCACGAGAGGGAAGAGGGTCAGAGGGAGAAGCAGACTCCCTGCCGAGCAGGGAGCCCGATATGGGACTCGATCCCGGGACTCCAGGATCATGACCTGAGCCGAAGGCAGTCGCTTAACCAACTGAGCCACCCAGGCGCCCTCCATCTTTGTTTCTTTAAATCCATTCTCCAATAACCAGAGTAGTCAAAAAGATCATGTCACTCCCCTGCTTAAAGCCTTCCGATTACATCTTGTCACACTTAAAATAGCATCCAGACTCCTTTACTGTGGCCTGTAAATTCGGTAACCATACATCCCAGATGACTCCTATTACCCTGGTGTAACATTCATTATCAAAACCCCTCTAAAAATATCTTCTGGTTACTCTACCTAAAAGGTTTGCTTCTTCAACTTCATCTCTCATTACTCTTTGCTCACAGAAGTCTAGCCCCACTGGGCCTTCTGTTTCTCAACTATATCAAGTTCATTATCAATAGGTTCTTTGCACTTGTCGCCTTGTGTTTAGAATATTCTGCCTCAAAATTTTGTATGGCTTAGTCTGTCTTGTGAGTTAGGTCTTAGTTACCAACCCCTGTAGACTATAAGCTCAAAAGCAAGTACCTTGTCTGACTCACTCCTGCCTCGAACACTGCAGGACATACAATTGATTAAGTGTCATCAGTCTGGCTGGTTCCTATCAGAAGACAGAAACTATGGGCACCTGGGTGGCTCAGTCGTTAAGCATCTGCCTTCGGCTCCGGTCATGATCCTAGGGACCTGGATCGAGCCCCACGTTGGGCTCCCTGCTCGCTGGGAGGCCTGCTTCTCCCTCTCCCACTCACCCTGCTTGTGTTCCCTCTCTCACCGTGTCTCTCTCTCTCAAATAAATAAAATCTTAAAAAAAAAAAAAAGACAGAAACTACACAATGCTTTAAACAGAGAAAGTGAAAGAATGTCAAGCTGGGGCGCCTGGCTGACTCAGAAGAGCTTGTGACTCTTGATCTTGGGGTTATAATTTCGAGCCCTACTTTGGGCATGGAGGCTACTTTAAAAAAAATTGTGTTTAAATAAAAAAAAAAGAAAAGAAATCATAGATAGGCGAACTCAATATGATATCCTAATGCTGAGGGAGAGTATCCAAGGAGAGACACACTTGGGAGAGAGGCCATCTCCCCAAAGCTGAGGCTCAGTTCTTTTTCTTTTTTTTTTTTTTAAGATTTTATTTATTTGAGAGGGAGAGATAGAGTGCAAGCAGCAGAAGGAGACGGCGAGGCAGGGTCCTCCTGAGCAGGTGGCCCAATGCAGAACTCAGTCCCCGGACCCCCGAAGGCAGACGCTTTACCGACTGAGCCACGCAGGTGCCCCTGAGGTTCAGATCTTATTGGAAAAGACATAGTTGCAGTCTACCGGATAGCAGAGAAATTTGCTGGATTGCACAAGCCAGAGCTGCTGTGGTCTGGGGAGCAGGAGACAAGTGCAGGTGAGCCACAGCTGGTGGCCAGCTATGTGAGTGTACAGAGGGAGTCGGGGCACCAATATGGGGGGGAAAGGGGCGCCGTACTTGGGGCCTTGTGGGAGGTGATTGCCAGACATGGGCTGGGGCTGTGAGGTGACTGATGGAGCTAGCCTTCTGGGTGCATGCCTGTGGCAGGGTGCCACCAGATGCTTTGTCATCTATGGTGTGGCCATTGGAAAGAGCAGGACACGCCCCCTTCTTCCTACAGTATCCTGACAGCGCCATCTACTGAGAAAACTTCACTGTGCTTAACACTCAAGAAGAAATGATTTAAAGGAATGCCATCCATTATCAAAAGGTACTGAAGGATGAATTTGGAGCCGAGAGGCAAAAAATCAGTAACTGACACAATAAATGTTAGGTGGCTGGCTGGCTGAAGTGGTCCCGGGTTGGGAGAATTTACTCTTTCCACACCTCCCAAAGCCTACCTGCGCTTTCGATAAAATTCAAGTTGAAACGTCCCACTTTTTTTTTTTTCTTTTGAGCGTAATGCCGAACCTTTCGCCAAGGTTCCAACTGGATGGCTGCGGCTTAAGTTGGGCTAGTGGCCGCCGGCCAGGAAAGGGAAAGGGAGGAGGGGAGAAGTAGAAGGAGTGCCCCTGGGCCTGGAGCCTGGCGCTGCGAGATGCTGAGGACCAGGCCGCAGGTGGGGACCAGGCCGCAGACGAGCCCCAGTCCCCCAGCTCTGGCTCTCCGTTCCGGGGCTTCCTTACGCCATCCTATCACCAGGGAGAACTCCTTGAGTGTCGACTCCCAGAGTGACCCCAACGAATCCCCTCGTATCAACTCTGTGTCCTGGATCCGGGCCCTGGTTGCGGCGGCACAGGGGCGACCACGGTCGCGCCAAGCGCCCACCTTCCTCCCTCGTGTCGCCGCCCCGCTCCCTCCGTGACAGCAGCCCGCAGCGAGCACCCAGCACGCAGGTTTCCGGCCTGAGCCTCTCCGGCCCCAGGCGTGGCCCTGCGGCCCCCACCGCCCACTTCCTCCGCCCTTCCCCCAGCCCTCCCCTGCGGCGTGGCTGGAGGCCCGCCTGGCGCCCGGGAAACCGCAGACCCCGCGGGAGGCGGGGCTTCGGCCGCGCGTTCACTGCGCAGGCGCGGACGGCCGCAAACCCGTCGTCTGTACTGCGTTTTGTTCAAGATCCTCGCAACGATTTCTGGTTCTAGTGCGGATCATAACCCAGCCAACCTTCCAGTGCAGGTGTTTCTCACCTGTCTTATTATGAAGTGGATCTAACTACCTTTCCTGGATTACTCTCGGCTTAGTGACTTAATTGATAAAACTGAATCATGTGAGTTGCATGAGATATATTTCAGAAATTAAATCCAAATCTCATTTTTTTAAATGAGGAAGTTGAGACCAATGAATGAATTGCAAAACTGGAGCTGGCATTGTACCTCTGTCTCTTTATACTCAAGAACTGGAATAAAGTAGCCAATAAGGTGTAAGGTGCCAGTTTCTACGTATATTTACCAAAATATTTTATTAAAAGGTGTTTAATGTTCTTTTTAAAAGATTTTATTGATTTAATTGACAGAGAGAGAGACAGAGAGACAGAGAGAGAGGGAACACAAGCAGGGGGAGTGGGAGAGGGAGAAGCCGACTTCCTGCCGAGCAAGGAGCCCAATGCGGGGCTCAATTCCAGGACCCTGGGATCATGACCTGAGCGGAAGGCAGCCGCTTAACCGACTGAGCCACCCAGGCGTCCCAAAGGTGTTTAATTTTTTTTTTTAAGATTTTATTTATTTATTTGAGAAGAGAGAGCATGGGCAGGGAGGGGGGCAGAGGGAGAGGGAGAAGCAGGCTCCTGCTGGGGGGTGGGCGATGGCGGGGCCATGGCTGGTCCACCCCAGGACCCTGGGATCATGACCTGGGCTGAAGGCAGACCCCTGACTCACTTAGCCACTCAGGCACCCCAACAAGTATTTAATCTTTATCAATCTGAAGTGAGAAAGGGATCCTATACTTCCAAGTTTACATCGTATTATGACATTGAGCATTTTTTTCCGTGTTAGGAGCTCTTTGCATTTCCTTATCTGTAAACCGTTTGTATGTATCAGAGGAAAACTATTTTGAAAAGAACATGTTTTCACGAAGAAACAAGACAAAATAAATAAACGTAGAGTTTATAAGTAAGATAGTTACCACATGGGGCGCCTGGGTAGCTCAGTCGTTAAGGTCGGCCTTCGGCTCAGGTCAGGAGCGCACGGTCCTGTGATGGAGCCCCGTCTGTCTCCGTGCTCGGCGGGAAGACTGCTTCTCCCTCTTCCAGTCCCCGTGCTTGTGTTCCCTCTCTTCACTGTGTCTCTCTCCGTCAAATAAATAAATAAAGTTAAAAAAAAACGAAACGAAAAGAGTCAGATGCTTAACCCACTGAGCCACTCAGGCGCCCTGTATTCTACTACTTTAGATACCTCATACAAGTAGAATCATACAGTATTTGTCTTTTTGTGCCTGGCTTATGTCACTTAGCATAATGTCCTCACAGTTCATCCATGATGTAGGCTGTGATAGGATTCCCTTCCTTTTTAAGGCTGAATAATATTCCCTCGGATATATATACCACATTCTGTTTATCTATTGAGCCATTGATGGATATTTGGGTTCCTTCCGCTTATTGGCATTTGTGAATAGTGCTGCTAATGAACATGGGTATGCAAACATCTCTTCAAGAACCTGTTTTCAGAGGGCGCCTGGGTGGCTCAGTCGTTGGGCGTCTGCCTTCGGCTCAGGTCATGATTCCGGGTCCTGGGATCGAGCCGCGCATAGGACTCCCTGCCCGGCAGGAAGCCTGCTTCTCCCTCTCCCGCTCTCACTGCTTGTATTCCCTCTCTCACTTTGTCTCTCTCTGTCAAATAAATAAATAAATAAAATCTTTTAAAAAAAAAGAACCTGTTTTCTGTTCTTTTGGTCATATATCATAACTGGAATTGCTGGATCATATACTGTTGTATTTTAAAATTTTGGGGGAACCTCCATACTATTTTTCCATAGTGGTTGTACTATTTTACAAGCCCACAAACAAAATTAAATCTTTTGTGCTTCAAAGCACATTATCAAGAAAGTGAAAAAACAACGTACAGAATGGGATTTGCAAATCATAAATCTGGTAAGAGATTCCTATCTGGACTGTTTAAAGAACTCTTATAATGCAATAAAAGTGCTAAAAAATTAAAACTCAAGTGATCCAATTAAAACACAGGCAAAGACTTCAATAAACATTTCACTAAAGAAGATATGCAAATGGCCAATAAGCACAGGGCACCTGGGTGGCTCAGTTGTTTGAGCAACTGCTTTCGGCTCAGGTCATGATCCTGGAGTACTGGAATCGAGTCCCGCAACAGGCTCCCTGCTCGGTGGAGAGTCGGCTTCTCCCTCTGACCCTCCCCACTCTCGTGCTCTCTCTTTCTCATTCTCTCTCTCAAATCAATAAAATCTTAAAAACAAACCAACAAATGGCCAATAAGCACATCAAAAGAAATTCCACATCATTAATCCTTAGGGAAATACAAATCAAATATCTACCTATTGAATTATATTGGATATCTGCCTAATAATCCATTAAGGATGTCTCAGATTTCTTTAACTTTTTAAAAAGATTTATTTATTTTAGAGAGAGAGAATGTGCCTCTGAGAGTACGGTGGGGTGGGGAGAAGCAGAGGGAGAGGGAGAGAAGCAGACACCCTGAGTGTTTTTACTGAGTGAAGAGCCCAACTTGGGGTTAGATCTCATGACCCTCAGATCATGACCTGAGCCAAAGTCAAGAGTGTGATTGAGCCACCCAGGTGCCCCTCATTTTCTTTTTATTAAACCCTTTTTTAAGCCAGTCTCTTAAACCGTAATTTATATATTATAAAGTTCAGTCATTGAAAGGGTACAATTCATTGATTTTCACAGATTTGTTCAACTACTACTGAAATCACCCTAGAAAGAAACTTGTACCCATTAGAAGTCATTCCCTATTCCTCTGTCCCTACCCTCTTTGATTTTCCTCCTCTGGGTTCTAGGCAACCACTTATCTACTTTCTTTTTCTCCACAGATTTGCCTATGTTTAAAATTTCATCTAAATTGAATCATGTAATATGTGATCTTTTGAGACTGGCTTCATACAAATTCGAATTTTTTCAAGGTTCATCTATATTATAGCATTTATTTAGTACTTGACTCCTTTTTTATGGCCAAATATTGCCTGGTGTGGACATACCACATTTTCATTATCCGTTCAGCTGTCTATGGCTATATGGGTTGTTGCCAATTTGGGATTATTGTGAATAATGCTGCTTATGAACATTTGTGAACAAATGTTTTTGTGTGAACGTATGTTTTCATTTTTCTTGGGTAATGTATCTAGGAGAGGTCGTACTGGTCATATAACTTTTTTTTTTTTAAGATTTATTTATTTTACAGAGAGAGACACGGTGAGGAGGGAACACAAGCAGGGGGAGTGCGAGAGGGAGAAGCAGGCTTCCTGTAGAGTGGGGAGCCCGATGCAGGGCTCGATCCCAGGACCCTGGGATCATGACCTTGGCCAAAGGCAGACGCTTAATCACTGAGCCACCCAGGCCCCCGTTGGACTCCTTTTCTAAGAGCATTAATCTCATTCATGAGGGCTCTGTCCTCAAGACCTTATGATCTCCCAAATACCCCACAACTAATACCGTCACGTTCGGTGTTAGGATTTTAACATATAAATTTAGGGGGACACAAACACTCACAGTATAGCAGTTAAGGTGCTTTTGATTTGACTCAGTTTAAGTCATCTATTTTTTGTTGTTCATGCCTACTAGACTGGCAAAACTTTCTATATCTGTAAACACAAAATGTGCGTGGAAATGCAGAAATGGGAACTGTCTTAACTGCTAAGAGTATAAAACTGTACCACCACTTTAGATAACAATGGCTTTCTAGGAAAGTTGAATGTGCATAGCCCCAGTTCTTCATCTACCCCACCCCGCCCCCAATTCCATGTTGTCTGCCAAGTGGTTTTGTAGTTTTGTTTCGGTCTGAATGTTTGTGTCCCCCCACCCCAAATTCCTATGTTGAACTCCTAACCCCCACGGTGATGGCATCAGGAGCTGTGGCCTTTGGGAAATGATTCGATCATGAGGGTGGAGCTCTCATGAATGGGATTACTGCCCTTAGAGAGGCTCCCCACCCCCTGAGCTTTCTTGCTCCTTCCCTTATGTGAGATTACAGCAAAAAGGTGGCAGTCCATGCACCAGGAAGCTGGCTCTCATCAGATATTGAAGCGGCTGATGGCTTGATCTTGGACCTCCCAGCCTCCAGAACGGTAAGAAATAAATTCCTATTCTTTATAAATCACCTAGTATGGTATTTTTGTTATAGCAACCCAAACAGACTAAGATGAGTTCCTTGTACTAAAAGAGAGGGGTCTGCTTCCATTTATTTGTTTGTTTGTTTATATTCTCTACACCCAACTTTGGGTCTGAACTCGAGATCAAGAGTTGCAGGTACTTCCACTGAGCCAGCCAGGCACCCATTTTTTCTTTTCATTTATTTTCTTTTCTCTTTTCTTCTCTTCTCTTCTCCTTTCTTTCTCTTTCTTTCTTTCTTTTTCTTTCTCTCTCTCTCTCTCTCTCCTTCCTTCCTCCCTCCCTCCCTTCCTTTCTTTTATAAAAGATTTTTATTTATTTATTTGACACAGAGAGACACAGTGAGAGAGGGAACACAAGCAGAAGTGGGAGAGGGAGTAGCATGCTTCCCGCCAAGCAGGGAGCCCGACATGGGGCTCGATCCCAATGTCGGGCTCGATCCCAGGACCCTGGGATCATGACCTGAGGCGAAGGCAGTCGCTTAACGACTGAGGCACCCAGATGCCCCTATTTATTTCTTTTTTATTTATTTATGCTTCCCTTTAACTTTAGATTCAGCCGTATGATATGACTTGGCCAATAAAATAAGGCAGAAGAAGTGCTGTGTCAGTTCTGAGCCCAGGCCTTAAGAGATCATGCCAATTACCATTTGCCCTCTGGCATATTTGCCATTGCCAGGAAAGAACTTCCCTGGGTAACGGCTGCAACCTCAGACAGGCCTCGGAAATTAACAGGCAGTTATATCTTAGTCCAAACCTCAGAGAGAAGCCTCACTCAGCTTGATCTGTAGCTTGAGGCTTAGCCAAACCCAGCCTGGATCTGCTGACCCCTCCTAGCCTATTCACAGATACAGGAGTTATAATAAACAATTGTTACTTTTGGGGCACCTGGGTGGCTCAGTCGTTAAGCGTCTGCCTTCGGCCCGGGTCATGATCCCAGGGTCCTGGGATCAAGCCCCACATCAGGCTCCCTCCTCCATGGGAAGCCTGCTTCTCCCTCTCCCACTCCCCTGCTTGTGTTCCCTCTCTCGCTGTGTCTCTCTCTGTCAAATAAATAAATAAAATCTTTAATAATAATAATGATAATTGTTATTTTAAGCTAGTGAAGTTGGGGGCTGTATAAGTAAAAAGGTAACTGGTAAAATACAACTACTTAATGTCCCGATAATTCCATCCTTAGTCATATACCTGAAAGAAATTTAGGCAAGGATAGCTGTAGAGGGACAGTTAGAAGCTACTGCAATTATCCAGGTAAGAGGTGACTATGGCTTGGCACCACTTGAGCTGGAAGAATTTGCAAACAGCTCATTTTTTATGGGGGCTTTAATGGGAGATGTACCTCAAGTCTAAAATCTGGAAACCCACAAGAAAAAGAATCAAAAAATATATGCCAGGCAAGCTTTAATTAAAGAGAGTTATTTAGGGGCGCCAGGCTGGCCCAGTCCGTGGAACATGGGACTCTTGATCTTGGGGTTGTGAGTTTAAGCTCCACATTGGGTACAGAGATACTTAAAAATAAAATCTTAAAAAAGAAAAAAAAGAGGAAGTTATTTAACCTATCTTGATAACCAAAAGAGACCTTAAGACCAAAATCATAATGAAGATTCGAGGAAGATCACTTCATTAAGACAAAAGACCCAATTCACCATGAACATATAAGTTTTAAATATGTATAAAACAAATAAAATGGTATCAAAATATATAAAGCAGAGACACCTGGGTGGCTCGCTCAGTTAAGCATCTGCTCAGGAGGCTCAGGTCATGATCCCAGGGTCCTGGGATCGAGTCCCACATTGGGCTCCTTGCTCAGTGGGGAGCCTGCTTCTCCCTCTCCCTCTGTCTGCCGTTCCCCCTGCTTGTGCCCTCTCTCTCTCTGACAAATAAATAAATTCTTTAAAAAAAAATATATATATATATATATAAAGGAAAACTGATAAAATTAGCAAATCAACTGTAACAGTTGGAGAATTCAACATGTCAATTTCAATTAACCATAGGTTAAGCAGATACAAAACCTGCATACTCAAATTCTTTACCATGGACTCTCCTTCTTCTCTGTATATGAAAGAAATTAACATTTTGTTTGTCATATATATATATTTTTAAAGATTTTATTTATTTGACAGAGAGAGACACAGCGAGAGAGGGAACACAAGCAGGGGGAGTGGGAGAGGGAGAAGCAGGCTTCCCACCAAAAAGGGAGCCCGATGCGGGGCTCAATCCCAGGACCCTGGGATCCTGACCTGAGCTGAAGGCAGACACCTAACTGACTGAGCCACCCAGGTGCCCCTGTTTGTCATATATTTTTTAAATATATATCTTTTAAAAAATTATTAATCAAATTTAACAATCTTTTCTTTTATAAACTTTGTGTATTAATTCCTTCTTTAAAAAAGACTTTTTCATCCCAGTATTATAAGTATTAAATATTAAAAATATTTATCAACGTTTCTTCTAGTAATTTTATAGCTTTCATTTATGTTCAAATCTTTGATTTCTATGGATTTATTTGTGGGTATGCTGTGAAATAAGGATTCATCTTTGTGGTTTTTTTCCTCAATACCTAGCCAATATCATTTACTCAACAACCCACCTTTTCTTTGATTTGAAATACCAATTTTACTGTATATTAAATTTTCATATATACTTGGGGCTATTTTGGGCCATCATTGTCCCATTGATCTATTTTTCTTTTTCTTTCTTTTTTTTTTTTTTTGTTAGAACAACTCAGCAAAATAAAATTCCGGTTTATTGTTGGACAACATTGTTTCACACATACATCAAACAGGCCAAAAAAAATAAACAGCAACTTCACAGACAAAAAAGGAAAAAAAGAAACCTTTTATCTTTGGCCTTTTTAACCATCTCATACAAACCAACTACTTATAGTACAGCTAAGTACATACACAGAAATAGTTACTGGAATGCTCGGAATAAGATTGTTTTTTTGTTGTTGTTTTTGCTTTTTTTACAAGGTTTTTTTTCTCCTTTGAGATTATAATGAACATGGTCACACCACAAGTAAAGTCAGAAGTAGGACAGAGAACGCTCCAAAGGCTGGTTTGGTCATCCGAGATCATTAAAAATGGCTGACCCCTAACAATATGTACAAAAATATAAAATGTAAATAAAAAATACAAACAAATTTTCCTTTTTAAAGTACTTTTAAGAAAAAAAGCAGGGCCTTGCAAGTTTTGGTTCTTTTTTCCTCCCCTGTTGCAAATTCACGTTGTGGTTTTGGCTGGGTGGCGGAGAGCGTGTGTCATCTGCGGGTGGCGCTGCCCGCGTTGGGCAGGCGGGCGGGACTCTCTACTCGAAGGTGACCACGTTTAGATTCTGAGACGGGAAGTGGAGGGTGAATAGGTCACGGTGGCCTTTTTTTGTTGTTGTTAAGTTTAACTTTTCCTTTTTTGCTGTCTAGTCATCCTCATCGGTCTTCTGCTTCTTGGTGTCGACATCGTCATCCTCATCGTCTTCAGCTGCCCGTTTGCCCGTAGCTGCCTCGGCCTCCTCATCTTCGTCTCCATCCTCTTCCTCACCATCGCCTTCCTCCTCCTCCTCCTCTTCCTCCCCCCCCCTTCCTCTTCTTCGTCTACCTCGTTGTCGGCCTCCTGCTCCCCATTTTCCTCATTAGCGTTCCCGTTAGCAGGCGCGTCTCTTCCATTCTCGGCCTCCTCCACAACTTCCTTCTCCTTTAAGTCCTTGGTGGTGATCTCGGAGCTGGTGTCCACGGCCGCGTCTGACATGATGGGGCACGCCGGTGATCCGGTGCAGCGGATTAAAAAGAAAGCAAGAGTTCGAGGACTCTGGCGAGAAAGCTGCCTGAGTCCGCGGTGGCGGAGGAGGCGCGCGGCGGAGGTGGTTGCGGCGAACGGGGAGCCGGACGCGGGAACAATGCAAAGATGGCTTTTCAGAGCAGCCAGTGGGGCTGATCTATTTTTCTGCAGCACCAAATTGCTTACATATTTCAAAAATATCTGCTGGGCTACTCCCTTCTCATTTTCTGTTTTTGGAATTTTCCAGATTAAGTTTTTCAACTTCCAAAAAGAAACCCGGCGTGCCTGGGTGGCTCAGTCTGTTGACTGTCTGCCTTTGGCTTGGGACGTGATCCCAGGGTCCTGGGATCAAGCCCCATATAAGGCACCCTGCTCAGCGGGGAGCCTGCTTCTCCTTCTCCCTCTGACCCTCCCACCTGCTTGTGTTCTCACTCACTCTGTCTCTCTCAGATGAATAAATAAAAAATGTTTAAAAAAAGTCTTCTTATTTCTATAAATAAAAAATAGAAACCCATCCTTCTAGTATTTTAATTGGGATAACATTAAATATAAATTCATTTGAGGGGCACTAACATTTTTACAATATTAAGTTTTCCTACCTGTATATTCCTAAGAAGAGTTTTGGGTTTTCTTTTCTTTTTTAAGATTTTATTTATTTGAGAAAGAGAGTGCAAGCAAGGGGAGGGGCAGAGGGGGAGAGAGATAAACTGAGGCAGACTCTACACGGAGCAAGGAGCAGCCAGCGCGACTAGGGGCTTGATCCCAGGACCCTGAGATGATGACCTGAGCCTAAATCAAGAGTCAGATGCTTAACCAACTGAGCCACCCAGGCAGCCCCCTCAGAAGAGTTTTATAGTTTCATTCATAGAACTTCTCAAATAAAATACTTAGCAGATATTTAATATCATTTTTTATTGGTGCTTCTTGCAAATGGCATCTTTAGTATTGAAAAATAGGTTTAATAGAACCCGGAAATTAAAACACTGGAATAAATTCCATCACTGTGAGTATCTCAGAAATATTTTATGTAATGAACTCTTTAAAATACTATTTTAGGGGCTCCTGGTTGGCTCAGTTGTTAGGCGCCTGCCTTCAGCTCAGGTCATGATCCCAGCGTCCTGAGATCGAGCCCTGCATCGGGCTCCCTGCTCCACAGGAAGCCTGCTTCTCCCTCTCCCACTCCCCCTGCTTGTGTTCCCTCTCTCGCTATGTCTCTCTCTGTCAAATAAATATATAAAATCTTTTAAAATATTAAATAAAATAAAATATTATTTTAAGCTACCCTGCGATCCAGCAATTGCACTACTGGGTATTTACCCTGAAGATACAAATGTAGTGATCTGAGGGGACACCTGCACCCCAATATAGCAGCAATGTCTACAATAGCCAAACTATGGAAAGAGCCTAGATGTCCATCAACAGATGAATGGATAAAGAAGATGTGATACACACACACACACAGACACACACACACACACACACACAAACACACACACTCGTAGAAGAATATTCTGTAGCCATCAAAAATGAAATCTTGCCGTCTGCAACGACATGGTTGGAACTAGAGGGTATTATGCTAAGCGAAATAAGTCAAGTAGAGAAAGACAATTATCATATGATTTCACTGACATGAGGAATTTGAGAAACAACACAGAGGATCATAAGGAAGGGAGGGAAAAATGAAACAAGACAAAACCAGAGAGGAGGACAAACCATGACGGACTCTTCATCTCAGAAAACAAACTGAGGGTTGCTGGAGTGGTGGGGGGGTGAGGGATGGGGTAGCTGGGTGATGGACATTGGGGAGGGTATGTGGTATGGTGAGCGCTGTGAATTATGTAAGACTGATGAATCACAAGGGCGCCTGGGTGGCTCAGTTGGTTAAGCGACTGACTTCGGCTAGGGTCATGATCCTGGAGTCCCGGGATCGAGTCCCACATCGGTCTCCCTGCTCAGCAGGGAGTCTGATTCTCCCTCTGACCCTCTTCCCTCCTGTGCTCTCTATCTCTCAAATAAATAAATAAAATCTTTAAAAAAAAATGAAAAAAAAAGACCGATGAATCACAGACCTGTACCCCTGAGAAAAATAGTACATTATATGTTAACAAATATAAATAAATAAATAAAATACTATTTTAGGGGCACCTGGATAGCACAGCTGCTTAAGCATCTGCCTTCAGCTAAGGTCATGACCTTGGTCCTGGGATTGAGCCCCACATCGGACTCTCTACTTAGTGGGGATTCTGTTCCCTCTGACTCTCCCTCTGTGCTCTCATTTTCTCTCTCTCAAAAAATAAATTAAAAATCTTAAAAAAAAAAAACTAAAATATTATTTTAGGGGTGCCTGGGTAGCACAGTAACTTGACCATCGGACTCTTGTTTACACCCAGATCCTGAGATTGGGGTCATGAGATCAAGTCCTGATATGGGCTCCACGCTCAGCACAGAGTCTGCTTCAGATTCTCTTTCCCCTCTTACTCTACCCCTTTCACTGGTGCTCCTCTCTATCTCTCTCTCAAAAATCAATCAATCATTCAATCTTTATTTAAAAAGTACATTTTAGGGGCACCTGGGTGGCTCAGTCGTTAAGCGTCTGCCTTCAGTTCAGGTCATGATCTCAGTATGCTGGGATCGAGCCCCGCGTCAGGGTCCCCGCTCTGCGGGAAGCCTGCTTCTCCCTCTCCCGCTCCCCCTGCTTGTGTTCCTGCTTCTGCTGTGTCTCTCTCTGTCAAATAAATAAAAAATAAAATCTTTAAAAACCACTATTTTAGTCCACCGGTGTATCCAATCAATATGGGTGGAAGGGTGGATTTGTATGCCTTCTGTTTTTCAATGCTAAGTCGGGGAAGCATTTCCCAGGCAGATGCAATATCCATTCCTATCAATATATTCAGGTAAAGGAGACACAACCATTGCACATAACCCCTCTTCAAACGCACCAATTTCTTTCCAAATTTTCACCTTAATGTCATCCCTTGAATTCTTATATCCTCCCAACCGAACTGTAGCCCCCATTAGGACTTCAGCAGCAGATTTTAGAACCACAGTGCATGGGGCTGCCACGTCAAGGATCCTAGAAATGTTACTTCTCTACTCAATGACTATTTTACCTATTTATGTGCATATGCCTTTTGGTCCCCAACTGGGGTCATGTCAAAGAACCTAGGCCCCCTCATCATTTCTTATTTTGATTAATTGTAGGAACATCACCCCAGGTAATTGGAGGTCAAGTTTCTTGAATTCCTCCAAAGTAGGACAAATAAAGCAAGTTTGTTTAGGACCCCTCAATTTGGAAGGACCAATACTGGTCTCATATACTGGTCTTACCATCCAGATCCTTGCAGTAATATGCCAGTTTTCTGTAGAAAAAGACCACAGAAACAAATTAGAAATAAAACATTGTAATTTATGAGAATTATAGTGTAGAAAGTAAGCAAAATACTTATTAAACAGGACCAAGGTACCAAAACCCCAGTCTTTGAAATTAGAATTATAGGGTCTCCTTTATATATATATTAATATACCAAAGACCCACTTCAATATTTGCCTGGGGGTAAGTAGAGAAGGAAGGGCTTCATGACACCTGTATGGAAGATTAGACTTTGGATACTTAGTAGGTAAGGAAAATGTGGACCTTACCGTAAATTAGCAATCTCCAAAAAGGTTACTGAAAAGATTTACTGATAACATACATGTGAAAGAGGTACTGATATCATATGTTTGAAAACACTATTTAGAATAACAAAAAAGTATAATATTTAATGTCTATAAATGTACTATGATGTTTGTCTAAGGGAGTTAAACATTAACCATCTTTTCTGTTTATTGAATGCTTATCTCTTTTCTTTTTTTAAAGATTTTATTTATTTGACAGAGCGAGAGCGAGAGAGAGAGAGGAGAGAGAGCAAGCACAAGCAGGGGGAACAGCAGGCAGGGGAGGAGCAGGCTCCCTGCTGAGCAAGGAGCCTGATGCAGGACTCGATTCCAGGACCCTGGGATCGCAACCCGAGCCGAAGGCAGCCACTTAACTGACTGAGCCACCCAGGCGCCCCAGAATGCTTATCTTAGTATGTGACTTAGACTTATTTTTTATTATGGAAAGGCTGATTTCCGCCCTATAGTCTAGTAAGACAGGGCTGAGAAATGACATTGTGTTTAGCAATATAGAGATCATTAGCATCTTGAGAGGAACAATTTTGATGGAGTGATGGTGTTGAAAATTTGATTGTGGCGTGTTCAAAATAGAATGGGAGGATTTCAGACGAAATATACTTCAAGAAAACAGAGTATTAAAAGAGAATAATAGAGGGGCGCCTGGGTGGCTCAGTCGGTTGAGAGGCTGGTTGCCTTTGGCTGAGGTCATGATATCTGGGTCTTGCCATCCAGCCCTGTGTCAGGTTTCCTGCTCAGCACAGAGTCTGCTTCTCTCTTTCTCTCCCTCTGTCCCTCACCACTCTTCCTTCTCTCTCTCTCTCAAATAAATAAATACAATCTTTAAAAATAGATATATTTTATTTGACAAAGCGAGAGCACAAGGAGGCAGAGCGGCAGGCAGAGGGAGAGGGAGAAGCAGACTCTGCGCTGAGCAGGGAGCCCAAAGTGGGGCTCTAACCCAGGACCCCGGGATCATGACCCGATCCAAAGGCAGACGTGCCCCAAATAAAATCTTTAAACGAAAATAAACAATAGAATGATAAAAGTGATTTTTAAGAAACAACAAAATAAATCACCATATCAGGAAGGCCTAATGCCTTAGTCTTGGACCAAATGAACTTGGATCAAAAATTTAAGAATACATGAAGTAGGGCCCCTGGTGGCTCAGTTGTTAAGCGTCTGCCTTCAGCTCAGGTCATGATCCCAGGGTCCTGGGATCGAGCCCCACATCAGGCTCGCTGCTTGACAGGAAGCCTGCTTCTCCTTCTTCCACTCCCCCTGCTTGTGTTCCCTCTCTCGCTGTGTCTCTCTCTGTCAAATAAATAAATAAAATCTTAAATAAAATAAAATGGTTATAATAACATTATCTCCTTTAAATGAACATTCAAGAGAGTATTTAAAAATCTTATTACAGGGACGCCTGGGTGGCTAAGTTGGTTGAGCGTCTGCCTTCGGCTCAGGTCATGATCCCAGAGTCCTGGGATCGAGTCCCATATTGGGCTCCTTGCTCAGCGGAGAGCCTGGTTCTCCCTCTGCCCTTCCCCCTGCTTGTGCTCTCTCTCTCTCTCTCAAATTAATAAAATCTTAAAAAAAATCATTAAAAAAAATCTTATTACACACTTCTTGCTCAATACTAGTAGCTAATCTGGGAACCTGTTGGTTGGTTTGGAATATATTACAAAGGTAGACTTGACTAGTAACTATTTGGATATGGTAGGTATAGGAAAGTAAATATCCTAGGATAACTGCCAGGCTTCTGGCTCTGATAGGGTGGATTATATTGCCGGGAACCAGCACAGAAAATCCTGAAAAAGGAGTGTGGGAAGAAGATAATGGGTTTGATTTAGGACATATTAGATTTGTAGAATTTCCCTGAGAAGTGTGATTCCTGAGTGCCTATCTGGGAGGTTTCGCATACATTAGCACCAGTCCTCACCGCAAAGTAAGAAAATGATGACTGCAATTTATTTATTTTACAGAGAAGGAAACTGAGTGTCTGAATCAGGTTAGTCTAAACGGAGATACCAAGTAAGCAGATATGTCTGAGACCTTACTCTGCAGACTCTTAAACTGAAGATCCAGATTTGAGCACAGTTACCCTAGAGGTGTAAAGGTGCTAAGGGAAAGAAACGGGTAAAGCATGAGGACTGATAGTAGAGCAGGTCTGACTTCTAGACTCAGCTCTTCTTCCATGTGTGTCCATTGGGAAGTTATTACCCTCATCATCTGTAATAAGATAATAATGCCTCATCTTGGTTTATGAACATGAGAGATACATTTAGAGTAGTTATCACACACGCAAAATAAAGCATTTATCACAGTACTGGTCACATAGTTGCTACAAACATAAGTTTAGAAAGAGTCAGGTAGGGCGCCTGGGTGGCTCAGATGGTTAAGCGACTGCCTGCGGCTCAGGTCATGATCCCAGGATCCTGGGATCGAGTCCCGCATCGGGCTCCCTGCTCAGCGGGGAGCCTGGTTCTCTCTCTGCTTCTCTCTCTCATGAATAAATAAATAAAATCTTAAAAAAAAACACTTAAAAAAAAAGAAAGAGTCAGATAAACTAATATCTATGGTCAAAGCACTTAACCATCTATGTTACTTCTAAGAAGACAGGCACCATGTCTATTTGCTCACCTGCAACATCTTGCACATACCTGATACCTAGGAAGTATTAACAAATATTCTTTGAGGGGCACCTGGGTGGCTCAGTCGGTTGAGTGTCTACCTTTGGCCCAGGTCCTGATCCCAGGGTCTTGGGATGGAGTCAAGCTCCCTGCTCAGTGGGGAGGCAGCTTCTCCCTCTCCTCCCCCCTCGTGCTCTCTCAAATAAATAAAATCTTAAAACACACACACACACAAAACCCCAAAATATTCCTTGAATGAGTTAATGAAGAATGAATTTTGAGATGCTTTTTACATTTTAGCTTGATCTATTACAATGGCTCATGAAGGACAGAAAATTAATTACAGTGGATTGGTTTTTTTGTTTTGTTTTGAAGATTTTATGTATGTATGTATTTATTTATTTGAGAGAGAGAGCTAGAGAGAGCACAAACTTGGGGAGGGGTAGAGGAAGAGGGAGGAGCCGGCTCCCCACCGAGCAGGGAGCCCAAAGAGGGACTGGATCCCAGGACCCCGGGATCATGACCTGAGCTGAAGGCAGATGCTTAACCTACTGAGCCACCCAGGTGCCCCTAATTACAGTGGATTGAAGAGGGATGCGGGGCAGTTTCTCAGTGGAGATGGGTTATAATCAACTCCAACTGTGAAGAGAAGGCAATATACCTTTGGATGGGTAATTTAAACTTCCAGAATTTTAGTTTCTTTACATATAAATGATAGTTAACCCCAGAGTGCAGCTTAAGGATCACATGAAATAAAATTTTAAATATTTTCCCATGTAAAAGGAATGCTATACAAATGTACTCATAGTTATTTTCCTCCAAGTTGAAACTGGCTTCTTATTCTTTTTTAAAATTTTATTTATTTATTTGACAGCTAGAGAGAGAGCACAAGCAGGAGGAATGGCAAAGGGAAGGGGAGAAGCAGGCTCCCCACTGAGCAGGGAGCCCGATGCCCGGGCTGGATCCTGGCACCCGGGGACCATGACCTGAGCCGAAGGCAGACGCTTAACCACTGAGCCACCCAGGCGCCCCCAAGAATCTTTTAAGGAGAGACTGGCCACCAGCCGCGTCGTCTTTTTCAATCGGATTTCACTTCAACCTCACACAGAGGAACCTATTCAAATGCCTACCTTTCAGCATCCTTAGTCGAACTAACTTCCTGTGCCTGAAGCTTTTGTCTACCCCAACTGGCTTCTTTATTTAACAAATTCCCTTTATCTGCCGCTTGAGGCAAAGCTCACTTGGCCCCAGGAGCCTTGCAATATTTACTAAAGTTTCTCCCCCACTTTCCTGCCCCCGTCTGGCGGTTGTCTGCCTTTACCTTTAGGTTTGCAGTCATGGCCTGTTTTTCCCCTGTAGACACCGGCTTTTGTGAATAGTAGGATTATTCAGAAACGAATGAAAGGTGTCCTTTACCCTGAGAACCGGGTGCTTGAAATTCAGTAAGCAAGGCTTCTAATCCTCCCACTTTAGAGCTTTGGATCCAGACTGTGAAATTCAGAAGAGCTTGGCAAATCAACCCTGTGTGCTTCTTCCTTTCAGGTACAAACTGGGAGGGAAATGCAAGGGGAACATGAAGAAAACGTGAGCTTTAAAAACTAAAATATGATAAACTAAAATAGGACACCAGAGGTAACAAAACCGCCTCCTTTTGGAAGATGGAGAGAGAAAGATTTTCAAAAGAAAGGGATGTGAAAAGATGGAGGGGCTGGCTGGCAGGTGAATTTATCATTAATTCCCTTTCTGCCTTATCTCTATTTTACCAGGATATCGTCTTGGTGAGTCTGTGACCAAAAGCATAAGTGGACGGCTTGAAATTGAGTTTGCACCTCTCCTAATGCGCCTTGGCAACTTTTTCAAGCTTTTATGTGGCTTGCTTAGGAAGATAGTGAATTTTGCTTTTATTTTTTTTTTTTAGGATTTTATTTATTTCTTCGACAGACCGAGAGAGCGCAAGCAGGGGGAGCAGTAGAGGGAGAAGAAGAAGCAGGCTTCCTGACGAGCGGGGAGCCCGACATGGGGCTCGGTCCCAGGACCCCGAGATCACGACCCGAGCCGAAGGCATACGCTCAACCATTGGATCCACCCAGGCACCCCCAATTTTGCTTTTACTGACTTTATTCTCAAACAGAAATCTTATATTCCTAGGTACTTATTTATATATACACACATATATATGTTTTACATATATATTTCTGTTTATATATTTAAATATATGTTATATATGTTTATATATATATTGTTATATATAAATGTTTATATATATTGTTATGCTTATATATATGTTACATATATTTTATATATGTTACATATAAACATGTATATACATATGTATGTATATATGTTAATAGCAACATAATTTATAGTGGCAAATAACCAAAACAGAACAATTTTAATAAGTTGTAGTGCATCTGTAATATGTAATATTATATAACAGTTGAGGCAGATCTTAATTTCCTCGTGTGGAAAGATCTCTATGATATATTCTTTTTTTTTTAACATTTTATTTATTTATCCATAAGAGATAGAGAGAGAGGCAGAAGAAGAAGCAGGCTCCCCACTGAGCGGGGAGCCCTATGCGGGACTCGATCCCAGGACCCTGGGATCATGACCCGAGCCGAAGGCAGAAGAAGCTCAACCATCTGAGCCACCCAGGTGCCCTATGATATATTTTTGAAAATAAAAAACAAACAAAAAACACCAGGCTGGCTCAGTCGGAAGAGTGTGCTATTCTTTATCTCCGGGTCAGTGGGTTCGAGCCCCATGTTGGGTGTAAAGATTACTAAAAACAAGAACACAACAACCAAAAAACCCCATAAAACAAAAAAGAAAACCCACTCGTGTTTCTGTGTTCGTGTGCACCATCCAATTGATCTCATTTACTTATTTATTTTTAAGTAAGCTCTTTGCCCAACGTGGGGCTCGAACTCACAACCCCGGAGATCAAGAGTAACTTGCTCTCGGGCGCCTGGGTGGCTCATATGGTTGGGCGTCTGCCTTCGGCTCGGGTCATGATCCCAGGGCCCTGGGATCGAGTCCCGCATCGGGCTCCCTGCTCCTTGGGTGCCCGCTTCTCCCTCTGCCTCTCTCTCTCTCTCTCTCTCTGTCTCTCATGAATAAATAAATAAAATCTTTAAAAAAAAAAAAAAAAGAGTCACTTGCTCTCCTGACTGAGCCAGCTGGGCACTCCCTCTATGACATATAGATAGTTTTTTTCTGATATATTCTTAAGTAGAAAAAGCAGGTTGCAGGACAAAATGCATGATGAAATTCCGTATTTGGATAGGAAAAATGTGTTATAATTGTGTGTCGTGTGTACACAGAGAAATGTCTGCAAAGATAATTTCAAAGTTAACAGTCATGTTAAAAAAGTTAACTTTAGGGGCGCCTGGGTGGCTCACTGGGTTAAACGTCTCCCTTTTGCTCAGGTCATGACCCCAGGGTCCTGGGATCTGAGCTCCATGTTGGCCCCCTTGCTCAGCAGGGAGCCTGCTTCTCCCTCTCCTCCGCACTTGTGCTCTCTTTCCATATCTCTGTGTCTTTCTCTCTCTCAAATAAATAAATAAAATCTTAAAGGAAAAAGTTAACTTTATGTAATAATCTTCTTTTAATATTCTACAAGTAGTTTTCTTTTTTTTTTAAAGGGAATGACAAAGTCACACTGAGATCTTAGGAAGAGTCCCAAGACCTAATCCTTCCCTTAGTTCAACTACCTCAACTTCACCTTTATGTTCTTCATATCAGAAATGTTTTGATAGAGAATATTCAAGAAAGAAACCATCTCAACCTTGGCTGATACATTTAGGAAAATAAGAAGTCCTTTTTAAAAACATAATTATCAGGGTGCTTGCCTGGCTTCATCGGAAGCACATGTAATTCTTGATCTCGGGGTTGTGAGTTTTGGCTTCACGTTGAGTATAGATATTCCTTAAATAAATAAAAAAATAAACAACAAAAAGTAATTATATCACTTTTTAAGATTCTTCCAAATAGATGTACACCTCTACATTCTGACTTGCAAAGAGGCTGAAGGTATAATGCTAAGTGGAAAAAATACACAAACGTTTAGAAGAGAATGTATAGTATTCATAAGAATTCACATAAAACTACCCCTATTATATGCACTGAAATAGCTGTAGAAATTAAATAAACTGTGCTTACTAGATTCACTTAATGATTCATTTCTCTATTGCTTAAATTTGCTCTCAATAGCAAGTTTTAATTTTGCAATCAAAAAAGTCCAGGCATCTTCTTTCTGCCTGTGGGTTCTGTCCCTGTGCCTTCATAAAAACACCTTTATTAATGGGGGGGGGAAGGTCCAGACTTGTATTAATTTATTATATCTTTTAAAGATTTTATTTATTTGAGAGAAAGCACAAGTAAGGGGGAGGGGAGGGGCAGAGGGAGAGGGAGAAGCAGGCTCCCCGCTGAGCAGGGAGCCCAATGGAGAGCTCAATCCCAGGACCCTGAGATCCTGACCTGAGCCGAAGGCAGATGCTTAACCAACTGAACCACCCAGGCACCACTATCTATTTATTTTTAATATTTTATTCATTAATGAGAGAGTGCACACAGGAGCGGGGAAGGGACGGTGGTTGTGGAGCTGCCGGCCGAGAGAGAAGCAGGCCCTCCGCTGGGCAGGGTGCCTGATAGGGGGCTTGATCTCAGGACCCTGAGATCAGGACCAGAGCGGAAGACAGACGTTTAACCCAGAGCCAGCCAGTTACCCCAAGAGGTCCCATCTTTTGAAAAGATAAATCCGGACTCTCTCTGGTTCCCTGATGATCGTGGGTTTCACTGTCCTCCGCCTTTGGGGTTTTGTCTTTACCCTAACATTCACCTGTTGGGAAGAAGAGTAAGTGAACGGCATTTCCAGAATGGCTTATCTCCGAAAGACAAGGTGGAACACCAGAAATCATCTTTCTCCTTTATTCTTCTTCCCTTTCAATCTTTATTTTTCCCTTCTTTTCCTTTCCAGTATCGAGCATGTTTTAAACAGGTGTTGGGGCGCCTGGGTGGCTTAGTTGGTTCACCATCTACCTTTGGCTCGGGTCATGATCTTGGGCTCCCTGCTCCACAGAGAGTCTGCTTCTCCCTCTACCTCCACCTCTCCCCCAGCTTGTGCTCTCTCTCTCACTCACTCTCTCTCAAATAAATAAATCCTTTTTTTCTTTTTCTTTTTTTAAAGATTTTATTTATTTAATTGAGAAAGACAGAGCGCAAGATGGGAGAGGGTCAGAGGGAGAAGCCGACTCCCTGCTGAACAGGGAACCTGAAGCAGGACTCGATCTCGGGACTGCAGGACCATGACCTGGGCCGAAGGCAGTCGCTCAACCAACTGAGCCACCCAGGCGCCCTCAAATAAATATTCTTAAAAAAAATACAATAGATGTTCCTTTTCCCACTCTAAATCTTTAATCTTAGCCATTTCCTTGCCTATTCCCAACGTCTTATAGCTGAACTTGATCCAAAGCAGAAACAAGCAAAAATCAAGTGTGTAAAAACATCTGTTACACAGGAAGGTTCAGTGCTGGAGAGCTAACTTTGAAGTTTCCCTAGGACAATCACTTTTATACTAGCTATTTTCCCATTTCTAGGCTCTGGGTCACCATTTAGTATTTCCTCAGATGTGTTGGCGATTCATTATGTACAAAGAATTTTGTAAAAAAAAAGAAAAAAATTTTGTAAAACTATGACATATTACTTCTTTTTAACTTTTTTAAAAAATAAGCATTATGCCCAATGTGGGGTATTAACTCATGACTCTTGAGATCAAGGGTCAGGGTTCCACCGACTAAGCTAAGCCAGGCGCCCCAGTGACATAGAATTAAAAAAAAAAAAACAGGGGTGCCTGGGTGGCTCAGCCATTAAGCATCTGCCTTGGGCTCAGGTCATCATCCCTGGGTCCTGGGATCGAGTTCCGCATCAGGATCCCTGCTTGGCAGGAAGCCCGCTTCTCCCTCTCGCACTCCCCCTGCTTCTGTTCCCTCTCTGGCTGTGTCTCTCTGTCAAATAAATTAATAAAATCTTCAAAAATAAATAAATAAACAAATAAAACCCTCTATTCTCTTCAAGGAATTTTTCCTTCACTCAATACATTTAAAACATAATGAAAAAGCCAGGTGGCAGAACAGTGAGATGCTACGTTTTTAAAATGTCACACTCAAATCTGGTTGAATTATAAAACTAAAATGTGGGGATTTAGAAGTGATTTCATGTACTATTTTAATTGTTGGATCAATGCTTTCTGTTTTTATTATCAATCTGTTCATAATAAAGGGCTTGGCACAAAACTCAAAGAGCTGACAGTTGAATAGGCTTTTGTGTTGTCCTTAGGTCTTGGCAGAAATTATCCCCAATTTCTTCTGTCAGATGTCTAATTTGATTGGGTGAGGTTTCACAACATTGGAAAATTGGGGGAATGAGGGAAAGGGCCAGAAAAACTGCCTGGTTGGTTACCCTCTGCTGCTTCGGAAAGTGGACGTTCCTGTGGGGCAGGAAGGCAGACTGACTGAAAGTGCGCTCAACCAGATCAATCTGGGGGCGAGCCAGGATGGGAAGATAGTAGAAAAAAAGGATTCCTATCATTCACAGATGCCTGGCTCGCCAGCCTCTTCTAAGGTGAGAACATAACTTACCTGGATAAAAAAGCCTATTTCAAATTTGCCTCAGAACTTACATATTTGTCTCTGATCCAATTTATGTTAACATTAATATATTAATACATTTATACTTTAAAACACATTAAATTGTGCCTTGTAGTTGGTCTGTAAATTTAACAAGGTCCTTTATATATATATATATATATATATATATATATATATATATATAACCTCACATTTACAAAAGGTCTTAAATAAAAAATGTCAGGCACCTGCGTGGTTCACTCGTTAAGCTTCTGCCTTTCGCTCAGGTCATGATCTCAGGGTCGTGGGATCGAGCCCCGCATCGGGTTCCCTGCTCAGTGGGAAGCCTGCTGCTCCCTCTCCCACTCCCCCTGCTTGTGTTCCCTCTCGCTGTCGGCAAATAAAGTCTCTCAAAAAAAATAAAAATTTTCTTAAAATAAGCTTATTTCAACATAGGTCTTTCTGGCAGAGTATAATGGTACCCAAAGATGGACACATAACCTTTCCTGTATGTGAGTTACATCAGCTGACCTTTTCCCCCCTCCTTCTTTAGCGCCCTCTACCTTCGGTTATTTGCCTCATCCCTGGCTGCCCTACATTTAAGACTCTTAAAACCTAAGAGGTCTATCACTTCCTTGCCCCAACTTTTTAACTGCAAATAACCACAAATTTTGTTGTTTCAATACTATTACACACGTAAGGGAAATAAATCAGCTCAGATTTATTTGATCAGTCACCTAGCAACTAAGTATACCAAGTTACCTTTCCTTTCCTCATTTCAAAGATAGGAGCCTCCCCAGTGGCTAGAGAAATTTCAGTTAATTGTCCCCCACACACATTAAAAGGGTATAAAGACTGGGCACCTGGGTGGCTCAGTTTGTTAAGCAACTGCCTTCGGCTCAGGTCATAATCCTGGAGTCCCGGGATGGAGTCCGGCACTGGGGTCCCTGCTCAGCGGGGAGTCGGCTTCTCCCTCTGACCTTCCCCCCCTCATGAACTCTCTCATTCGTTCTCTCAAATAAAAAAAAAAAAAAAAAAGAGTATAAAGACCCATGTTGGGTGCCTGGGTGGCTCAGTCGGTTAAGCGTCTTCACGATCCCAGGGTCCTGGGATTGATCCCTGTATCAGGCTCCTTGCTCATCGGGGAGTCGGCTTCTCCCGCTCCTCCCCGCTTGTGTTTTACTAGCTCTGTCACTCTCAAGTGAATAAAATCGTTAAAAGATCTTTTAAAAATCTGTCAGATAATTTTAACATTTCTTTTATCTTGATATTGGCATGTAGAAGTTTTTTTTTTAATTTTGAAAATCTGTAATTCATAGTATGATGGGTGATTTTCCATTGAAACCTAGGTTATTTTTGTGTAATAGCTAGGAGTCTGGATCTTTAAGCCCGCTGTTTTAGCTGGCTTTTTTTTTTAAAGAATTTTTTGAAATTTGTTTATTAGAGAGAGAGAGAGAGCATGAGAGGGAGGAGGGTCAGAGGGAGAAGCTGACTCCCCGCGGAGTAGGGAGACCCATGCGGGACTCGATCCTGGGACTCCAGGGTCATGATCTGAGCCGAAGGCAGTCGCCCAACCAACTGAGCCACCCAGGCGCCCTTTAGCTGGCTTTTTTGGACACCACTGTGGCAAGGGACAGGGGACCCTGCCTTGTTAAGGTTACTGCCTGATATGGGTAGACCTGCGGGCTCCTTGCTCAGCGGGGAAACGGCTTCTCCTTCTACCTCGGCCTGTACTGTCTCTTCAAGTAAATAAAATCTTTAACAACAAAACAGCCCATGTTTAATTCAGTTTTTATTCCCTGAACTACTGGTGAAATCAGGGTAGAGACAACAAGGGTAAAATGGGTATTTTATTTATTTGTACTTAAACCTATAAACCAATCAGCCAAACGGGCACTATTATCATGATACATTAAAATACAAAACATCTTTCTACAAATCCTAGAATAACGAACAAATTAACAGTGGTAGTGAAACATCACAAGGGACAGAGGAAATCAATGAAACACATGATAGCTTAACCCCTCACCGGTAGTAATTGAGGTTATTAAAAAGAAAAACCCCACAATCTCAGAAAATACAAATTATCCCTCATCCCACATCTTTGTATCTTCACTTCCTATTCTTGAGGTTAGATTCTAGAAACTAAAGAGATCCACATTAGGATTGTATCTAGTCATCTATACCCAGAAACACCTTTTCTCATGTTGTCCAGAGCAGCCAACGCTCCTGAAACCTCTTTGACTCCAATCGTACCCCGTCAGTGGACACAATAAGAACAATGGGAAACAGATTATCGAGGCCGAGATCTAGAGAGGACCCTAGAAGACAAAGCCTAGAAGTAATACAGCCACCACCCAAACTGACATCGAATAATATACTCATCGTCACACATCTTCAGGCTCTATGTTCACAGAGTAATTTGGGAACAAATCCATTATTTGCTGGGTACTAAAATACTTAGCGGATTGTTGTATTACACTATGGCTTTCCCCAGAGGTTGCTAAGATGGACTCCAAATCGCTGATGGAATTTTGCTGGAACTGGATCTGGGGCTGCAGGGATTCCTCCCCACAGTTCTGGAGCTGATTGTTCCAGGCTTGGGGGCACCAGGTCTGACTGGCCCAGGAATGGTTGCCCCAAGACTGGCCGTTCCAGGAGTGGTTGCTCCAAGACTGGCTGTTCCAGGTCTGGTTGCTCCATAGTGGAAGGTTTCCAGAAGTGTTCCTCAGGTATCCCTGGTGGTAGGAATAGAAGCCTGGGTATTCTGCGGTTGCTGTGCTGTTCTGAAAAGGAATAGCAGATTAACTGAAAAGCTCGAAGGAAAATCAGAATCGTGTGTGGTTGGGGTTGTATGGTTTAGCAACGAACAAAACTAAGAAGTCAGTGAAAAGAAAGCAGAAAGATAAAAGCTTACCATCACCTGAGTCACACTCTTGCTCTCCTTTGGCCAGTGGTTTTTCTGCCACCTCTTACATTTCATTCTCTGGTTCTGGAACCAGGTCTTTACCTACCAAAAAAAAGTGACAGGAAAACATGAATACCAGTCGTGTGGATGTACCAGGGATCAAAGAATATCGTGAACATTTTTTTCCCCTGACAGTATCTAAAGCTCAGGAACAAGATGAAAACTTCTAGAGTCCTTTCTGCAATCTGGAAACAATTTTCTGTGAATGAATCTCAAAGCCCCTCAAGTCAGTTGGCTGCTTTAATACAGCTAACCAGTTAGAGAAGATACGCTACTTATCTACTCAGTAGAAAGTTCACGTGTAGATGTCTTCCCATCCCCCTTTTCATAGTTGAGCCATGCTGCTAGTCACAGTTAAAAGGTTACTTTGCAGTAAAAAAACCTCCCATTAACACACTCCTTTTTTTTTTTTTTAATTTTGTTTCTTTCAGAGAGTGAGAGAGCGAGAACACAAGAGGGGGTAGGGTCAGAGGGAGAAGCAGACTGCCCGCTGAGCAGGGATCCCAGTGTGGGACTCAACCACGGGACTTTGGGATCACGACCTGAGCCCAAGTCAGTTGCCTAACCAGCTGAGCCACCCAGGCACACCTAAGCACACTTCTGTATTTAATGGGATAATGGTGGTAATTTTAACTCACGAATTATAAAATATACCACTAGAACTATTTAGAAATTATCAAGTTATATAACAGCCCACAAAATTTCAATTTCCAGATGATTTATAAACTATAAATTAGAAAATGAGATTAAGGGGCGCCTGGGTGGCTCAGTTGGTTAAGCGACTGCCTTCGGCTCAGGTCATGATCCTGGAGTCCCGGGATCGAGTCCCACATCGGGCTTCCTGCTCAGCAGGGAGTCTGCTTCTCCCTCTGACCCTCTTCCCTCTCGTGCTTTCTATCTGTCGTTCTCTCTCTCTCTCAAATAAATAAATAAAATCTTTAAAAAAAAATGAGATTAAGAAGGATCAGATGTATGTATGTACAGGTGTACACACCCACACACTATAAAATTATGAAATGGAGGACTTATCTCTAAGTATGACACCAGTGATAGAAAACCATAAAATATCTGACTATTAGGCAAGAATATGAAAAATTATTAACCTCATTAGTAATCAACTGTACACAGACAAACAAAGACTCCATTTTTTTATTTTAATGAGAAGCAGTATTGGTTAAGGACTCTCCTAACCTGGAAGATGGAAATATACAGACCTCCTCTGATCAAGGAGAAATCGGAAAACTTTTTGCCATTTTAGCTTGTGCAACAGGGAGAAGTGGTCAAATAAACTATGGCATAATTAAAGAGAACATTTAAAGATGGTCACGAGGGGCGCCTGGGTGGCTCTGTCGTCAAGTGTCTGCCTTGGGCTCAGGTCAGGATCCCAGGGTCCGGGGATGGAGCCTGCCTCATCCGCTCGCCCCTGCCCGCCGATCCCCCTTCCTTGTGCCCTCTCTCTGTCAAATAAATAAAAAGCTTAGGAAAAAGAAAAAAAAAAAGATGGTCATGAAATGTTACAAAGAACCCACTTTCATATTAAAATTATTTGTAGGGGGTACACAAACACAGAGCACACAGATGTTAGTAATGCTCATCTGCAAAGGAGCTTTTCATTTGTCACTGCAAGGAGTACAAAACACATCCTACCTGCTTATAGCTAAGGTTCAGAATGTTGGAAAGTTCTTGCATCTGCTGGAGACTGAGGTATTTCTGTCTCTGAAATCGATCATTGAGGACATAGAGTTGGGCCTGAGAGAACACGGTCCTGATCTTCTGTTTCTTGCCCTGGGCCGTATCTTCCTTCCTCACTGTTCTCTCCTCCCCAGAAGTGGGTGGTACTTTTACCCTGGGACTGGTGGAGGAGTCGGGGCTGTCCTGAACACGCAGATCCATGGATGCAGGAAGAGGAGAGACTGTGGGGAATAAAACAACACTTTTCTCTAAAACTTTGCAGATGCTCAATCATATTCGCAAATTCATTGTTTTCACAGCATTTTTAAAGTCCTCACAACCTTAGAATTAGGTAGTAAAAACTCTTCCGGGATCCTGCACACTTAACTCATCTTCGGATGATGCCAGCCCACTAAGTGTACTAGTTGTCACCATTTCACATCCAATGGACATGGCCAACACCCTACCCGCTGGGAAGCAGACGGGACTAAACCTCTTTTTTTTTTAATGATGTTATTTTTAAGTAATCTCCACCCAAGAAGGGACTCTAATTTACATTGTCGAGATCAAGGGTCACATGCTCCACCGACTGAGCCAGCCAGGTGCCCCTTGAACCTCTTTGGCAAAAGATTTTTACTGCAAATTGATGCTCAAGAGCCTACACTGTGGCTGCTCAGAAAGGTGGAAATGATCACTGGACTCCTTTTTGTAAAATTAATCCTCACCTACATCAGATTCTGGGGACCCTTTAAAATCCACGGCTGACTACTGCCCAGTTCCAAATACCAGGAGTAGCACGAACTGGGAATTCCGATAGGCTTTCGTTTCAGACTCTGTCTTTACTAGCTGTGGGACCCTGTTTCCTAAAGTATTTCTCTTCCTCACAGAGGGAGTTCCTTCACTGATTAAAGCAAAGTGACAGAGAAAGTTGTCTAGCACAGGACCTGGAGTGTATTGACCGTCTAACCAAAAATTAATTTCCTACAAAAAAATAGAAATAAAAAAAAATAAAAAAAATTCATTTTCTGTATATGGCCTAGATTTGGTAGCCACTTAAACTCTTAATAGCACTTAGGTATTTATTTCCCGCGCTCAACATCAGGTCTCCCCTCGTCTCTACTCCGTGGCAAAAATTCACAATTTTATGCTTCTTGTGAGTAGACCTAGAAGGAAAGAAAATGGGACTAGACCAAGGAGTATAGTGGAGCATCTCCTAAAAATGATCTCTACAAAACTTGCACTTGGCTTGCTAAGGAGGGCGTACCCACTTGCTTATGCCTACTTGCTCATACCCAAGCTACTTCTTACAATCCAGCGCTGATTATTCAAGGTTTGAAATTAAGAAAGGCCATCAATATGAAGTTTAGGAAAACAGGGTAACATTAAAATCTAACATTCCAATAAAGTAGTTGCTTACTTAGTCCTTCCCCACAGCTTAGTTTTAGGGGAAATCATCATGAAAACAATTTTTCAGTCTTTATCTTTACCGTAAATCTTAAAAAAATGATAGTTACCACAAACCTTAAGAAATGGTGAAAGTTTACATTTTCATGTTTAACAACTGCTACCCGACGGATTTACAAAAATGTACTGCCTTTACAGTGTCCTGAGCACCCACCCCACCCCCCACCTGTGGTTACCATTTAAAAGCCAAACCGGGTTTCACAAATTTGGGCTCTAGCCACTTTGACTGTCAGCAGATTGAACCTTCTGGAATTATCTACCATAAAATGGGACGAACATTTCCCCAGGATGTAGGAGAGACGTGGGCATAGGAGGTTCCCAGAAACTCAGAACTGCCCCGGTGAGTAACACCCACAGAGCCAAGGAGTGGGAGCAGAGCCGGTTACTACTGTCGTACAAAGGCAAAACGTTTCAGTAAGGTGAGATTCATCATTAGCCACGCCATTTCTGGCACCCCGTGAAAAAAGACTAACCAAAAAGGGGATGCTCACTGCATCCCCCACGCCAGCTGTGATGCTAGGACTTCTGGCTTAGCACTTAACACCGTTACCGTATCCTCAGCACTGCGTGAAGATTTAGACATCAGCTCATTTATCACATCACATTTGCGTTTCCACAGCGCCTGTGCACGTAAGCCCTCCAATACCCAGTGAACAGCCGAAATGCCCGCATCCTGGGGCCCTTGTCTCTTGACTGACATCTGGGACAGGTGAACGGGCACCCGCCACCAACTTACAACCAAGACAGGTGCTGAGAGGGTTAACTGAGGACACCCGCTCGTATTAATGGACTATAATTGCTCACGAGGGAAACGAAGGACCCTGACCCTCCTTCGCCTTTCACTTTCCCTCAAGGAAAGCAGCTTTTCGAGGATTCCTTTCCCCTTACCGGTCTCCGCGTGGGGTGTCTCAGCAGATGACATTTGCAGGGACGCGTAATTTTCTTCGGCCCCATAAATCTCAGGCATTGGAGAAGAGTCCCTAGAACTGGGTGCTTCGGGGCCAGGCGGGCATTGGGGCAGAGCTGGAGCTGCACTCATGTTGGTGAGTTGAGGGTAGAGGGAAAAAAAAAAAGAGCGAGATTGCAAGAAAGGCCCAGGCTTATGGATCTAGGTGGAAGAGCTGAGAGTAGGAAGACCTCCAGATGTTAGGAGTCTGAGAAAGACAGGATGAAGTGCGTCACCACTGCAACAGTAAGAGCCAGCCAGCCCAATGGAGCCAGAGGTGAAAATTTTGGAGGCTCTAGATTTATAAGGAAGGCTCCACCATCCTCAGACCCGCCCCTCCTGGCAGCCCCACGCCCACACACACCCTTGCGAATTCTCAGTTAATCCTGTCTGCCAGTCTCACCAAGGCCATTGTAATGTAAAAGGTAGCTGCCGGGTAGTCCACACTGGGTGGGGAAGGGGGAAACGGGGGCCACAGAACCTTAAGAAAAGGTAAACCCAACAATTACATATTTCTGGGTTCACTGCGTTTCCATCTTTTCAAATCAAAGATGCACCTGAGACTACCTCAGGTGATTGAACCTTCCACTAGAACAATTAATTTCTTGATTTAAGTCCCCTTAGGGTCTCAAAATTGAGCTGGTGCTGGCGGAAACTTGAACCAGTAGCTGTTTTCCTCTTCAAGTCCCCCTAAGGTCACAATAAGACACATATTGTATGTTGCTAAGGTGTCAGTTGATATCAAAACTAGTACTTGTTTTCAAGACCCTCTTATTGTTTTTTAGCTTTCAGAGAGACAGACAGACCAGTCTTTCCCCCAGGACTGTTGTCTCCTTTTTAACAAAAGCCAGAGGAAAGGAGTGGCAGCCTGCTGACCTGCTGACTTTGTGCCCTGCAGGTAATTATGCTTCTGCCGTCAGTATGGGAAATTTGTAAGTAGTTTCTATATACAAGTTGCTGGATAGACTCTTGGCTCAGTTTCCTCATCTGTACCTCTTTCTGCGTGGCTCTAAAAAGTAAAGAAAATAAAGACTAAATCCTCATAATAGTTGACAACACCAGTGATCTACAAATGAGGGCTGTTAAGAGAAAGTCTATCTTTATCCTATGTTCACGATCTCCAAGTTTGAAATTGACTTTTGTTGTGATTACTATTTTAATCCAGTGAACAACATGATAGATTGAGAGCACCCCCTTCTAATTTTATCTGGGACATTCCTAGATGTAAAATAATGAAATTTCTTGACCTGTAAACCAACCCAGTTGAAAAGAGGGAGGTCAAGAAGAACATCCCCTAAGCAAATGATACTCCTGTAAAGGGTCTTGCCAAAGCGTTTGTGACAAGTTCCTTTTAGAATCCGTGTTGGGCCCTCCTCTCTCTTCTTCCTAAGCAAACCTCTTCTTCTGGCCTTTCTTCCCCCACCCCCACCTGGCTCTCTTTTAAATCGACTTTTCTTTCTCTGGCCTGGCATTTCTGTCATGTCCTGCAACCCCACTCCATCCCCGCTCTCAGATTTGGTTTTTTGTTTTTGTTTTTTTCTGTATGTTTTCCAAAGGACCAGTTTTTATGGTTTGGTTTCAGCATGAACATATGTATAGACAAAGATAACAGTCTGCAGCTTTCCATTTTCCTCCCCACTCTCAAATTCAATATCCGAGAAACCTAAGATTTCTTCCTCTTTTCCAGTCTCCCACTCCTCCAAGTAAACCCTTAGCACATTCCAACGGTGTATTTTCCGGAGATGCAAGCCTGACTAATCCTCGCATGCACTCTGCTCCTTGGGTCTCCACCTAGAACTGCTGGCTTTGCTTCTAGAAAGAGATATTCGTTCTTAAGGATGCCAATCCGTGAGCATAGGAGGATTGCCGGGACCAAAGCACAGAGATCGATTCTTTGTAGTCTTTTCTTTGTCTTCTCAGACCATCATTCCGGAAGGGAAAAGAGTAGGAACACGAGTGTCAAGGAAGAGGTGGGTGGAAATACATTGCGCTCAGGCCGACCGTCTCCGTCTCATTACAGAGTATGAGTCCTTTAAAGGGAGAACGTGAGTGATGGATGGAGTGAACTAAACTTACTATGGTAATCCTTTTGCAACATCTCCGTCTATCAGTCCATTGTGTTGGCGCACCTTAAACTAATACAGTGCCGTATGTCAATTACTTCTCAATAAAACTGGGGGAAAAGTAAATTAAAAAGCAGAAAACTTGACTTCCTGGCTTTCAGTTGGCACAGTTGGTAAGTGAGTGCAGTCAAGGGCACCAAAGACCTTAGTTTGCCCGCTCTCTAAACCGCAGGTACCGGAGGCTTTGTTCTTTGTTGACGGGGGTCTTTGCCTGAAAACCTGGGCCAAAGTCTCCCCCATCCCCCACCTGTGCCTCATTGTATCTAGGGTCAGAGCCTCTGGAGTGGAAGACCAAAGGGAAGGGGGCTGGTAGCTAGAAGGCAAACTTACTACATTCTTTGCCCTGGAAAGCAATTTGAATAAGGTTGAGAGAATGCTTAGGAAGGTGTCAGAGACCTTGGATTTGTTGGGGTGTGGGCTCTGTGGGTGGAGGAGGGGTGTGTTACAAGGTGCTTAGAGTCCAGGGCTGCAACTGCAAAAGTGATTTTAGATTTTGTTTTCCTAGGAGCATCAGCCAGAAGGGAGAAGAAAAAAAAAGAGCTAAATATTAAAAATGAAAAATATTTTGCAGAAAAGATTTATTCCTCACTTAAAGGTAAGAAATACACGTTAGGCAAAATGATCTTTTAAGAGCACAGGTGTCCTAACTTTGCATCAGATTTTGCTGACCCGTCAGGGTAAGGAGGAAGCGACAATCGTCATGAGTATTAATATAGACTTCCCTGCCCCTCAATTTTCAGGCAGAGTGTACACATCAAATGTGGCATTATCAAATTTATTATTAATTCATCACTGGTTGGATCATCAGATTGGTTATTGATTTATCACTGTTTTTACCCTTCACCCATTGTCCATTCGCGTTTACTCGAGTGTATCCAAACCAAGAGGCATTCACCTGTTTTCACTTAATTCTCCTGGAAGTCTCTGTTCCTGCTTCTCTCTTCTTTACATTGTTTCACTCTACCTAATAAACCCAATCTTTACGTCACTGTTTCTTGTCCGTATGTGTGCAAACATGTGTGTGTTTGTAGATCTATTTCGTGATTTTTAACATTTATTGGCTAGGAACTATTAATTTATTTATTGCTTATTCAGCTAATAGTTCATGAGTGCCTATCATGTGCCGGAGAGAAAAGAAATAATTAAACAACATCTCCACTTTTGAGGAGCTAGCAGTTTCGTAAAGTAGATCAAAATAGACCAAAAAGACAGTTATAGTGTCATGCGATGAATACTGAA